>NC_138185.1:70260543-70741971 GCF_964194105.1 Spermophilus citellus
AACATCTCTTAGAGTCAAAATATGAATGGATAATGGAATCTATGAAAGGAAGGATCAATGAACCGTAGTAATTTGCAAATACGGAGAGATAGGCAGATGCCTGGGGAGACAGTTGAACACTGGGATTACACCTCACCCAAGTTTTCATAAAAGCTTTGACTTGAGAGTAAACAGACTGTAGCAGTTATTAAACATTTGAAGTCTTTTATAAAATTTCACTTTAAGATAGTGGTTCTCAACCAGAGGTAATTTTTATTGTTTTGCTCATTTTTAAGATAATTTTTTATTTGGTGTATTTTGATCATACACAATAATGGGCCTCATTGTTATAGATTTGTATGTGCACATAATATGAATTGGTCAATTCTTCCCCTTTCCCTTCCCTCCTACCTCACCTTGGTCCTTTTCCTCTATTCTACTGGTCTCCCTTCTATTTTCATAAGACCCCTTTCCTTTATTATTTTTTTTTAATTTTTTTCTCTTTAGCTTCTGCATGTGAGAGAAAACAAACAATGCAAACCTTGACTTTCCGAGTTTGCCTTATTTTGCTTAACATGATGGTCTCGAGTTCCATTCATTGTCCTGTTCGTGACATAATCTCATTCTTCTTTGTTGCTGAGTAAAATTCCACTGTGTATATATACCACATTTTCTTTATCCATTCATCTGTTGATGGACACATAGGCTGGTTCCATAATTTTGGCTATTGTGAATTGTGCCACTATAAACATGAATATGCATTGTATCACTATAGTATGCTGGCTTTAAATTTAAAAAAATATACCAAGGAACGATATATCTGGGTCTTATGGTATCGACCTGAGACAATTTTGCCCACGTGAAACCTGGTACTACCTAGAGACATTTTTTTGATTCTCACAACTGGTGAGGGATGGAGTGCTTCTGGCATCCAGTGGGTAGTAGCCAGGCATGCTGCTAAACAGCCTGTGATGAACAGGACCCTGACCACTCCCTGCTAGGACAAAGGATTATCCACCCCAACATGTCAATAGTCCAGGGCTGAGAAACTCTGGCATAAGAGGAAAACAGCACGAAAGATAAAAAGGGAGAGGGAGCACAAAAATCCACAATTCTTTGAAATTGGATATGTACCCTGCGGCACTAAGTTGGGTATTCCTGAGGAAGAGGGAGGGAAGCTATACTCTTGCTGTAAAACTTGCCTTCAAGACAAAGAAAGAAAAAAAGACTGGCCCATTCAGGCAGTCTCTGTGGCTGAATTATGCAGTTTGCATAGGTCATACTTTTTGTTGCTAGCTGACTCTGATAAAATCAATTAGCTTTGAGAATCCTGAGTGCATAGTAAAGTCAGAGAGAAAAATGTATTAATAAAATATAAAGAATGTTGCTGTCAGTCCATGTGGGCTGCTGCAAATCTCTTGAATCCAAGTTCAAAGGCAGACTGCAAAGTGATAAGACCTGCATTGTCCACATCCTTAGAGCAGTTGCTTTCAGGCCTGTGGTGTTGAGAAAGGCTCACTCACTATTTAGTGTTTGGTTTGGAGTCAGCCTGACCCTGTAACAAGCCCACTCTTCCACTAACAGGGCATCTGCTGTCACCACCTCAGACATCTCTAGCTTTTTACTATGTTTTCTGTATAATGTGAAAGAAACTCACCTATGTTCATGACCCCCCAAATAAATTAGGACTTGGAACCATAGAGAATCTTGTCTCAATTCAAATATATTTTTAGGTTTTTATATGTCCATAAGTAAGCAGTCTGATGTCATTGCCTTCTGTTTAATAGTGGTACATCTTCACTTTCCTGCTTAGCTTAAAAGAATATATCTACATCTTTCTAAATTTCCATTCATACTTGATTCTAAACTGGGTATCTTGAGAGGTCTTGTTACATCAATTATCCTCTTTTCTGTAACTTCACTTATTCCCTCTCCTTCCTTGACTCTTTTCTTTGTGTTTGTCAATAAACCTAAAACCCAGCCCTAAAAAGCAAACACAAAAAGAAACATGAAGTCTGGAGTGGTGGCGCACACCTGTAATCCCAGTGGCTCAGGAGGCTGAGGCAAGAGGATTACGAATTCAAAGCCAGCCTCAGCAATGGTGAAGTGCTTAGCAACTCAGTGAGAACCTGTCTCTAAATAAAAATACAAAATAGGGCTTGGGATGTGGATCAGTGGTTGAGAGTGCCCCTGAGTTCAATCCCTGGTACCCCCTGACCCCCCCCCCCCAAAAAAAAAAAGAAACCTGATCTCTCCAGATCAAAGGTGTACCCTGGAGTTGTGTGGCATGGAGGGACCGAACCCACCTTATGAAGTTGAGATTAAATGGTTTAATACCCGTAATGCTTAACACAATGCTTAGCACATAAGTGATCCATAAGTGTTAACTTGTTTATTACTTAAAAGACTTAAATGTTCCATATCAATCGTCTCAACATATTTTTCCATTTATGAGTTTTTCTTTTGATGGGATGTTACAATGCCTATGTTTTTGCTTGCATGCTTGAAAATTAAGCTCTACTAATTTTAGAGGACATCTTGGCTGGTTATAAAACTCTCGCACAACCTTTTCTTTTCCTTACACAATTGTAGACATTTCTCACAGTGTTGTTGTGGAGGAGTATGAGATCAGCCTGATTCCTCACTCCTATCCACATTTATAACTGTCATTTGTCATGTGGATTCCCATAAGATTCTTTATTTATAATCCAGATTTATTATCTTCTACAGGATGTATCTAGGTATAAGTCATTCTATGTCATTCTCTCCCTTTGAAGTCTTTATATATCAAGATTTATGTCTGTAATTCATCCAAGATTTTTTAAAAACATCTTTATATTTTTCTCTTCTTTAGGAACACCAAATTTTCTATATGTTCAATTTCCTTTGAGATAAACATATAGATCGCTTTCCACATCTATATTTCATCAATAATTTTTAAAACTCCTTATTTTTTCTGTTTCATCTTAAGTATTTCTTTAAGTTTATCCACATGAACCAGACCATATTTTCAGCCATGTTTTACACGGCTCCATAATATTTCTGTTTTCTCTTTCATTTCTTTCTTCAGGTCGGCAACTAGCTCTTTATCCCCTTCGGCTGACACATCATCTCCAGCTTAAACACTTCTATTCCTTGCATCTCTTCTTCTGAGTCTTTGAGATAAATCATTTGGTTTCATAATTTTATTGGGATAATGGAGAACTGTTTGTATAAACTTTTTATGTCTTTGGATAATTTTCTTATGATTTTCTTTGCCTTTTAATGCAAATATCCTGTTTATAGTTCCTCTTCTTTGAATGTAATTATCTATCTACTAAGATATAGTAGAAAGTTTTAAGTTCTCCAAATTTATGTATGTATGTATTTTTGCCCTGGGGGTGATTATCTCTCAGCTGTCAGTAGTTAGGAGTTTTGGGTCATTAATGGACAGTCCTTAAGTCCCAGTTGCCCTCTGTTGTTATCTGACCATTGTACCCACCCATCCTTCTTTCTGCTTTCCTCTGGAATCTCCCTCTCTCTTCTAGTTGGTTAAGTTATCAACTTAGGGTATAGGAATGATCCATGGCATTCAACTGGATCCCAAAGGCTCTTTTCCACAACAATGACACTTATTTGGGGGACAATATGTACCCTGTTCTATTAGAGGTTCCAAGAGGTATGTGGTGATGGATGTACTACCTAAGCCCCTTTTAGGACTAAAGGACTATTTGTCCAGTTGCTGGGAATATTTCTGTCAAGCAGTCCCCAACTGTCAGCTTTCTTTGGAATTGCCTTGTATGGAGTCACACTGCCTAATGTTATGTTCTCTTCCCAGGGAAGCTCACATCCAATGTCTGGTTGGTGAAGGTAAATAAAGGTCCAGTCATTTTACCATAACTTTAGACATCCCTGAAGGGTCATCCCAGCTCTAGACATCTCTCTTGGAATGAATGATGTGCAATGATTTCTTTCTCTGTGCAATCCTGCTTCTATGCCCTATTCCCACAGGTGTTGATCTGTACAGTGTTCAACCTCTATTAAGAGGTTTTGCATTTCTTCAACTCCAAGGTTTTGCTTCCTTGGAGACCCAATTGTATACTGTCATGTCTTGAGACAGGTTAACTGTCAACATGATCTTTTGTCTCTCCTCAGATTTCACAGATTTGAAAAGTTCTGACTCATCAAAGATCATATCTCTTCTCTATTTTTTTCATGAGTTTGGAGACACAGGAATAAAATAAAAATGCTTTCTCTCCTGCTACATTGAAGAAGGATCCAGAGTCATAGAATTTTTAAAAATTTCTATCTTTATATAATTTCAATTTTTCAGAAAAGTTGCAAAAATAGAACAAACTACTTCTGTGTACATCATATATATACATATTATTATCATAATTATTCTTTGAACTATGACAGTAAGGAGCAGACTTTTATTTATTTATTTTTGGGTACCGAAGATTGAACTCAGGGGCACTCGACCACCGAGCTACATCCCCAGCCCTATTTTTGCATTTTATTTACAGACAGGGTTTCACTGAGTTGCTTAGCACCTCACTTTTGCAGAGGCTGGATTTGAACTCGTGATCCCCCTGCCTCAGCCTCCCAAGCCGCTGGGATTACAGGCATGCCCCACCTCACCTGGCAGGAGCAGACATTTAAATGCCTCCTTACACCTAACTACTTCAGTGTATATTTTCTAAGAATCAAAACATTTCCTTACATAAAAATAGTATAATGACCACAATTGGAAATTTACATGATCTAATACCATCTGTCAATCTATGAACCATTTTCAATTTTATTAATTGTTCCAATTATGTATCCCAATTGTTAAAATGTCCTTTATAGACATTTTTCTGGCCCATGAGCCAATCCATAATCATTCTTTGCATTTGGATATTATGAATCTTTAATCTTTTTAATCTGTAACAGTTCCTCAGTTTTTTTTCCTTTCATGACCTTGACATTTTTGAAGGGTTAGAAGCCAGTTATTTCATAAAGTGTCCCACTATTTGCATTTGTTTCTTCATGGTTAGATTTAGGTGTCCTTTTTAAAAAATAATATTTATTTTTTAGTTGTAATTGAACACAGTACCTTTATTTTATTTATTTTTATGTGGTACTGAGGATGGAACCCAGGGCCTCACACATGCTAGGCGAGTGCTCTACCGCTGAGCCACAACCTCAGCCCCAAGATTTAGGTGTTTTTATTTGTTTATTTGTTTTTTGGCAGGCATGACAAAATAGTGATGTTTTGTTGTCTGTGAAGAGGGACATGAT
The DNA here is from genome assembly GCF_964194105.1 of Spermophilus citellus. Lineage (NCBI taxonomy): Eukaryota > Metazoa > Chordata > Mammalia > Rodentia > Sciuridae > Spermophilus > Spermophilus citellus. The sequence continues at coordinate 70,265,785 of NC_138185.1, forward strand.
GTCACCTTGTCCCAATACTGGTGATGTTAAGTTTGATCACTTGGTTAAGAAAGCATCTACCAAGTTTGTTTTCTTTAAAGTTCTTATTTTTCCCCTTGTAATTTTTAAGTAATTTATGGGAGATGTATTTATATCATGTAAATGTCCTGTTATTCACACACTTTCTCTCACTAGTAGTATCCATTGATAATTTGAAAATGCTGCTATTCCTTTTACATTTATTATTTATTGTTTTTATAAGTAAGGGAAAACTGTCACATATAGTAATATGAGAAGGGACTTGTGGGTTCAAATTTTATTCATCAGGTTTAATTTGTCCAATTTGACCCTCCAGTTATTTTCTTATTATTTAGTTTGATTCTCAGTTTAAGATTTGCCTAATGGGAGCCTCTTCAGGTAGACTCCTATGCTCTATAGACATGTTCCAATCATTTTTTTCAAGTACATCCATGTTTTCTCATCCAACAAGATATTTCAGGTTTATATTATATTTTTTCCTGCCCCTGATTGCCATTCATACTGATACCTCTATTCCCATCAATCACTACAAGTTTTATTCTAGTATTTTCCTGTACGTATCTATAACTCTTTTCCTAGCAGTGAGAAATTTGGCTTCCATTATTCTCAATGAGTTTACTCATTTCCCCCATCCTAGAATATGGAAAGTAGATTTTGAGTTGCTAACATATCCCACTGCACAAAAGCAAACCCACTAGCCAGAATTGTCTGGGTTTAAGGGTCTACCCCTTTTAGTTAAAATTTACATATAGTAAAATGTATAGATCTGAAGTATACAGTAAATGACATTTGATCAATATATATACCCACTTAAATACCATTATAGTCAAGATATAAAATATTTCCATCCAGCCCACAAAGTTTCATCATGCTTCCTTCTAGAAAATTCCCAAGCTCCAAAGGCAATTTTGTTTTTGAACTTCATATAAATGTAAAATACAGTATGTACTCTTTTGTGTTGGGCTTTGTCTAAGCAATGTAATATTTTTGAGGTTCATCCATGTTGTGGCATGTATCAGTTGTACCATTCATTTTTATAATTGAGAAGTATCCATTGTGTGGCTTCATCCATTCTTCACCTGATAGACATTAGGCTACTTGTACCTATTATGAATAAAATTGCTGCAAACATTCAATGTACAATTCTCTTTAAGGATAAATGTTTTCATTTTTATTGAGTAATTATCTGGTACATTATAGCATAATTGTCTGTTTATCTTAAATTAAAAAAGAAAAAATCCTGCCAAACCATTTTCAAAATAGCTGTTTTTTGTATCTTCTGACTAATAATATATAAGAGTTCCAGATGCTCCATATTCTTGTCAACATTTGGTGTTAACACTGAGTATCTTTGCATGTACTTATTGGTGATTTATGTATATTCTTATGAAATGCCTGTTCAAATCTTTTGTCTATTTTTAATTGGGCTATTTATCTTTTCATTATAGATTTGCAGGAGTCCTTTATATATCCTGTATACAAGTCTTTTGTCAGATATAATGTATTGTGACTATTTTCTCCTATTCTATGTTTCTCCTTTACGTTTTCTCAATGGTATCTTTCGGTAAGTGGGTTATTTTTCTTTTGATGGCATCTACTTTATCAAAATTTTCTTTTGTGTTTAATGTCTTCCATTTATTTTCTAGGAACTTTTTGTGAATAAGCTTTTTACTTGTTTTTTACCCTTATTGACTTAGTTTTATATTTAAATCTATAACCCATCTCAAGTTAATTTTGTGTGTGTGAGTCAAAATAATAGGCAAAATAATATTTTTATTATTATTTTAATAATAATAAATGACTGGGAACCAAAGCTCATTTTTTTCTGTATATTTATCCATTGTTTTAACTCGACTTATTGAAAGATTTTCTCTTCCCCCATTGAATTACCTGGTACTTTGGTTAAAATCAATTGTCTTTATGTGCTTGGGCCCATTTCTGGACTCTGTTATCTCTCATTAACTTCTTTCTCTGCTATTATACTACTGCCACATTCTCCTGATTACTGTAGCTTTATAGTAAAATTTAAATCAGATTGTATATGTAGTTAAAGCTTTGTTCTTATTTTTTTTTTTTTTTTTGAGATTGGTTGGCTGGTCTAGGTCCTGCATATTTTAAAATTAATTCCTGTTTACAAAAATGCTCTTTGATATTTTCATTGGTATTAATATATAAACTAATTTGGGCAATGATTAGAATCTTAACAGTAATGCATCTTCTAATGTATACGAAGCTTAAGTTAGATTTTGATCCTTTTATCTTTTGGTTGTTTTTGCCTACTACAAAAAAGTTGCTACAAATGTTCATGTACAAGTCTATTTATGGATAAGTGTTTTTATTTTTCTTGAGTTTCCTCATCTTTATTTCTCTCTCACAATGTATATGTGTATATGTGTGTGTGTGTGTGTGTGTGTGTGTGTGTGTGTGTGTATATATATATATAGTGTATCTTGGTTGAATCACTCCAATCAATAGAAAGGTCTTTGCTCTACTTTCATTGAACTAAAAACTGTAACTCCAACTTTAGAAGTTGTGTAGAAGCAAGGAGATCAGAAGCAGGAATCTTGCAAATGTAAACTGAGAGAAGCATGAGTGGGTTCCTAGGCACTTGTAGACAGCATAGGCCATATTTTTCCTGGATGTTGATCTAAGGTGGCTCATGGCACTGGTGGGAAAGGGATAGTTAGAAATAGGAAGAAGTATCCAGAGATAAAATTGGCGTCTAGGACAGACAAATTGCATAAATTCTGGCTGAAGTGGCATACATTCTGAGAGAGCTGATAGAGAAAGTGGCCATCCTAGGCAAATACAGTCTATGTAAATATCTTCCTCAAAGTAGCATATGTCTCATTCAGGTCTAGGTTGAGTCTTTGGGTCTAAAATATAAAAGGCTTTCACTTTCAAGGCTAGTCACATCGACAACAACGACATAATCTAGAAATAGCTGCCATTTATTGGGCACTCATTTTGCATCAGAACCAATATTGTCATTTAATATATTTTATTTTTCATAACAGCCTTTCAAGATAGGTGGTATTAGGTAAAGTTTGAAGATGGAGAATTAAGAATTTAAATGGCAAAGTGTTCTAGGACCACATGGCTAGCAAATGGAAGAGTTCTTGTTCTAACCCCCACATCTCCTAGTCTCTCTGCATAACATTGATCTATATTCACTTTAAATCTCACAGTCTTAATGCCCCAGAGACCTCATCATCCTGGGGGAAGCCCTACTGATGTCTAATTTACCTTCTTGGCAACTTCTCTTCCCCATAAATCTAGACCAAGGCCAGGGTGAGCTTCTCTGTTGGATTCTGTCTCCTCTGTGCCTTAATTAGCCCAATGGAGATGGAACACCACGGCCATCAGGGCTGGAAATTAGACTTGGGAAATCCCTAGTGGTGTTTAGGCCATTATTATTCAGCCTGAGCTTGCTTCTGGGCTTTTAAGTGCATTAGAGCACTCTGCATTGACTTGACTGGCTGCTCTGGGCTGGCTGATTTGTCAAATTACCTTCTCATTTGTACAGCTCACCTGATGATGTTGAAGCACTTTCCTGGCATTGGGAGCTACTGGCTCATCTTGAGGTATTTGGGGACTGGGCCGAGTTTTACAGATGGGGAAGCTGAGACCTGGCTGTATTGAGTAAGTGTGTAGTTGGTCTCTTTCAAAAGCTTAATGTTTGTTAACTGAAGTATTTTTTTTTTCTTGTGACTGGATTTAAAGTTCCAATCTGTCAGTTTAATGAGCCACTGAGTGAGGCTATGTTTGGAGTATCAAAGTAAAGCAGAGATGAGACTGATTCAGTTTTGAATATAGGCCCTGTGGCCCACCCAAAGGAATATGCTGGATTTCAGGATTAACATTCATTGTCTCAGTTATCTGGGTTCATAGGCTGATTAAGTTCCACAGCTGTCCATGTAACTCTAATAGAAAATGTTTATTGAAGGCTGCCAGAAGATGATAGCAGAACCAAGACAGAGTTGTGGGCTTGTAAATTTACCTTGGATCAATGTCACCTCCCCACTTGATGCAGGGAAGAACAGCTACCTAGAAGGAGAGGAACCACACATCCATCCATTTATTCATCCCTTAATTCATCCTTCTATCCATTCATCTATCCATTCCTATAAGTTTCTGCCTACACATTTTGAATGACCTATTGTTATGTTGGTAGTTGACAGGTACTTAGAGTAAGGGACTAGTTGAGTGGACTCTGTCTCCAGACATGGTTCAGGGAGAAAGAATTCCAACAGATTGCAATAGGGGCCAGGACCTCAATTCTCTAAGGCAGTGGCAGTAATACACTCAAAATGGTAGTCACAGCAACCCAACTTGCAAGCTGGATCTCAGATTAAAAAAAGAGCCCAGGTTTGACATGGAATGCTTTGTTCTTGGCCAATAGGGTGGGAGGAGTGACATTGCTCTAATGTCACTTCCCAGTTGGGGTACAGGAGCCTGAGGACTTCCTGTTTCAAGTCCATCATTCTAAAATATGGAGAAAAACTGAGCTCTAAGACACCAGACCATCGGGAATGGGGAGCTTGGGAAAATGAAGGGTGGGGCATGAAATAGATGTCATGGGAAAGATTTTCAGGTCTACTAATTTGGAAAAATGTTGCTTTCTTGCTTCTTTTCTGATACAACCAAATAGGCATACCTAACTACCTCTCTCTGGAGGAATAAACCTCCACTTTGATAGTCATAAAAATCATCATGAGGTATTGTAGAGAATGCTTTTTCTTGAGCCCTAACCCTACATATTTGGATTCAATGTCATGCGGTAGGAGGTAGCTCTGGATAAGAGACAGCTCAGGAATACACCTTTTAAACAAACTAAACAGGAGCTTCAAGGCCAGGCAAGGGGACCCATAGAGACATTTTGGAGTTCCTAAAAATGGTAGACTCCGTCCAGAATATTTAAATAGTCTTGTTGATGCTGCCCCAGGCCTGTGACCCAGGCCCTTTGCCTAGGTATTGACTAGTTTTATGGTCTAGAGTCTATAATCTCCTTGTTCCTCAAATTCTTAACCTTGGCTCCTTTAACCCAACTCCTTACCTACCCCACCCTCTTCACCATCACCTGCCCTAATTACCTCCCTGGGACTTGATCCCCTGTTGTTGGATCTGTTCTTACATGACTAGGGCATGTGACATTTGGCTGCTCTTCATTGTAAGTAAAACTTTGAAACAAAAACTTCTAAAAGCTGGTGATCTTGGGAAGACAATTTTCCAGCATAAAGAAATGATAATGTTTAAGGAGATGGAAACCTTAATTACCCGGATTTGATCATTATATGTTATTGACTCTCATACCCAGGCCCTTTGCCTAGGTATTGATTAGTTTAACCCTAACCCTAACCCCATACATATGTATGAATTTTTTAAAAAATTAAACTGGTCATGGGAGATAGAAGCTGAAATATTTTGATATTTTTCTGACTTTGGGGAGGGGGAAGGGAAACATAAATTGTAGTACCAATGAGGAATAATCACAAAGAATTTGAGCATTTTGTTTCAGAAATCTAGAAGTACATTGGGACCCCTAGATTGGGTGTCATTTAAATGAGAAGCCCACATACTTATTTTAACTCTGTACCTTACATGGAAAGATCCTCTCTTGGAACTCAAAGACAGAGTTCCCCCAATTTTAAGTTTGTGATACTCTTGCTCTTCATTTCTCTTTTTCAAAATAATTGCTTGGACTTTTTCAGTCTCTAAGATTCTGTCTGATTCTCCCACAAAGAAAAAATGTAACTACTACCAGGAACATGTGTGTTTTAAAAGATGGTCCATGGAAAGAAAAGCTCCAAAAAGCAACCTGACAAGAGTATAATTTGAGACACAGTGGTGTATGGTTGAGAGAGATATTTTAGGACTTGATACATCCTCCCAAATTTCAATCCACTAGGCAGTGACTGTTCATCGATCTCCATGCAAGTGACTCTTCTCCAGCGGGAACTCTGGCTTCCTTTAAGATAGCAAGATGGGTTGGGTGTCAGTGACAGGTTGAATTTTTGATTGATGAAGAGTGGGCATTGGACTCCACCTGAGCCCATCGTTCTACATTAACTTCCTGGTGCCAGTGCCACCTTTCTCTGGAACTCCAGAGGATCTATGGCTGCTTCAAGGGATATGTTTTTTCTTAATATATTTCTTTTTGGATATTGTTGGTATTTTGAATGTTTAGAGTCTTATACTAATAGGGATAGAAACTCATTGTATTGTAAGTTGCAAAGATTTTCCTATTTACCTTATTGTTTTACCATATAATCTAAAAAGTAATTGTGAAATGGTAATCAATCATAAAATATTTCTGGGGCTGGGGATGTGGCTCAAGCGGTAGCGCGCTCGCCTGGCATGCGTGCGGCCCGGGGTTTGATCCTCAGCACCACATACAGACAAAGATGTTGTGTCCGCCAAATACTAAAAAAAAATAAATAAACATTAAAATTCTCTCTGTGTCTCTCCCTCTCTCTCACTCTTTCTTTAAAAAAAATAAAAAATAAAATATTTCTGTATTTTGAGAAGTAGTTGAGTTCTCTTTTGTGATAGAGGTAAATATAAATGGCAGAGAAGATTGATATAGCTAAAATTTGAGCAGGTGAAGGGAATTTATGTACCTGAAGCAAATAAACCTCCACAGGTCTTAGTTTCCTTCCCCATGGAATATATGTTCCTCTATTCCTCTACCTGTTCCCAAGAACCCACAAAGAGCATTCTCTGGGGGAAAATAGTCCTAAATTTTCCAGTACTATAATGTGTTGTTTTCTATGGAGTAATATTTAGGAAGTTTGGGATAGGTGTGGGGAACATGAATAAGAATATAGTTAATGTTGTGTCATGCTTCTCTGGTTTTCCATCTTAGTAAATGTGGTCCAGAGTACAGATCCTATAACAGGGAGAAGGGGAGAGGGAACTGACACTGGAAAATCATTATTTGCCCTCCTGAATTCTGTCAGCATTGATAGATGTGAGCAAAATTGGCCAAGGTGTTCTGTTCTCTGAAGCAGGCTCAGCTTGCTCGATCCTGAGCACAGCTATCCCCATTTCACGTTATTTCACCTTTGAAGGAAGTGACAGGGTTGATGAAAAAGATAAAAAGTGGTATGGTTTAATGTTAAAAAGATAATCCACTGGAGTTTTGGTGACTGCTGTTGCCTCTCAATAGCCCCTTGGAAAGGCCTAGACCTTTATCCCAAGATACCACCTCATTTCTAAAACTCTTCCTTCAGAGTAATGTCCTTTGAATGATGGCCACGCCCTTGAGGGTAAAGCAGAATGTCAGAGCCATGAAGAGTCCTTTGGAGACATGCAGGAAGTCAGTCTTACTCCTCTGTTGTAGCAGAGGTGGATCACTAGTGAAGTTAATGATGTTTCAGCTTTAAAACCGTCACTGCTAGGGCAGCTTCCTGGGATTGGCTCATCTCCTCCAGGACCAAGGAGGAGGCAATAGTTGTCCCAGTGTATCTCTTAGTGTAATGTCTTTGGGCTCATTCATGTCATCATAAATGACAGGGTTTCTTTTTTTTTAAGGCTGAATAATATCCCATAATATATGCATGTATGTGTGTATATGTGCTTGTGTATATACATATACATACAGAAAATAGAGAAAATGTCATACATAGTATATATAGGAAAAGTTATACATAGGAAAAGTTTATATATATGTAGAAAATGTTATATATATATTATATATAGAACTATATGTGTAATTGTGTAATTTCCTTTATCTATTCATCTGTCAATGACGCTTAGGTTTTCCTATTTTGGCTATTGTGAATAATGCTGCAATGAAAACAAGAATGTAGATACATTTCTTGAAGATAGCGATTTGACTTCTTTTGGATGTATACCAGGAAGCAGGATTGCTGGATCATGTGATAGTTTTAATTTTTGAGCATCTTCCATATTGTCTTCCATAATGGCTATACCAATTTACATTCCCACTAATAGTGTGGAAGGGTTCCCTTTTTTCTACATCCCTGCTAACACTTACCTTTTTGCGGGGAAATACCGGTGATTGAACTTAGGGGCACTCCACCACTGAGCCACATCCCCAGCCCTACTTTTTGTATTTTATTTAGAGACAGAGTCTCATTGAGCTTCTTAGTGCCTCACTTTTGCTGAGGCTGGCTTTGAACTCACAAACTTTCTGCTTCAGCCTCCTGAGCCACTGGGACACAGGCTTATGCCATCATGCTCAGCTCAACACTTACATTTTGACTTTGGTAATAGCCATCTTTTTAAAATTTTTTTTTTAAATTTTACTTTTTTAGTTGTTGATAGAACTTTATTTATATGTGGTGATGAGAATCGAACCCAGTGCCTCACACATGCTAGGCAAGTGCTCTACCACTGAGCCACCACCTCAACCTCTTAATTTTTTTTAGTATTTATTTTTTAGTTGTAGTTGAACGCAATACCTTTATTTATTTATTTATTTATTTATTTATTTATTTATTTATTTATTTTTATGTGGTGCTGAGGATCGAGCCCAGGGTGTCACAATCTCAAGGCGAGCGTTCTACCGCTGAGCCAGCCGCAACCCCAGAGCCTGGTAATAGCCATCTTAAAAGCTGCGAGGTGATCTCTCATTGTGGTTTTGATTTATGTTTATATTATCAACTACTTCTTGCCACTCTGTTCCTACCCACCATTCTTTATTCTTTCTTTCTGACACTGAAACTAGACCATGAAAACATTTCTCCTCTGTCACTTGGCATAATGCTAAGTCTTGCCAGAGGTGGGTGCTAGAGGGATCTCTTAAGGCTTCTTATTTCTGGTGTCCTTTCTTCTCATTTCTGGGACTTTTGACCACACCCCATTGTGTTTACCCCAGCAAGTTTCAGGGTCACCCTAGTGGGGAGCTTCTAGTGAATTCTGCCAACCTTTCAGTGTGCTTCCCAGGAAGTCAATAGGAGACCTTCCAATACCTGGTGGGTGGCTTCCAGCAAGTCTAGTCCAACTCTAGCAGGTGGTGTTACTCAATCAGGGTCTGAATCTCAGCCATAGGGGTTCTTCCAGATTTGTTCCTTCCTTGGGAACTCTCAGTCCTGTATGATGTGACTGTCCCCTTAACTGCATACCTGTAGTCTTCAGCATTTTCTTCATCCCTGAATAATTCATCCTTTGTCACTAGTTATATTAATTCTTTATATTAAACTTTACCTGTTTAAATTCCTTTGTGAATCCTGCCTCCTGTCTGGACCCTGATTAATATTTGTTAGCTCTTAAATTTGAATTTATTAACATTTGTTTTCCATTCTAAGTAAATGTTTATTTCAATACTTGATTTTGTATCTGTTCTATGATGTTATTTTTTCTTAAAAAGAACCTCCCAAATTGTTAAAGCTTTAGGTCCCACAGAGCCTGGATCAGCTGCAGGAACTTTGGAAGGAGCTCCAGGAACACCAGATTGTGTGGAATGGCTTTCTCAAGCTTTCCATAGAGCCTGATCAGCTCCATGTCCCTGGGGTCATAGCGGGTGGCAGAAAATAGAGAATGTGACTCTCATATGGCTTTTACAACATGGATCACATTACCTCAAATAAACATCACATCATACTTATGTTCTACTTCATACCATGAGGTATTTGAGGGAAACATCATGTGAAAGAAAAATGGAGTCAGAATGGGGAAAGGACATGCCCAGGATCATGGAGAATGTCAGTGGTAGAATATGGGCTAGAGTTCAGTCACCTTGTGAGGGAGTTGAAGGATTGGGAGGGATGGGAGTCTCTGAGTTAGTCTATTTCAAATGGTTATGACAAAGCAGGCAACTTGGGGCAAGCCTCCCTCTGGGAACAACTAGAAAAACTAGATAAAATTTTTAAAAAAAAGTCTCTTCAAGGCATCAGAGATTCAAAAAAGCAGTGAAAACAGTGCAAAATCTTGGAAGTAAAAGAAAACCTGAAATATGAGCTCAGCATTTGGGGCTACTTTCCCCCTTGGGATGTCTGCCTATTCCAGAAAGTGCAATTGAGAAAGGGAATAGCTGAGCTAAGCACTTGGCAGCTCTGGCATGAGGGATCAGGGCTAACACCTCCTCCTCCCACCCTATCACCAAATCCTGTCACTTTTACCTGAAGATGTTTCTGGAATCTATTCACTTCTCTCTAACCCCCAAACCACCCTGGCTCCATCTACCAGTTCCTCACATCGGAATTGCTGCTTCATGCCAGCACCTCTCTGTTCTTCATGCCAAAGTTCCTCCACAGATGCAGCCAGTAGGATCAGGCCAATCATCTGCTTACTGCTTTAAAATTTTCCCATGACTTCTCACTATATTTAGGATTCAGACCCAGATCTTTAATAGAACCTACAAGACCCTGCACAGTTGGCTCCAACTATTGCTCCAGTCTCATTTCACCCCATGCTTCCTCACACTTTGTGGTCCAGCACCTTGATTTTCCTTCAGCTCTGTGCCCTCCTTGTCACAGGCCCCTTGCACAGACTCTACTTCTTTCTGGAATGTTCTTTCTAATATCCATTTGTAAGATCATTCTTTAGCTCTACTTGGGAAGGAGATTAGTATACTGGAAGGCAAAAATGAATATTCTCTTATGTAATCAGCTTCCCATGGATGAACCATGTGTGAACCATGGAGACAAAACTCAGATACCATCTTGTGTGGGCATCCCGAGGGTCTTTAAAGTGGGAGATATTTGGAATCGGAGTGAATTGTACTGGATTCCATAATTGAAAAGATAGTAAATATTTGAAGTTTGCCTCCTGCTTTCTTGGGAGAGGTATGGCTTTCTTTCTGGAAACCAATGGTAGTTGCTGACAGAGTGACTTTTCCCCTCCTGGATAATTAGGTTTGCCTGAATCCTGAACATCCCCTCTGAATTACTCAGACCTCTATAAGGTTGTGTATTGTGAGTAGAGCAAAAATGAGGCAGGAAGTCTGATGGGTACACCTGCCATGGAATGTTAAGGAAGAAAATCAGGTGAATTAAACACTCCTTGTTCTTTTTCAGCTCATGTTATCCGGTTCATTGTTAAATGATTCACGTAAAGTACAAAATTGGGAGTGGAATTCATGCTGGGAAGGGTTTTGTGAAAATTTCCTCTTTAACTTGAGCTTGGGACATTGAATGTTGGGACATTGCTGCCTTCTTTAGTATGAGGGCCACACTATGGTCAACAAATTAAGACAGTAGGACAACCGTTTCCTCAGAGTTACCTGGGAAACTAACAGCCCCAGCTGCTGGGGTCGTTCAGGGAGCCCAAAATCTCACAAGAGGAAATGACTGATCTAAACTTACAAGGTGATTATGTCTATTCCTTGGGCAGCATGGTAATTGGATTTAATGAATTTTGGCATTTTCAATATGCTCGTGTGTGCACTTTGAGTATCCTTAACAGAAAAGCAGTTGGCTCTGCTCCTTGGTTTCTCAAAACAGTACAGTCCTATACGACTAAACTCTTAGGGATATCGCAGAAAAAAACATGAAATGGGAAAAATAGAGCTTGAGCCATTTCTTAGGCAAGAGGAAAATTGACACAGTATGGGGAAAAGAACAGTACCAACTCTAAGAAAAAAAATCAATGGTCTATAGGTGCCAGATATTCTATTTTAGTGTAAAATTTGGACGTCCTCACTATTTTCTCTTAGTCTACTGGGAACTGTTCCCCAGTTGAGTGGAAAACATTAAATGGTGCCTATCCTCCATTTATTTACTCATCATTCAGGATATCACAGTCTGGGGCCAGTACTGTTTCCCCATGGTCATCTGCTCACTGCACTGTGATCTTGGTCCCATAGTCCACACAACCAACCACACAACTTCCTCTAGCATTTTGATCATCATTTAGCTATTCATCTCAAAATATGGTGAACTAGAACCAGGTGTGGTGGTGCACACCTATAATCCCAGCAACTTGGGAGGCTGAGGCAGGAGGATTGCAAGTTTGAGGTCAGCCTCAGAAACTTAGCAAGGTCCTAAGTAACTTAGCAAGATCCTATCTCAAAATAAAAATAAAGAGGGCTGGGGAATGTAGCTCTATAATAAACTACCCCTGGGTTAAATCTCCAATACCAAAAAGGAACAAAAATTATAAACTATGCCTGGGTAGGGTGATACCATAGGAAACTCTGGAGGAGGTCTGTGATGATCCTGATTGCAAATTGGTCATTTGATAAGGGCATAAAAAGACTAACTGAACCATCTAGTAACTGTTTTACTTACTTAAAATATAGATGTTTACCTACCCAGTTAAATTTAATCCTGCTTTTTTTTTAGCTCCTGTGATTCCTTTTCCATGAATCAAAACCCCTCCTTAAGCAATGCCTGTTAAAGAGCCTGCACTGCTAGATTTATTGGAATAGTTTGTATGAAATTCAAGTGCATTCACATAACAGTGAACCCAGGATTATATACGTGAAGGCTTACAGTCCCCTCAGTGTGGTCCTGGGCCTGCTCTTAGCTCTTTGTTCCTGTCAACTATTTCCCATTTCCTGAATATGCCTTTTCCCAACTTTCAAAAGCCATTCCCATCACTGAGGCCTCTCATTCAGTCTGTATATATGAAAAGCTGCTTATTATTCACACAAATTTACACATAAACCCACATGCAAACAAATGGAGGTGTAAAAACTAGGTCAGCCTTACTGTAGTTACACCTTTTTATATGGAGGAGTCAGGATGAAAAGCAAATTTTTGGCTTAGGCAACCAGGCAGTGACATTGACTGAAACATAACCAAGTTTTGGAGAAAAGATGATGAGGACATTAATAGACATGTTAAATTTGAGGTGCTTATGAAACATCTTATTAATATATATTACTCTTGCACATATAAATTATAGCTCAGGAGATTGCTTGGAGATATAACAACAACAATATTAACCATGGTTAACACTCAAGTAATACTAAGAATCAGTCATGAGTTTTTATTAATTTTTTATATTTATTAGTATTTTTATTAATTCTATTAATCCTTACACTGTCCCTATGAGATTGTATCTCCAATTTACAGATGAAGAAACTGAGACTAAGAGATATTAAACAACTTACCTATGCTCCAATGTCACTGCCTGTTTGCCTATGGTTACAGGTAGATTTGGCAGTGAATAGTATAAAAATAATAATTAAGGACCAGGAATAAATGAGATGTTTTCCATTAAAAAAAAAAAGAGGGGCTGGGGCTAGGGCTCAGTGGTAGTGTACTTGCCTGGCATGTGTGGGGCACTAGGTTCGATTCTCAGCACCATGCATAAATAAATAAAATAAAGATCTATCAACAACTAAAAAAAATTTTTAAAAAAGAATGAAGAGAAAAGAGCTAATGAAGAACACTGAGAAGTTCTAACATTTGAGGAATGGATGGGGGAAGAGTAGCCTACAAAAGAGACTAAGAATGAACAACCAGGGAAAAGGAGGAAAAAAATGGAACTCGAGGGCAAGCAACATTTCAAGAAACAACATGGAAACTTAAAAGACAAAAAGCATAGAACAAGATAATAAAGTTAAAACCAAATATGTCAGTTGTGTTAAGTGTAAATGTCAAACTGTTAGATTTCCTTTATCGAAATGTTGGCTCAATACACAAAACCCAATTTTGTATCATGGACAAAAGACAATGTAAGGAATGATATGATTGAAAAGATCAATAAAAGAATGGGAAAATATATTAGGCATTTTAAAACAGGGTCTGGAATATGAATATCAGATGTGGAATTAAACACAAAATATTAATGGAACGAAGAACATTATTTTACATAAGTAAGTGTGTAATTGCTGTGAAGAGGCAAGTCACAGAAGACTATGCATTAAATAATAGTTGGATAGAATATTTAAATTTAAGAAATGACCAAATACAAAGTGGGGACTTCTGGTTCAAAATTGTTGTCTGACCAGTGTTCCCAATGCACTCTCTCCTGACTTCTCATTAAAATGAAAACTCACCCCAATATTCTAAGTAAGCTTTATACCTAAGATATGAAGTGATATTATTTGTAGGTTGACTGTGATATTAGAGATGAATATTGTAAACCTAAAGTAATTACTAAAAAACAAAACAGTTGACACTATTGGCTATAGTTAATTAGCCAATTATGGAAACAAAATGGAATCTTAAAAATATTAATTAACACAAAAGAAGAAAAGAGAAAAAGGTAACAAAAATAGATGAGAGACATGGAAAATGCATAGCAAGGTGATAGATTTAAACCCAACCATGTTAATGATTACATTAAATGTAAATGGTCTAAGCATTCCAATTAAAGGTCAGAGATTATCAGATTGAATTTAGTAAGAGGAAGACCCAACTATATGAGAAAACTACTTTAAAATAGACCTACTTTTAAATAAAACTAAAGGATGATAAAACAAACCATGCCACACTAATTAAGTACCCTAGAAGTCTGCTTAGTCACCACATTAGCAAATGTGGAAGAACAGCTCCATTTATCTATAATTTGCCATCCCTCTGGAAATTACTAAAAATAAAATTTAAAAAGATTGCACCAAACAATTACACTGTATTCACTACTTTCATGGACCACCTCTCCTTGCGTTTTGTCCTTTCTGAAGATGTGATCCCCATCTTCAGCTGACACATCCAGTTCCCAAACTGGGTCCCTTTCTAGAAGTTCTAGCACAGATATCACTACTATCTGTATACAACTCCCTCCCCATCCCTGGCCCAAGCAACATCATCATTTGTTCTGGTGCTACTTCTATCCTTGAAGACCATTCTGTTTAGCTGTCAAGGCAGGTAAGTATCCCTTGGCTCAGTTTTAGTGAGTTCCAATGGGCACAGCAAGACACTGTATCACAGCTATGAACCATATAATATAAATATATAAATCCCAGCCAGCTATGCTCTTTTACTTAGAAGGAAGTATGGAGAAGCCAATAAACCAAATCAGTCGTTCTGGTCAGCTGCTAGCCTGGTCACATATTGTGCTCTCTTGGAATCTCTCTCTTATATCCTGAAGAAATCCGCACATCTGCTGGTGATTAAAAGGAGCAGAGTAGTTGTCTAATCCCCTCTCAACCAAAAGCACACCCCTGCATGCATACACACACTTAATTCTTAAGAATGTCCGACACACTCCTTTTCAAAATGTAATTTATCCTTATTGAAGCAATATATGTGCATAAGTTTAAAAAGTCAAATGATACTATATGACTTACAGGGAAGTGAGTAGTCCTTTATTCTAGCTTTCCTAAACCTTAAGTTTTGTTCCCCATCTCCACTCTCAGAAGAAATAACTTTATACTCTTAGTTTTTCTTTGCTCTTTCTTTTTAAATCTGGATACTTCTACATGACACACTATTTGTGACTTGTGAAATTTTAGAAATCATCCATTGATTTACTATGATCAAAAATCTATTATTTTCTAAACCATCATATGTTCTCTCTTCTTATCCTCTCAGCCTAGTTGTATCATACATTTTTCCAATTAATATTTTCTATTATCATTTTTAGGATTATGCAAATATTGTCCATAGCAAAAACAGATATTCACTTATCATTATGATTTTATTTCCCTTGTACCATTTTAATAACTGCTTTACTTATTTATTTTGTGGTACTGAGGATTGAATCCAGGAACCCTCTACTACTGAGCAACATCCCCAATCCTTTTCTAAAATGTTGTTTTGAGACAGGGCCTCGCTAAGTTGCCCAGGCTGGCTTTGAATTTGTGATCCTCTTGCCTCAGCCTCCCGAGTTACTGGGATTACAGGTGTGTGCCACTGCACCCAGCTGCCTTATTTATTTAGTTTTACAGCAAATAATTATCACAGATTCAGATTCAAACATTCTAAAAGAACACTAACACTCCTCTTACACAGTCATACATGAAAAGTAATCTCCATGTTCTTAATTATTAAGAATGTCCAACAAATTCCTTTTCAAAATGTAATTTATCCTTACTGAAGCAATATATGTGCATAAATTTAAAAAGTCAAATGATACTACATGACTTACGTGGGGTTGTCACTTATGCCACTCTATGTTCTCAGAGCAGAATGTGGAAGGGCTGGAGAAGGGTGTCATTTCCTCATGCAGTAAGATGCTTTTCACTGCTCCCCCTTCAGCCAGAATTTCTCTGGTTTAGCCTCTGGAGAAGAGGCATCTTGTCTTCTGCAAAGAGAGGGTGGGTAATTTCCTAGAAGTAAGGGCTGAGCTGAGAAGCGAGGCCCATCTGCTCCTTCGAGGGCCTTCACTAGTCCTGCTCACTGTCTGCACTAACTGACATGTCCTCCCTCTACAGGTGCCTGTGCCTCCATTTCTGAAGTTTTTCAGGCTCTGGATGGGGAGTCACTTTCTTTTTTAACCACTTTCTCATCCTCTGCAAGCACTCAGATTTCTGCTTTCATAGATCAGCTAAGAGCACCATTGAGTCAGTTGCTTTTCATTTTCCCCCAAATTTGGTTAACATCTCTAGTTTGTCATCTCTTCTCTCATTTTCTTTCTTATTCCTTTAGTGTCTTGGCTATGCAGTTTTGGGAAGAGGTGAAGATAAATGAATATCTGCTTTAAGCCTCCTTCAATCAATCCTTAATTGTGGAAGAGATAGAATCCATTTGTTTGGAGCAAAAATGGATCAGTCTACCCAGTTCATTCCCATGACCAGCAGAGGGATGACCAGCAGGCTTTATTGCTAGAGTTTGGGGCCACTTTTTAACAGATAGTCATGTTATGTCTTAGCTCTTCCGTATTTGTCTGTGCTCCATAATGACCCTGCTCGGTGTATGAGCAGAATGCTTACTATTGGATGTCTTCCTTGCCACCCCCCTAGAATTTGTCCTTTTATCCTCATCATCTCCCTATTTAGACAGCTCTTGCTGTGGCCCTGGGTGTGCACTGCCAGTCTGTGGATTAGTTCTCAGGGCTTTTCCTGTCTTGCCCAGACCCATTGCTGGAGACAGTAGAGGAAGCCTCAGATAGAAAAAGGCCATTATGGTCATCTGGTCTCCAGGTGGATATCTAAAATATATCAGCTAACCTGTGCTGTTGGCATATCTCCCATATTTTATTATCCCGAGGAACGTCTGTCTTTTTCTAAGACTTGGGTTATATTACGAGCGAGCATCCTTTCCTTAGCCTTGTAGGGAATGGGCTCTAGGGAAACAGTGGAGTAGAATTGAAAAAAAAAAATCACAAAAGTGTTTTTAAAATTCAAGCAAATAATGTTGACTCTATTAATCAGTATCTTGTGACTCCTTATTTTTAAATTTTAGTTTTGTATCTTTAAAAACAAAGTGAAAGGGAGCTGAATAAATTTGTTTTCATTTTTACCTCTTTTCACTCTAACCATCTGGGCAGAACTCACTAATTTGGCATAAACACTCTGTACACTATACTTTGCTTAATAATTCCCTGTGGTGTATCAAGTTCTGTAAAATCAATTTTAAATTAGAAAAGTGGCAATAAGATACTTCAAGGAGATAAATATGATACCTCGGGCATAAGTTCTATTGATAAAAATACATACTAGAAACATGAAAATGAAGATGAAGTACCTTTAGAAGGATTGGATAAATGATATGATCAAAAGAAGAGGAAGCAGGAAGACACCAAAAGCTATCTTAAATATCTTCAAAATAGTGGACAAGTGTACCATGGACTGTGGTGCAGATTGTGTCTTGGACAAGGTGCCTCATCAAGGAAACAAGTTTGCACTCCACTCCCCAGACGAAGTTGACCATAGGATTCCCACAGATGGCTGCCTTGAGAGCAGTTCATATGTAAATGAGAATAGTTACACAACTATGAATTTTAGGAAAATGTGTCATTAAGGGAGTTGTATCAGCTTCAGCTTTCAGGCAAACTGGGCTTCTCTAAGGCCTCCAGCACAATTGGACCCAGATCAGGTGGCACCCTGTGCTTCCCTGCTAGAAATTTTATCTGGGTCTTGTGACAAAAAAACAAAAACAAAAACAAAAAACAAAAAACAAAAAACAAAAAACAAACAAACAAAAAAGAAACCAAAAAAACAAACAAGGCCTGGACTTGAACTCTGAGACTGAACAGCCAGAGGACCCAGTGTAGAGTTAACTGGTTTCAGAGAAATTCAAGTATTTCATCCATTCAATCAAATTATTTGCAAGAGCCTGAATATCTAAACTTGTAAGACGTCTGAAAAATCAGACCCCCATGCCTGGAAATTGTGAAAATGTAAGACAAAAAAATCAAAGGGTTGACATTATACAGAAGGTGAACTCAGATCCTAGGGGAGAACTCTACCAATGTCCCTGATGGGTAGGAAACAGGCTCACATTCTTTTTCTGAAATCGAAGATCTTGGGAAGTGAACTGGGACCATGTCTGAAACATGCAGCTTTTGCTGCTCTTGAGACAGGTATATCCCCCTTCTGGGGCTGTGTGTCAGGGCCAAACACAAGGACACTAGCTGCAGACAGAAGCCCAGCTGTGGCTCTTCCCCAGGATCAGAAGTAAGTAAGGGGGAGAAATGTGGGTTCCCAGGATCACATTCAAGTGGAGATGAGGGGGCTGGAAGGAGCTAACACCAGATGGACTCAATTTTCTATATAAAAATCAGGTGAGGTCATCCGACAAGTGTCAGTGGGGGAAGGGCAAAAACAGAATGGAAAACAGAAGAGGACGCGGGTCGTTTTTGAAGTTTTCAGCCTTAAACGTACTGCATGGGGGTGGCCAGGATTAGGTAATTGGTGATTTGTTTTGTTTTTAAACAGAAGTGAAGGACCTGCAAAGGAGAAAATTCAGGGCATTTGTTCATTGTCATTGATTTAAGCATTCTTGAGTTAGTTCCTATTTTAAAAATTGCTACTATAGGTAGTAAAAAAAATCTTTTAAAGTTAGGAGCTGTATATAATTTTTTTATATAGAGAAAAAGTGCACATAGAGTGCATCTCTGTTGATTTTCAGAGTTAACCTTCTCATGTACCCTGTGCCCAGAATGAGAAAGAACATCAGCAGCATCCAGAGCCTGCCTCACTGTGGCCCCTTCCAGGCTTGCCTGCCACTCCCAGAGGGAACCCGTATCCTGATTGCTAACAGCTTACGTCACTTTTGCCTAAAACTAAATGAACTTTAAAGTCAATTCATTCCTGCTGGGAAAACCCATGGGTAAGATCTTAAGTCATTCATTTACTTCTCAAATTTTGTGGAGTGACAGAGTTCATGGAGTTCTGTTCCAGTCAGAGTATGTGTGTGTACAGAGACAGTCAAGGAAAACTTTATTTTCCAGAAGCTCACAGTCCACAAGGAGGGTGGGTGACAGAGAAAGAATGGATGTCAGAGCTGAATGTCCTCTATCACTACTGCATTGGCTTTCCTGTTTCCTAGCATGGGTGAGCAGAGGGTATGAACATGTGAGGAAGGGTCAGAATTCAGGTAAAGGGATGGGACAGTGCCAGCTGATCCAACACATGCTTACTAAGCCATTTTTCCCCCAGCTCAGAGTCTAGTAGGGAGGAGAATAAAGCCACAACTAACCACAATGAAATAAGGATCCCATTAAGATACAAAGTCCTCTAGTCTCCAAATATATACCAGATAATACCAAATGAATAGTTCTGCATTCCTCTGGTCAAAGAAAAACACCTGAAGGGGGCTAGCTTTTCCCAAGATCATGGGAGACAATCCATGGAAGCCTGCCCACGTTTCAAATATCTGCTCCTATAGGATTTCTCTCTGCCAGGCTACCCCCAGCACAAGGCCAGGCACATACAAGGTAATCATTTTAAATGTGTGTTTATTTATCTATTATTTTTTAATTTGTTCTAATTAATTATACATGATAAACATGTGTTTTATGAATGAACTCTAGTATATTTTAGAGCAAAAGATTCTCAAATACATCCAAGTCCTAATTCTCTCTAGGCCAGTGTGGGCTTTGGTGGCCAGAGTAAGAATGTGGGTCAATCACATTTCACTGGGTGACACTTCATCTCTCTGAGCTCAGCCTCCTCATACCTGACTTGGGTCGGACATATTTCAAAGAGTTGCCAGGCTGGGATTGTGGCTCAGCAGTTATAGTGCTTGCCTAGCATGTGCAAGGCCCTGGGTTTGATTCTCAGCACCACATAAAAATAAATAAATAAAATAAAAATATTATGCCCAACTACAACTAAAAATATATTTAAAAAATAGAGAGTGCATGTTGAACCCAGCATGTCCCATGCATACTGTTATTCTTTCTCTGTGCATATCCAGAGCCCTGCTAAGACCTGGGCCATGAAAGGTGGCTGTAGGCCTTATATTTCAGGGATAGAGGCACATTCTACTCTTTGGGAGAATGTGGCAAATTCAGGTTCAAAATCCTACTACCACTGGGGCCAAGGTGATGAGTTTATAGCAGAGACACTGAGCCACAAGACAGAAAATGACATAGCCAAGGGAACAACATACCTGGAACTCAGCTGTTGTCCATCCAACTAATCCATCAGAACACAGGAGCTTTGACTGTGCATGTTCATTGTTCATCTAATAAATGTGTGTTAAATAGAAAAACTGCCTGTGGGTCTCTGAAAAATTGTCAGGGACTTGTCACTTACAGCTTTGCTATTTGAACCAGCAGCATCAGTATTACCTGGGAGCTTGTGAGAAATGCAGAATCACAGACCTTGGGACCTACTGTAGACCTGGGAATTAGAACCTGTACTCTAACCAGTTCCTCAGGCAATTTGTCTGTCTATCTATCTATCTATCTATCTATCTATCTATCTATCTATCTATCTATTCATTCATTCCCTCAGGGAATTTATTTGCACAGTAGAGATGGGGGAATGTTACTGTGGGGAGCTATGGAACCACACTAAACAGTTCATTTTTAAGTTCTTCTGTTTTACTTTGAGGTCCACTGCTGCCCCCTATAGACCACAATCATAATAATGATGGACTAACTTGAAAATAAAATCAATCTAGGAAAAGATCATAAACTTTTCTTGTGTGATTAGAAACACATAAAGCACAAGCAGGAGATTCTTGAAACACCAGGTGCTACATGCATTGTTTCTACATGTGTAAATTCAGCAAACTCCTACACTTAAACGGAACCACAATTTTTCTCACAAGGGCAATGAAAAGAGAAATATGAAGTCATTCTGAGGATTTATTTTTCTATGACTAAATGGGTGTAGAAAGCACACTTTTTATTGGCCTATCAAGCATTCTTAAAATTAAATGTCTGTATCCTTCTTTTTGATTTTTCTTAAAATGGTTCAGTGGTATACAATTCCATAACTATTGCCTCTAAGCCCTGAGAATTGGTATCTTCAATGTATTAATTCAACACATTTTACAAAAAGAAGCTGACTCCCAGCAAGGGTTAACAGGTACAATGATCATCATAGGGGCATTATTTCCAGCTGATACCTTAGAATGAAGATAGGCAGAGGAGTGTGGATAATCTTGGACTGATGAGGTCCAGGGCCAGAACCTCTGTGGCCAATGAGGGCTCACAGTGATCAGAAGGGGAATCAAGTCATGTATAATAATGACACTAATGAAAATGTCTCATGCATTTAACAAAGCCTCCCTGAGTCTCATTCTTACTGGTAGCCTAGCCTAGATCCTGAATGACTGGATTTAGCTGCCTGTGCACATAGGAAAAAGATAAAAAGGAAAAATGAACTTAATGCAGTTAGACTAAACTGGGGAGAAGCAGCTAAACTGCTTCTCCTGCTCCCAAGGAAGCAGTTACAATTTACAGAAATCAAAGCCAGGAGCTGTACATATGTAGATCTTGAAGAGGGGGCAAAGTGGGACAGAAGGCAGGAAATATACATATGCAGATTGAATTAACCTGTGTTAGACAGGCTTGGACAGGAGGCAGTCTCCATTTTCAGCTTTCTTGGTGTCTCTAGCTTCCACTCTCAGCTTGAGGAAGTTGCTTCCAATTTCAGAGGGCCAACAACTATCTGATTTATTTCACCACAACACTTGCAAGGTTTTTGTTAGCACCCTCAAAGTCCAGTTAAGGAGCCAGGGCTTCCAAGACCAGGGGCACACTCTGATGGGAATTTCCTGTTCTCCATGACAGCTGCTGTCAGATGTACCCATGGGAAAACCCTATTTCCTATACTCCCTTCTGCTGACAATCAGGACAGGATTCCCAGCTCTTAGTCCATTCTCTGGCTGCAGAGCCAACCCACACAAACCCAAGGAGTCAATACTCTTAGAATCACTGCTCACGTCATTTCCAATATACAACACAAACAACAACATCTCGAATTCCTTAACCCTTCAACTCCACCTGCTTCTTCCACTGCTCCTTAATCATCACCCCTACTTCTTGTTAAACCTAGTGCCTTTAGTTCCTCTTTACCCTCTTCATTGTCATTTATTTATTCACTAAATGAATATTTATGCTTATTAAGCAGCTCCAGGATTCCAATACTCTCTGGTACTGGGAACACTGCAGTAAAAAAAGAAGATCAATGCCTTGCCCTTCTAGAGCTGAGCTAACACAGCAACCACTAGTCACATGTGGCTATTTAAATTTTAATTAATTGAAATTACATAAAACTAAAAATTAGAAACCTCTGTTGCCACCTTTTAAGTGATGGATTGTCAAGGTTGGCTAGTAGTTATCAGTACTGGAAAGTACTGATATAGAACATTTCCAGCATCCCAGAAAGTTCTAGACAGTGCTGCTATGGGAGAGAATAAAGGGGGGCAGTGAGGAGGAAGACAAATAGGAAGTGATGAAATTTGGATGCTGGGTTTGTTTTTATAACCATTGGTCTAGTGGCCACTTCCACCACTTCCTTGAAATTCTTCCTTTGGACCGTGACACCATTCTCTATTTGTTCTTCTCCTATTTGGCCACAGGAATGGAGGCCAAAATAAAGGCATTGGGTCCATCTACAGCGCTCTTAATATTCTTAAAACAGGAATTACAAGTCTTTGTAACACCATTTTTGCACTCCACCATTCAAATGTGTTACTGAGTGGCTAACAGTGCTGTGTGCTCGTTTAAAACTTTGAAGCAATAGGGCTGGGGTTGTGGCTCAGTGGTAGAGCGCTTGCCTAGCATGTGAGGCACTGGGTTCAATTCTCAGCACCACATATAAATAAATAAAATAAAGGTACATTGACAAATAATAATAATAATAATAATAATAATAATAACAACCCACAAACTTTGAAGCATAAAGGGCTTGATTTGCTTTCAGAAAGGTTTACCTGTTACTTCTAAGTAACACCACAAGGTGGCAGCAGTAGTTTACAAAAGCTATCTGTAGGGCTCAACTAATCCCTCATCCCAGATGTAAATTTTATGCATCTATTTATTGGAAATGAACAATAAATCCCCTGGGGGAATATATGTAAATGTAAAATGGAACCTATGTAATTAACAAACAGCAATTATGGTTGCAGTGTGACCCAGAATTCTAACAATGTTTCTAGAATTCAGAATAATAGAATCATGTGTTGCTGGTAACTATGATATACAATTAATTCATTAGTTAATTATATTTGCCTTTATTGTTGAAATGATACCCTCCCCTCAATCCCCATTTCTGAAATGATACCCTCCCCTCAATCCCCATTTCTAAATAAATTAAATCATTCAGGTTTTATCCTTTGCATTTTAAAATGGAAAGTCTTTCTTGCTTTTCCTTGATGGATCAATTGATTTTTCCCTCAGCTTCATGTAAAATGATAACTGAAGAAAATCTATACATTGTTCCTAGTTGTGAACTCGCAAGTTCAAGGCAAATTGCCATGTTCAACATCTGGGATTCATCACATCTGCTCTGTTACCTCATTGATGGGCACATATCTTTCCCAGATGTGTGTGGGGTGGGGGTGGGGAGCCTATGAAGTTACAAGGAAAGCAAAATAGTACCCATGCTCTCAGCTTTCTGCTACAGCCAGGTATGTGAGGATGTAAGGGAAAGAATGCTTCTAGGTCTAGTTAATCTAAATACTCAGCACACTGAGCCAAGCCCTGCCCTTCTATGCATGAATGACCTGGGATATCTCCTGAGAAAGGGAGTCCAGCCAGGTAAACACATTTTTTTTTTTCCAGGAAAAAGAGGGTCAAATTTAGAAATTGAGAGGTCATGGTTAAACTAACATTTTAGGGTTAATGTAAGACTCAGTTCTCCAGGTACTGCCAAGAACTGTGATCTGGAACTTGTATCAGACCACAGGTTAATCAGCTTCTTAATGACATGGAATTCAATTCAAGGCAAATGGAAGACACAAATATACGTTTCTTTGTTCTCACCTGCCCCCACCATGACCATGTATCAAGGTAGCAATTAAAACTGTATTATGTATATATAATACATGGATTTGCATTTAGAATTATTCAAGTCCTTTGGTACACTAAATTTCTACCACAGAGTCCATCCTAATGAACTAATCCTAAATACAGGCAGAAAAACATATTATGAAAAGAAATGTTTAATGCTAAATTGTTTAACTTATGAAAAAATTTGGAGAGGAAACCCCTTTTAAACCCATTTAAACATGTAATAATAGAAAATAATGAAATAAAAAATTGATAGATCCAAATAATTGGTTTTACTAAGTTGTCATGAAAACAATGTGTGTAAAGACCAGACTATATAGAAAAAGTTCATGTAATGAAGAGAAC
Source organism: Spermophilus citellus (assembly GCF_964194105.1). Classification (NCBI taxonomy): domain Eukaryota; kingdom Metazoa; phylum Chordata; class Mammalia; order Rodentia; family Sciuridae; genus Spermophilus; species Spermophilus citellus. The sequence goes on from NC_138185.1 coordinate 70,290,358, forward strand.
AAAGAAGACGATACAATATGTTTAGTGATGACACTGTTACGTTTGCAATTTGCACAGGAACAAGACTATAAAAATGACAAAAATTCATTTGTGACAACATGGATGAAACTGGAAATCATTATTTTAAGTAAAAGAATTCAGACACAGGAAGACAAATACTTCATGATCTCATTCATATGTGTAATCTAAACACCTTGATCAAATAGAAGTTTGGAATAGAATGATGGTCATCAGAGCCTCTGGAGAGTAGAAGGATGGAGTGAGGTTGACCCACAGATACTAAGTTAGAGTTAGGAGTAAGAAGATCTAGGGGGGCTGGGATTGTGGCTCAGTGGCAGAGTGCTTGCCTCATGTGTGTCAGGCACTGGGTTCAATACTCAGCACCACATAAAATAAATAAAATAAAGGCATTATGTCCATCTACAACTAAAAAAAAATATTTAAAAAAGAAGATGATCTAGGGTGCCATTGCATGGTAGGAAGACCGCAAGTAACAATAATATACACTATATTTCAAAATTCTTAAAGGAATTTGAATATTTTTACTGTAAAGAAATGATAAGTGCTTGAGGAGATAGACATGTATAACCTAATTTAAACATTGTGCAATGTACAATGTATACATGTGTCAAAATAGCATATGGTGGCCAAAATATGTATAATTTTAAAGTTCTTATATGTCAGTTTATAAAAAATAAATTAAAAAATAAAAAATAACAAAATATTGAGTAGCTATTTTAAATATGATTCCAAGGGTAATTTTTCCATTTATTTTTTCTTTTTTATAGTTTCCAAATTTTCTATAAGTGCTCTATAATGGAAAAATACAGACTTATGAAAACATTTAGTTTTAATTTAAAACAGTTTCATGATTCTTTTATCTCAAAATTTCTTTTAAAATTGTCTTCTCTCCATCTTTGCCTCCTGACCTCAAAATTGATCCCATGTACTCTAGTCTTAACCTGGCTTTTTTGATGTTTCAGATTAAATATACTGGGCCCATTCTATTCTTTCTCCCAGGTCTCTCAGACTGCTGTGTCCTGGTGGAGTAGGAGGGAATGAGGTGGCCCCAGCTCAGGTGGCCTGACCATGGCACATTCTAGTCACATCATGGCTTTCATATAATGTTTATTGATGATGATAGAGAATATTAATTCAAATTTTATAGTTCTGTTTAGAAAAAAAGAAAGAATAAAATAAATAAAACATACATAGAGACTAAGGAAACACAAAGGAGACTCAAACTTTAGTGGGCATTTGTTGTTATCTTTTAGTTTGTTGTTTTGATTGTATAGCTTCCTTCATTAGGGAAATCGACTATGGTGTGACTCTTAGATCCTGGGCACATCATCTGGACTTAGCCAATTACGTGCTATCCTCTGGAATTTTGAAGCTGGAGTGAGTATCTGAAAGAAGCAGGGAACAGCTTAGCTCTCATTCTGGTAGCCATGTTCAGTGTCCAGCAGAGTTAGATGCTGAACACTTGATAGCAAAAATGACTAAATTAAAAATTGTTTTAAAAGACCATCCCAACTGGTAAACTTCCAATGAGTCTAATCGTTGAAAAAACTTAGGAAAAATCACAAAGGCTTTTACAAAGGAAAAAATGTATATGAAAGATTCTGATTTAAAAATTATGAGAATGTGATCTATAACTCCACCCTTGATTAAATTAAGAAGATAAATGACCAAAATTAACCAAAGTAGGAATCTTGCATATGCTACCAATCATAGAAGAAATGCCAATAAGCATTCTTAAAAGAACCCACTTCCTTCCCAAATAGCACAGAGCCAGATTGGTTTAGGAGGAAGTTCCTTTGAGCCTATGCTATTTAAATTACTGTTAGGTATGGAAAAAGCAGGCAAGTATGGTCTATACAGCCCTGGACCCAGCTGGCTTTCTGCCTTAGACAGTAGCTACCCAGCAGGTGAATCCACTGTTAAGTGGGGTTAGGACTGCTCTGTGGACAGGTCATCTTGCTATGCTCTTCTGACCCAGCTGTCACTACCCTCAAACCTTCTAGTTATTTATCTGTAACTGGTGTCAGCCACCCTTTGGCCAGTCAAATCCTTAGTGGTAACCCAAGTCGCTCTTTAACCACCAAAGACCTCTTATCCCAGGATCTCCACTATCTCCACACATTTTTTCGACCATATAAGAAGAAGAAAAACACTATGGACTCTAATCCATGTTCTCCAGGCTAATATGAGGAAACTAGTTACTTGTCCACGATGAAGTTAGGACTCAGACCTGTCTGGGGGTTGCAAGCTCATGACCATGGGACAGGATTTAAGAGTTTTGTTCTGAATAAGCCTATAGCTGAGTGGAAGACAAGGGCACGGGCACAAACCAAATGTATCCAGGGCAAACAGAGCTGCTAGTCAACCCAAATAGGGACCTGGTTAGGGCCTACAAAAAAAAAAAAAACTTTCTTTTAGGTGGATGCTGACAGAGAAAGATGTCTCTTTCAATCTTAAGCATTACCAAAGTGTCTTAGGAACTTCAAAAGCCAGATTCAGAGATAAGCGTGGGCATGTGGAGGTCAGCTATGTAGAGTCAAATGTCGTGTTTCAGGTTCCTGGCCGAGCCTTCACTGTGGAAGCGCTGACCTCAATACCGGTGCAAAAGTCATGCTTCCTAACTATCATACCTGTTAGGAGTTGTGGAAGGAAAGGGCCCCAGGTATGGCGAATTCCTCTGGATATGAAATAGAATGCACTGTTATATCATCTTTTAGGTCGACGCTCATAATATAGTTGACAGTGGCTCAGAACATCAGGGAAAGGAGTACTATATTTATTGGTAAATTACACAGCTTTTGGGTTCTCGGAGGACCAAAATCGCTTGGGCAGATTGCACCCAAGGCATCCCGTTTCTCAGCCCCCAGGCAGCTTCCTCTTACTGCAGGTTCCCTGTCCTGTTGCATTTCTTTCCCCAAGCAAATTTCCGAATGTCCCCTTCTTAGAGCTTACATCTACTGAAAAAGCGCCGGAGGGAGGCGATGTTGATGCCGGTGAGCAAAAGCAGGTTTCGCACTAAGTCCCAGCAGAATATAGAGGTGATCCCTTTTCCCCGGTCCACGACAGTCTCAAAGCCAGATGGATGTATACGGTTCGGCAATCCTCAGTAAGCCCTGTGTGGCCCTGCTCCCCGAATCTCCGGGATATCCCTACTCCCAGCTTCCCAGGAGCTTCTTCCCAGAGGCTCAGGTCCTGCAGGTCTCCACGCAACAATGAAGCGTGGGCGGCCCCAACGGCCTCATTTGCATACAGCCGCGGCTTGGCCAATGGGCTGCGCAGGGGCTTTGGAACGCAGTGTTGCCATCTGCGTGCGCGCGTGTGTGCGAGTGTGACAGCGGCTGTGGCTGTGGCCGTGGCCGTGGCCGTGGGAGGCGGGCCCGGCGGAGCCCAGCCGCGCGGGGACCGGCCCTGGCTCCGGTTGCCACTGCACGTCGCGCCCGCCTGTCAGGGCCAAACCTCGAGACCACCCGCTCCGGCCTCACGCAGCCGCGATGTCTGTGGCCGGGCTGAAGAAGCAGTTCCACAAAGCCAGCCAGGTAGGGAGGCATACTGGAATGAGGGAGGGGGGGCCGGAGCCTGCGGCCCCTGGAGGCTCCCAGGCCTTTGGGGCTCAAGCTCTCTGAGAGGCTTCTCTCGGGGCTCGTTTTGTTCCCGCCTAGGAGGGCGTGAGGGTGGGGTGAGAGGCCGCCCGCTCTTTCCTCAGCTGGTTGGCGCCTTCTCCTTCCCGGTCTTCAGCCATCCCGAGCGCCTATAAATCTGAGAGGTTCTGTGCTGGAGAGAGCAGGTGGCGGGCCACAGGGTCTCGGGCACTGGAGACTGAGCTGGCGTGGGGAGGTGGAGGTCTCCCGAGACGCGCATCGGGAGGAGGACCTTAGGGAGTACTGGGCTGGCAGGGCCTCCCAGTAGTCCCCAGCCTTTTGGTTGCGAGCGCCTCAAGGCACGTCCTGCTGCTTCCAGGAGGCGGCGCGGGCACCAGCGCCTCCAGGGATGCTGGGCCCCGCTGCGCTTCCAGCGCGCGCTGGGAAATGGACACCGCCAGTCTGTCCTGGGCTCCCTGACTGGGGCTCTCCGGTGCCGTCCTTTCCTTTCCCATCATCTTCCCTGTGGTGACCCAGGGCTGAGCACCAGGCTCCTGCTCTCAAAGAGCTGAAAGTATGGTGGGGAGACAGGGAGACAAACACGTAAACAAACAGTGCTAGACACACCTCCGCGCACAGGGGATGGCAGAAAACACAGTGGGGGCGTCGGGGAAAGCTTCTCCTTGGAGGAAGAGATGTGTCTTGAGAAGTATGGGGAGGAACTGTGGCTGGGGATGTAGGGGGAGGGGAAGGGAATTGCAGAGGAAACAGGAAAACAGGGAAACAAGAAAATGTGTGTGTGAGTGTGTGTGTGTTTGTGTGTGTGTGTGTGTGTGTGTGTATGTGTGTGTTGACAAGCAAATTTGTTTTCCAACATTGCAGGCTCTTCCATCAACGGCAGAGTTCTCGTTGTAAAACCAGGTTCCCAGATTTTATTCAGAACCCACATTTGTGATGAGGCTTCATCCTGTTTCTCCCACATATTGGTATGAGCAGAACAGCTGGCATTACAAAATTCTCTTTTAGCTTCCATCCCAGGCTAAAAGGCATTGCTGTCCCCTCACTCACACTCCATGAAGAAACTGTGTGATGATGCTGTTTTTGACTGGGGACATTGAGTTGGCAGTGGTGCTACTCAGGGTGACAGGAGTCCTGAGGAGGTGCCAATTGGGTGGGGGCAGAGATGGTGGATTCACAATTGGACCTGGGCCCTTGAGGGGTATATGGGATGTTCAGATGTCACTGGTCTTGGAGCAGGTGCATATCCTACTTTCAGGGTCCAGGGATGAGATCAAGACTGGAGCTAATGATTTTGGGGAATTTCCAGCCTAAATTTTAAAAAGTGCTGAGGAAATTGAAAAAAAATGCATAGTGGACTAAATACAGGCTCTTAGGAGCAACCATATTTAGGGACAATGTTTAGCCTACTGCTTGATGAGCAGTGACTTACTCAATAAATATTTAATTAAATGAAGTTTTGGGGTGGAGAAACACAGAAAGGAAAGAAATAATAGAATATAAGATAGAAAGAAAAGTCTCATGGGGGCAGGGGAATGATGTGTGAGGAAATAATCGGCGGTGATTCTGAGGGCTGGGTAGAGAAGTTCAATTAGCTTGGGCATCCAGGAGGCCAAGTTCATCATGGTCAGGGAGTAGCAGGATGATTGTTTGCTCTACTTGTTATGTGGACTTCCTTAGCCCAGGAAAGGACCAAACCTCCTTTTTTTAAAAAAAATTCCTTTAATTGGGTATTGGGCTTTATAGGAGCAAATATCAGAGATAACCAAGATGTAAGTCCTTGGAAAATTGAGGTTGATTTCTGACTACTATCCAGAGTGAATGGTTGAAATCCTTGGAAATTATTGGCATTGGAAAAATATTATGCTAGTGATAGGTGGTTTGGCTTAATTACTTACAATCAGTTCATTAAAAATGAAATGAGAAGAGAGGTTCATTTGACCCTTATTTTCTGCATGACTGGAATAATTTGTGACTTCATTTGAAAGGAAAGACATCGCAGATTCTTTTTAGGCTTACAACATTTTGTGGTTAAAGTATCCAATAGATAAATCTTTTATCTGTTCTAGAAGTCTTTCTCAGAAATCCTGCAATGCAACAGACTTGATGGAGATATTAGACTGGAGAATTAATATAATAAGAGGGAGCACAGTAATAAAAAGTGCCAGATGTTCTCAGACAACATTTTAACAGCATATTTTAATTCATACAGAACTTTCCCAGGGGCAGGGGAAAGGGAGTCCCAGGTGATGTCATTGGCTAAATAATTCCCCGGGGGATTCAGGCATGGCTTGGGCACTGATCAGCTCTGTGATTTTGTAAACGTGACTTAACCCATCTGGATGTTTGTTTTCTCTCTTTATGATGAATTAGAAGATTTAGAAGTCTAGTCTCTATTCTAAAATTAATCAATAGTTGCACAGCTCTGTGACTATACTAAAAGTCATTGGATTGTACACTTTATGAGTGATTTGTGTGGTATGTGAATTACAGCTACATAAAGTATGTGTGTGAGAGAATCCATTCCAGCTCTAAAATTCTTAAGTAATTTAAGCATTTCAAAGGAAGAAAGAAAGAGATGGTAAAGGGAATCTTTTATACATAAGGGAATCAAGATGATGACACAGATCATTTTTCTCAACAATGGATCAGGTAGAAATACTCATACTCTCCTGGTTATCTTGGTCCTTCTTTTCTGTTATCTTACCTGTTTTTGAGAAAAAATTCCCCTTATTTTACAAAGAATGAACTGTAAACCCCAGAGATTATGCAGCATTTTGGTAGCACATGAAGATCCAATAGGAGAAAGGATGAAATAAAATAATAAGAGTATAAGTTGAGTTACTAACAAAATTAACTCAATTCTTTGCTTCAGCATTTGGGACTAAAACCCTGGTTTACTGAGTTTGTAATTAAACACTTTTTTTCTTTTGTCAGGGTTTTTATATAGAGGTTTTTACTTTTCTGGTAGGGACAAAACTTGAGCTATTAGAAACAAATATAAATAGTTTAGAGATGGCCATTGTGGTTTCTTGCTAAACACAGTACCTGTAGTACCACAGTACCAATAAAAATGTAGCTTATGAGGGATGTGACTCAAACGGTAACCTGCTCACCTGGCATGCGCGGGGCACTGGGTTCGATCCTCAGCACCACATAAAAATAAAATAAAGATGTTGTTTCCACCGAAAACTGAAAAATAAATATTAAAAAATTCTCTCTCTCTCTCCTCTATCTTTAAAAAATGTAGCTTATGATAATTACATTAGTATTAATACTCGTTGCTTTGTATTTGTTATGCTCACTTCATAGTAAATTTTCTTGATTGCAGTTAGCATTTGTGGAGGAGTCTCAAGTCACACTGGTGCATACTCTAATTGCTGTATACTGTGGACACTGTATTAATAGTCATGCTCTTTCCATTTTGGAACCTTCTTAGGACCTTGTTCCATATCCCCATAAAAGTCTGGGGATCAGTTTTCATCTCTTCTTCTTTTCTTCTCTCCAAGACTAACCATCTAGTGATGGTTATCCTTGTGAACTCTTGTTAAATTTACACCCTTTTGTCTTTACATAGCAGTGCCCTTTAACCTCTGTCATATGATCCAGCAACACCATTGGGAATAGGGAGCTCATAATATAGCTTTTTGATAACTTTTACCCCTTTCTCTTTTAATGCATTAACCAGAAAAATGATAAGCAGTTATAGGGGCTTAGGCATATTCTCTGTAATTACCAATTGTACAGGGGGGCCATTTATGGGTAAATGCTTCTGAGAAGGATGTTCTTTGTAAGTTATGAGATTCTCCAGGGAGACAATGATGTCTCTTGTTTCACTTTCTCATTAGAGAGAAAGATAAAAATGCACTTTGCAAAAATCCATAATAATTTATTTTTTCTCTTAGATGCATCAAAATATATTTAAGCTAAATACTTTTATTCTTTCCATATATATTGTGTAATAAAATTAATCCATAATCTGTTTTTTTAAGTCAGAGCAGATGTTTAAACCAAACTGATTTTTTTTTTATTATCTGAAGAATACACATAATCCAAACATTTCTTACCACTGGTAACTTTTTGTCCTGTAAAATAAATGTAATTCAGAACTTGATTTAAAAATGACTTTGAAAGCAGAGGTTTAAAAAAACTATTATTTAAGATTAATTTTTCCAGCTTTATTAACAAATTGAATGTAAACTGTATTTTCCAATGTTAAGTGTGTGTGGATGGGTGGGGTGTCTCATGTATATCTGGGGAAGTTATTATTGACATGTTTTACCAGAAAATAAAACTGTCACTAAGCAGAACTGAAACACTACTTTCTTTGGCTAAATAATAGCTAACCATATTCTGGAGATTCTGCATCAGCAAAATGTGGATATTTAGATTTTGTTTTCCAAAGGAAGCCTGGGAATGTGTTGAATTGGGGGTAGGGAAAGGGTCTGCAGAAAGCACTAGGGATGACATCAGGGAGGCATCTCTAACTCTTCTAGTTTTTCTTTGCAATGACTTCCCAGGACCATCCCCATAGGTTTTTACTGACGCACCAACAGCTGGTGACTTTCCTGAGCATTGTGCACCTTCTGATTTTCTTTCTAATACATTGGTTGATGGTGTCTCTCCCCTAGAAAGAGAAATCTTTCCCAGACACTGATGCCACCAAGTGCTTTGACTGCTCCAGTCACCCATCAGTGTTGGAGTGGCTGCTAGTTCAGGCTGCATGACTTGGGCACTCTAGGAAATCTAATACCGAGTCATAGATCATTATCTATGTTTATGATCTGTCTTCTTCATGGGTTGCAATTCAGATGTCCAGAGGGCCTGTTGGCTAGCATGTGGGTGCTTCTTCTCTCTCCTGCTAGTGTAACAATGGACAAAGCACACTTGGCTAGTCATTTTCAACCCCATCTCCTCTCATTTTCTTGTATGCTTTGTTCTTATGTTTGGAGTACATTTCTTCTCTCCTGGGCCATTTCTCTCAGCATACAGGCATGCTCTTTAGTATCTCCTGTCTTGCAAATGGAAAGGAGAAAATCCTGCCTTAGAACCTTCCTTCTCCCCTGTTCTACTCCTCCTCTCCCTTGCTCAGAAAAGTGCATTAAGAGAGTTTGTTGTCCTGTGTCTGCTTTCATGTCACCCATTCTCTTCTCAACCCATTCCTGTTCACTCTCTTCTGCGGTGGTCTGAGACCACATAGCTAGGTCTTGAGTGACCTCCAACTTGCCAAGTTGGATGGTTACCTTCCCATCTGAGCTATCAGTAGCATTTGACTCAGTGGGCTGTTCTTTGACTACAATACCCTCACTTACTCAGGTTTCCTCTGGACCGAGTGGCTGCTCCTTTGAGGGTCCTTAGGGCTAATGACTCTTCTTATCTACTTGACTGCTAAATCCTGGTATATCCCAGCGTTCTGGCTTGAGCACCTCCTCTTTTCTAGCCTTGCAACTCAAAATGACTTACCAAGTCACTGCAGACTTAAATGCAGTGTGTACGTTGATTACTCTCTAAGTTATATTTCTAGCCTAGATGTTCCTCCTGAATACAGACTTATAAATCTAACTGCCTGAATCACCTCTCTTTGTGGATATTTAAAATAATCCCAAACCTATGATGTCCAAATCTGAACTAACACATTTTTTCTACTCGTGGTTTAAAACATATGCTCAGCTGCTTAATTAAAACCAAATCCAAAACCAGAACTCCTTGATTTTTTCTCATTCTTAATTCATTAGCACATCCTACCTCCTGGTTCTGTTATGAAAATTTACCCTTAATCTATTCACTGTTCTCCATCTCTGCTACTATCACCCTGGTCCTGGCCATCATTTCTTGCCCTCATGATCACAGTATCTTTCTAATTCATTTACAATCATTTGTACCCACCCAGCTACAATCTGTTTACTCACAGTGGCCAGGATGCTCTTTTTAAAAAATGTATCTCAAACAAAACAAAACATAACATTACAAATGCTGGAGAGGATGTGGAAAAAATGAACTCATATACTGTTGAGGGAATGTAAATTACTACATTTATGGAGAACAATATGGAGATTCCTCAAAAAAAAAAAAAAAAAAAAAAGAACCAGGATATGACCCAGAAATCCCACTTCTAGACATCTACTGAAAGGACATGAAGTTAGCATGTCACAGAAGACACCTATATTCATGCTTATTGCAGCACTATACACAAGAGCTAAGATATGGAATCAATTTAGGTGCCCATAAATGGCTCAGTGGGTAAAGAAAATATGGTATCTGTACACAAGGGAATATTATTCATTCACAAAGAAGAATGAAATCCTTCATATGCCTGTAATTCTAGTGACTCAGGAGGCTGAAGCAGGAGGGTTGCAAATTTAAAGCCAGTTTCAGCAATGGAGAGGCAGTAAGCAACTCAGTGAGACCCTGTCTCTAAAAAATACAAAATAGGACTGAGGATGTGGTTCAGTGATTGGGGGCCCATGAGTTCAATCCCCAGTACCAAAAAAAAAAAAAAAAAAAAAAAAGAAAGAAAAAGGCCAGCCTCAGCAATTTAGCAAGGCCTTAAGCAACTTAACAAGATTCTGTCTCAAAATTTAAAAAAAATATTTTTGAAAAGGGCTGAGGATGTGGCTTAGTGGTTGAGTGGCCCTGGGTCCAATTCCTCATTAAAAAAAAAAATAGAAGAAGAAAAAGAAGAGGGAGGAGGAGGAGGAGAAGAAAAAGAAGAAAGAAATCCTGCTGTCATTCAAAACTGGATGGAACTATAGAACATTATGCTAAGTGAAATAAACAAGATACAGAAGATAAGTACAACATATTGTCTCTCATATATATGAGAGTTAAAAAGCATTGACCTGCATGTAGAATGATGATTACTAGAGGTTGGGAAGGGTAGGGAGTGTGGATAAAGGGAGATTAGATTAGATTAGTGCATGCTTGTGCATATATTGATATATCACATTAAATTCCACCAATATGTACAATTAACACCTTAATCAATAATAAAATATTTTTTTAAAAGAAAAACATGGGGCTGGGGATATATCTCAGTTGGTAGAGTACTTACCTCCCATGCACAAGGACCTGGATTCAATCCCCAGCCACCACAAAAGAAAAAAAAATATATATATATGTACACCTTAGACCATGTAATTCTGCTGGTAAGTCTTTGGTGGTTTCCAGTTGCATGTAAAATTAAACCTAAACTTTTCATGTCCCTGTCAGTCTCTGGTAATTTTATTTGCTCTGATGTCTACTTATCTGATTTTAACATAGCTAAACTGCCCCACCCCCGGCTTCTTTCTTTTGATTAATGTTTGCATGGCATATATATTTTTATGGTTTTATTTCCAACCTGCTTGTACTGCAATATTTGAAGTATGTTTCTTGAAGACAGCATATAGTTAGGCCATGCTTTTTAATTTATTCTTCGAGTCTGTATTTTAATTGCCATATTCACCCATTTATTTTTGGGATAATTATTTATATGTTATGATTAAAGGCTGCCATTTCATTTATGCATTTATTTTTATTTGTTGGCCCTGTTTTCATTTTTTTTTCATTTTTATCCTGCCTTCTTGTATGTTAGTTGAATTTTTTGAATTCCATTTTGATTTTTTTTCACTTTTTATGTATATCTTTTTGTATATATTGATAGTGGCTATTCTAGGTATACATTATATGTAATTAACTATGACAGTCTACCAGTGTCATCATTTTACCAGTTCAAGTGAAGTGTTGAAAACTTATTTCCTTTTAATCTTCCATTGCCCTCCCCAATTTATAATATAATTGAAATTAAATACTTTCCCTTTTATACATTTAGAAGTACATCAGGCAGTGTTATAATTTGTATTTTAACCATCAAACAAATTAGAAAACCCAAGAGAGAAGAAGTCTATCTTGTTTACCCTTATTTTTGCTTATCATGTTCTTTCTTCTTTCTTGATGTTCCAAGTTTCCTTCTTTCACTGTTTCCTTTCTGTTTAGAGAAACCTTAGAATTTTTTTTTTGTGTGTGTGAGTAGGTCCGCTGATAACAAATTCTCTTAATTTTCCTTTATCTGAGAATGTCTTGTCATCTCCTTTATTCTGAGTGATATTTACTGTGGATATAACATTCTGGATTGATGATTCCTTTCTTTCAGCACTTGGAAAATATTGTGCTACTTTCCTTTGGCCTCCTTGGTGTTAAATAAGTAGGAGGTCATTGGCCTCAGGCTCTCTGGATACTTAGTTCCTATATAATGAACTACAACCTAACTTAGTATTTAAACAAACCAAAATCTAAGTTAGAATAACAAACAATAGTGTTTCAGCCAATCACAAGCAGCCAGGTTTCAGCCAATCACAAGAAGTCAGTTGATCAGACCATGCCCATATAAGGGTAGACTGCCTAGCTTATTTCTCTATTTTGCTTCTGTGTTCTGCATATAAAAGCACCAGTTCACAGGGCCTGGGCAAAATTCTCTGAATCTCCTCTAGTTCTGAGTGCTGCACAATTGTTCTTTGCTCAAGAAAGCTCTGCTAAATTTGATTTGTCCAAAGTTTTTCTTTTAGTAGCAATTTCTTTTTTTTGTTTGTTTTATAGAATGAAGATATATTTTTAAAACTTTTTTTTAGTTGTAGATGGACACAATATCTTTGTTTTATTAATTTTTTTTATGTCACGCATGTGAGGCAAGTGCTCAACCACTGAGCTACAATCCCAGCCCTTAGCAGCAATTTCTGATGAAAAATTTGCTATAATTTGTGTCATTTTTCTTCTAGTGATTAGATGTTATTTCTCTGTCATTGCTTTCAATATTTTTTCTGTGTTTAGTTATTGACTATGATATATCTTTTTTAATTTTATTTTTCCTTTTTTTATTAGTTGTTCAAAACATTACATAGCTTTTGACATATCATATTTCATACATTTGATTCAAGTGGGTTATGAACTCCCATTCCTCCCCCAATACAGATTGCAGAATCACATCGGTTACACCTCCACGTTTTTACATACTACTGTCTGTTGTATTCTGCTGTCTTTCCTATCCTCTACTATCCCCCCTCCCCTCCCCTCCCATCTTCTCTCTCTACCCCATCTACTGTACTTCATTTCTCTCCCTTGTTTTTTTTCCCCCTTTCCCTTCAGCTCCTCTTATATGTAATTTTGTATAACGATGAGGGTCTCCTTCCATTTCCATGCAATTTCCCTTCTCTCTCCCTTTCCCTCCCACCTCTCGCCCCTGTTTAATGTTAATCTTCTTCTCATGCTCTTCCTCCCTGCTCTGTTCTTAGTTGCTCTCCTTATATCAAAGATGACATTTGGCATTTGTTTTTTAGGGATTGGCTAGCTTCACTTAGCATAATCTGCTCTAGTGCCATCCATTTCCCTGCAAATGCCATGATTTCGTCATTTTTTAGTGCTGAGTAGTACTCCATTGTGTATAAATGCCACATTTTTTTAATCCATTCATCTACTGCTACATGGATGTTCATAGCAGCACAATTCACAATAGCTAGACTGTGGAACCAACCTATGATGTATCTTGATATGGATTTCTATTACTTTGTCCTGTTTGGGGTTTACTTAGCTTCTTAAGGTTGCTTATTATGTCTTTTACCAAATCTAGAAAGTTTTTAGCTATTATTTCTTTGAGTGCCTTATCACCCCTACACATTTTCCTTCCCTTTTGGGACTCAGATGACATGAATATTTGATCTTTTGTTATAGACCCATGTGTCCTTGAGTCTCTGCTTTCTGTGCCTTCCTCCTGCCCCAACCCCCATTTATTTTTTCTCTATTGTTTAGATCCAGTAATTTGTATTATTCTATCTTCCAGTTCACTGATTCTTTTGTCTTCTGCATTCTGTGGGTGAGCTACATGTTGATTTTTAAAATTTCGGTTATTGAATTTTTCAATTCTTTTTATTTGGCTCTTTATATCTTCTGTCTCTTTGCAGAGACTTGTTTCTTCATTTGCTTCAAGCATGCTCATAATTGCTTGTTGCTCCTTTAGAATCTTGGGCATAATTTTAATGGTTTTGTCATCTTAGTGTTGGCATCTATTGATTGTCTTTTCTCAGTCCACTTGAAATCTTCCTGGTTCTTGGCATGATGAGTGATTTTTTTTTTAATTGAAATATGGGCTTTTGGGGTAATATATTTTGAGACTCTGAATCTTATTTAAATGTTTGTTTTTGCTGGTTAGGGGAAAGAGATGGCATACTTTTACTTCCAAGTAGGGTAAGGCATCCCGTTCTCCCCTGTGACTGTTGATTCTGAAGTTAGGGGTTTCTCCTTATTGCTGAGGGTGAGTGGAAGTTCTGGCTCCCCAGTAAACACCCTTGATGCCTCTCTGGCTGGTGGGGGAGTAGAAACGCTTGTTACTTCTCCCCACTTTGTCTCAACTCACACCATGGGAGGGGCAGCTGCATTACCACTGAGAAGTGATGAAGTTTTGACTTTCTACCAGGTGAGACCTCCTCTCCCCCCAAACCCCAGTGGGAAGGAGAATGAACACCTTCTTACTACTTCTAGAATAGAAGTCCAGGCTCCCCACATGATCTCCACTGACACCACAGATAGAGGCAGATGGTGTTGGTAGTGCCTTGTGGGGTTGAAGGTCCTGCCTCCCTACATAGCTTTCTCTGAGGCGAGGAGGCGAGAGGGTGTTGAATCATCTCTTTGCAGCCTGGCAAGAGTGAAATAAGACTCCTACTCATCTTTTGCTTGTGTGAATGGGATAGGGCCATAGACTTTTCTGTGATATTTGGCTGGAGTTACTGTCTAAAATAGTTTTCTGTCTTGCTAGGCTACCTCTTGCCTGGTCTATTGGCTACAGATAACAGGCCTTTATTGGTGCCATTGCCATTTTCATGTTACCAGCTTTTTACATCATACTCTTGATTATATTAAGAAAAAAGAAAATTCAAGGAATTCACCAACATATCATGTCTTGGGTACCAAAGTTCCTAGCTGGTGTGCCTTCTTCTACTTTCCAGAGTCTTCTTATACTTTTGCTGTATATAATGCCTATAGTTTATTATTTATTTATAATATAATATATTATTACTTATTTATAATGCCTACAGTATTTATTTATTTATTTATTTATTTATTTACCACACTGGGGATTGAACCTGGGGACACCTAACCACTGAGCCACATCCCCAGCCCTTGCTTATTTATTTTTAAAAAAATTTTTAAGACAGGGTCTTGCTAAGTTGTTTAAGGCCTCACTAAGTTCCTGAGGTTAGCTTTGAACTTTTGATCCTCCTGCCTCAGCTTCCTGAGCCCCTGGGATTATAGGCAAGCACCCCTATACCTTTTTTCATTCCCTTTTTTCTTTCTCTCTCTAGCTTCCATATATGAGAGAAAACATTTGACCCTTTAATTCTGGTTAATAGGAGAAATACAGAAAAATACTTCTTCTCTGCCTTCCCTTAAGCAAAGGTTTTTGATATTACTCAATTTAAAATCCCTTCTTAGTAGATATTACTGTCTTGTAATTTCTTCTCTCTTTATCCCTTATGGTCTCTCAAGCCCTTCAAATACTGCCTTGTACATAGTACCTACTTCAGTAAACTATCTACTAGTGTTGAGTGAATATTTAGCAGGTGATTTAGGGCCTGAGATAGCCTGATTCTCCTACTTCAATCTATTATTTGCCTGGATCCTCTTGGCATTTTATTAGGGAGTAGAGGATGTTTAAAATTCAGACTTTACTTGAAATTTTCCAGTTTTGAAATATTGATAATTAATTTAAATTTATAAAGCCTGTGAAGACCAAAAGAAACATGTGTGATGAATTAATGTGATCCACTGCCAAATGGTTGGCACTTTTCCTTCAGAGTCTTAAACAAACACAGATTATTTTGAGTGGTTCATCCACAGGTCACCTTTTTCTCAGGTTTGAATAGTAGAAGATAATCCCCAGTCTCTCCTAGTGTTGCCAGTACTTGCTCAGGAACTAAATATGGTCTCCACAGAGACAGCTCTTGGCTTGTTGTGGGGGACGTTCTTGGAAACCCTGTGGGAAGGCAGATTGAATAGAACTGAACTGAGCATTTGCCCATGTGCTATTGTGTTAATCTCTGGAAGGAGCTTGGCTGGCATAATGTGGGGACTGTGGCATGATCGGGGATAAGGGCAGAGAGCTGTCAAGTCATGATGCAAATTTGACAATGCTGAGTGGGCAGAGCAGCAGAAGGCAGGCTTTGACATGAGTGGGCAGCCTCACATGGCTGTGCAAAAGCTGGCAAGAAATGAAGTGGAGCTAGAACTTTGCTTGTAGTGACCTCTTTAGGAATATTTTGAGAAGAGGATAAAATAATAGATGTTTCTGGGCTGGGGATATGGCTCAGTCATAGAATCCTTGCCTCACATGCATGTGAGGAAATCTCTGGTACTGCTTAAAAGAAAAAAAATAGTTTCTAATAAGGCAGATCTAACCTCCTCTTTGGTGGTCCCATTAAGCCTTGGCATCCCCTAAGTAAAAGTTAACATATCCTAAAACAGTCTTATAAATTTTGCAAAGCTTATAAAATTTGTTTAAAAAATGTTAACCAACTTTCTTGAATATTATCCATCCTGAATCCCTGGTATTCAAATTGGTGTCTTGAATCAAGTACTTTTTCCAAGAAAAGACATCGTCTAAATCATTTCTTTAAGAGTTGACTACTTAATCTGATGGAGGAACATCCTGGACCAGCAGTAATGTTCCAAGGATAGCATGTTATGCAGACATTTCAGAGAGTGAAAATAAAATTCTATAATTTGACCATAGATAGCAAGAATTTGGGTCTTCAAAATCACAGATTCACTTGTCTTGCTTTTCCATAGTGCATTTCTTTCCTGGGGACAGTGGGTGGAGGCCCAGGTTTATTTTGAAAAAGTAGAAGTGGGAATGAGAGCAACTAGGAAAATCTAGAAATTTCTCTTCTTTTTCTCTGCCACTGAAATAGGCATTGTTAAAGCAATGATATTAAATGTGCTTTTAATTCAATTCCATTCTAGTGTTTTGAAGCTGACCCTCCAGGTATTGAACCTCTATTGGTTGTTGATGGAAAGAGCTTTGAACTGCAGGGCCTTCAGGCCTGCACTTGAGCACTGCTTGTGCTATTTTACTGTGAGTTGATTTGCTCTTCTGGAAAAGAGGCCACTGATAATCTCACTGGCTGGCTGTGAGGGCTCATTCAGGGGAGGGGGCCAAAGGGCTTTGTAAATAAGTGAAGTTCATTGCCAGGGGGAGTAGTATAGAATTCCAGAAAGACAGTGAGATTAGGAGTTGGGAAAACGAGGTGTCCTTTGTTTGCCAATAAGGGCAACTTTGGAAGAGTAACTTGATTTTCCTTGGGATTGGATTTCTTTGTCCATAAATGGTGATAATGGGATGATTGTTGGAGATTATTCACAGGAGTTTCCATTTATGAGCACCGTTTGTTTGCAGTGATTGTAGTAGTATTTTATATGCACTTAATCTTCACAGCAGTCTGCTGAGGTACTTACTGTTTTCATCATTTTATCAAATGAGAACAAATGAGAAAACTTAAGCTGCCCTTGAGAAGGGCCAGGGTAGGTCTGATTCCTCCTTGTGTCTTAAGTGTTTGGCCTGAGGTCTCATTCATAAATGTATCAAATGATGAGAGAGTATCCCAGAGGTCAAGGGATGTTCTCAAATTTGCGGAGTTTTCTCAACTTATAGTAAGGGCTAGAACTCAGCAATTATGAAGGCCTCTATGTTTGTTGATCTTTGCTATGTCATGAACATATTTTCTTAATGAATAAATGAATGAATGCACAGGCTGATAAACTAACTCTTCTGCAGGATAAAGGAAAGGTTTGCAATATTTTGTTTGTCATAGTAATTGCCTTAAAAAGAACTATATCATAAAAACTAAAGTTACATGGTTATATGCATTTAATAATGTGCATCAAGTTTCCAGACCCTACATAGGTGCACATAGAAGCTCTCAGTGAGTGAGTGATGCAATAGTGGATGGTACATGTTGCATTGGCTGCAGGCCATTCTCTTCCAATGATCTGCACACAGTGGGAACAGTGAGTATTATGTGTGTGTGCTTTATTTCCCTTCTCTTCCCTCTGTTCCCCGGCTATTCTTGGTTTTGAACCCGGCAGCCATGCACCACCTGGAAGCCATTCACCCAACAACAATGAAGACCAGCAAACCACACCACCTGTCTCTCCTAGATGCTATCATATTTTCCCCTTTTTGTTTATTTTTGTGGCTTCTTTATATCAATGTCTTTTTTTTCATTTCTTAATATCTACTCACTAAGTTCTGTGTAGATTATTCCTCCTAAGTATCCCTCCCATCACCCCCTCCTCATCATTTGCCCTTGCTTCACAGGGATCATGGCTCCTGCCTTGCAGAACTCTGTGCCCTGTTACCACAACATAAATTTGACCTGTTATTCTCCTTCCAGGGCTCACCATGGTGTTCCCAAAGGCATAGGAGAGAGAGACCCCTTGATTTCATGTATGAGAACCTTTTCCTGCTGTGCAGCTCCTTCTAGCAATCTTCTCCCCAGGTTAACACCTCCCTCCCTCCATTCTTCATCAGCCTTATGCTCACTCACTCCTTTGCCTGTGCTATTATTTCTTCCCAGAACACTTGCTCCTCATTCTCAGAGCCTGGCGGAGGACCTCACCCTGCTTAAATGCTACTTCTTATTCTTTCTGTTTTTTTTTTTTTTCCAAATCTATGGACCCCCTTCTGCTGCCCGAGCCCTGACCATATACATATTGATAATGGTAATGTTGATTGTGTTGAAATTATTCTGATTTGTCTTGGGCCCTCCTATGAGATATTGCATGCTGCTTTTCACACAGAAGTCTTTAGAAATGCTTGTGGAGTGAATGGCTGATTGTTTATGCTTGCATTCTTTTTTCAAGACTTTTGAGCTTATGACTCTTAACAGAAATCTCGGGTTGTCAGGCTCCTAATAACTGAATAACAGTGATGTTGCACCAAAATTGAAATTTTCATTATTGTATTAGCTTTGTGTTTAACTATGGCAGCTACTTTGTTTTGAGGTTTGGCTTTTTATAAATAAATAATTAGGCATTAGGATTTCTAAAAAAAATATCTTCATATCCAGGAAAAATGTTTTGAAAACAACCAACCATTACATGAGTATTGATCATTATACTAATCAGCTTTATTTTGTAGAAGTGCTGGGTGCTATGCAAAGTATTTTAGAGGCAGGATCTTATTGCATTCTCTTAACAACTCTATCAAAAAGATACTGTTCTTACTCTTCTACAAAGGAGGGAATTGAGGCTTGGCAAGGTTAAGTAAAACTTGTTCATGGTCACACAGCTGGAAAGTGGTCTTTCCAGGACTTTCAAGGACAGGCTTGTGTGATTCCAAAGCCTGTATAGTACTGTACTCGTTACTATTGTATGAGATAAATTTGGCTGTGCTATAGCCTCTTCATGATGATTTTGAATCCTTGCATAAATTTAAGATACTTTCATCATTCGTTTGAACCAGATATCACCTGTTTAGACTTTGCATAATATAGAATAGTTAAAAACAAGGGTTGGCAGATTATCATAACTGGCCAAATATAATCCATTGCTGCTGCTGCCTCTTCCTTCTTCTTCTCTTCCTCTTCCCTCTCTTCCTTCTTCCCTTGAGCTCACAATGGTTTTTATATTTTCTTTTAATGTTCACAAAAATCAAAAGGATAAAAATATGTAGTGATACATGATAATTACATGAAATTCAAATTTCATTTTCCATCAATAAAGTTTTATTGGAACAGCCATGTTTACTCACTTACATGCTGTCCCTGGCTGCTCTTGCACTACAAGGTCAGAGTTGAGTTTTTGTGCCAAGAGTGGATTACACTGAATGCAAAGCCTGGAATATTACTATTAGACCCTTTACATAAAAGCCTTACAAACCTCTGCTTTGCTTCTAAGAGTCAATGTATGGTGGTATGCACATTTCTGGAGCCCTGGATGGGATGCTAGAAATGTTTTGAATGTATGTGCAGCTCAGTTGTACATTTTTTTTTGAGGCTTTCCATTTGCCTGACAATTTTGATTCATCCTGGTGATCCAGGAAGGACCTGTCTGGAACACATTCTTACTTTGTAGTTTAGGAGACATAAATGCTCAGAAGTCACCTCTTAATGCCTCATGGGACTGTCACGCACTGAACTCTTCCGTCCAAATATTACAGTCCTAGAAAAGAGTCACTGCAATATGTTTACTTGGATGGGGAACCTAAGAAATGTTTGCTTGTTGATTCTTTGTCATTTTGCCATATACCTCATTGTAATACCTCATCAGGGAAGCATGACTTGCTCCTCTGACTGGGTTTACTCCTCTTCCATCTTTTTTCCCTTCTTGTTTTAATTATTCCGACTTCATTTTGCCTTCTCCTTTGCTTCATTTGAAAGAGTCCCAGTTTGCTTTTCCTGCCAGTTCTCTACTTAACTTTTCCCAGGGCTCAAAAGTAATTCTTAGGGCTGATGTTATTTTCATGTTTGTCTTTCCTTTTTAGAAAGGCTTTGGTTAAATATGCATATTTTAATTTCTGAGCCATGTTATGAGGAAGTTGATTATTGTATGATCACCTATGGAAGCACCGTGGCCCGTTTGAGCCTCAGTTAACCCTGAGCCAGTTTATACAACAGCAGCAGAATGTTTGGATTCTATTGGGGCAGGTTTGGATCATATATGTTCTATAGGCTTTTCAGAAATTTCATGCCGGCACTGTGTGAGCCAGATGGTACCCTTATTAGTTTGCCAGACATGCTACTTAAAAAAAAAAAAAAAAAAAAGACACTGTGCATTTGCTCTTCTTGGGAGATTTCAAAGGGTTTCTTTGAGAATGAAAATCAGCCAAAATTACTCTAAAAGAGAAATTCTTTGGAGCTCATCATCAAAATAAAGAGTGCAATATCAGAAGACCAGTATAAATTTTTAAGGAGCAAATATTGGAATTGTTTATTTCTCTGAGAATGAAAAATCCCACGGATTTAGGTCAAAGAAGGTATAACCCATTATACATTTTTTTTTCTTTGATAAGGCTATTGATTTGCTGTCCATGGACTCTTTGGGGTCATTTTGGTCAGTTAGAGTGGGTGAGTATAAGATAGATAGATGAGGGAAATTGCTCAGATCTCAGGAGATGGAGAGAGAGAACCAATTCACTAAATCAAAAGTTGAAAAGGATAGAATCAAGTTACTCTGAGAAGACATAGCCTAGGGAAATTTGCAAATTTTGAAAGGGGCTGAACTCCTGGGAGTATAACCACTGGATTTCCTTGAGCAGGCAGAAGTTGTAGACCAGCTGTTCACTCTGCCCAGAAATTTGGGGTTCAGCAGGGATTGCAGAAGAGGCAGTGTCTCTCTGCAGCCAATTTGAGGAGCTTGATGGAAATGGGGAGGCCCAGCCAGAGAGAGAGAATGAAATCGGCTTATAGTACCTGGCACTTGATGGGGACTTTGGGGAAAATGTCTTCCAGCACCTGGGTTTTCTTACCTGTAAAATAGACTTTATATCTCAAAGGACTGATGTATTTATGAAACATATACAGTATTTGACTCAATTCTAACTTGTAGGGATGTGGTAAGAGGGAGAAATTATGTATCTAAGGAGCTTTTCACATAATATATGGTCTAATTAATGATAGTTTAGGTAAGTAGCCCTTTAGCAAGGAAGTCATATAATACATTGGTTATGAGTTTGGGTTCAGTCCGGAGATGTGGTTGGAATCCCAGACCAGCCATCCACTTAGCTATGTGACATTGCTCCTCCACAAACCTCACAGTCTCCCCTTCTGTAGAATGGGGTAGCAAACCCAACATGTGAACTCAGAGAATTAAATGAGGTAATGCAGGGTTAGCACATGGCTCAACACATAATAATTGCACAATAAATGCAGGCTGGTAACTTTCTCAGCTGTTTTCCCATCTAGAACAGAAGAAAGCAAATTTTATCAAGTTTTATCTTCCCAAGCCAACTGTTCTTGGAAATGCTCTTTATATCCTGCAGGAGCCCTCTCCTAGGTTCCCTGGGGACAGAAGCTCTGCTTAGATGATGAATTGTGTCTGAAAGAAAGTGGTAATACCCAGTGATGATACCCATCCTTCTTGATGTTTTCATACTGCACACTTAATTTGTGATTTTGGTGCATAAATTCTACATTTTTTTCAGGACGCTTCAAAGGTATTAGGGGATATTTGGGATTGATGATGAAGGGGACATTCTCTATTATTTCATGCCGTGGGTGTAGCCTGGAGTTTAGAGTGTGGGGTGGTACAGCTGACTGTGAAGTTCCCTGGCGTGGTTTTGAGTTTCACCATAAGCAAACTCTGAGACAAGAATTTGTAGAGAGGTAGTTTGTTGGTGTTTTGTTTTTGTTTTGGTGATCTCAGGGAACCAGTGGGGGAATAGGGAAAAGAGTCAGGGAAGTAAAGGAAACTAATAAACGTGCACTATCCAGGTTAATTTCCTCCGCCAGTAACTGGAGTTCAATCTTGATGGGAAACTAGTGTAGACAGGAAAGAAACACCTGAGAGTTTTCCCAGAGGAGGTAGGAGGCGGGCATTTATCTACCAACTGCACTAAATGAACATTGTTGCCCTGAACAAGGGCAGCTGCTCCTGGAACATTATCCAGTTTGCCTGGTGCATGGGCTAAAGTTGCACAAAACACAACACAACAACAGCAACAACAACAACAACAACAAAGCCCCCAGGCTGAAAGTTGTAGGCATTTTCAGCAAACAGTCTTGAGCTTGTAGAGATGAGTCCTGGGGAGCACCGGCATTGTATCCATAGCATCTGCACGCCTCATGGAAGGCAGAAACATTGCCTCTGCTACCCAGCAACTTTGTGATCTTGAGCATGCTATGTATTTTACCTTATTTTCCTCATCTGTAAAATGATGATAATAATAGTACCTTCTTCCTAGACCTGTGTAGGAGGATTGGCTGAGTAGATTCAATTAAGGTAAGGTAAGGTACATGGTAGAATGCTTGCCATGAAGAAATTACAAAGAAATGTTAGCCTTTATTATTTTGTGATTACCCATCGAGTTTCTTCAGGTTCTTTATCAGTATAATTAAATATATTGTATTTATGGTGATGTACGATGAAAATTCTTTTTTAGTTATTTCTTTGTGCATCAAATAATTTCCCCAATTTTTAAAAAAATATTCATTTTTTGGTGTAGATGGACACAACACAATACATTTTATTTTTAGATTGAACCCAGGTCCCGCCTGTGCGGGACTACAGGTGAGCGCTCTACCGCTGAGCCACAATCCCAGCCCCCCAATTTTATTTATTTTAAGGCTGTTGTAACACAAAGGAGACTAAATATTTTTAAAAATTTTATTGATATATAATATTTGTACATATTTGTGAAGCATAATGTGATGTTTTGATATGTGTACATGTGGGTATACAGAAGTCAGGGTAATTAGCATATCCATCTCTCCTTTATGGTGAGTACAAATTCTTCTCTTCCATTTTGAGGGCAGTCATTTCTAATTTATTCTCCCCAAAACATTATTATCTTCTTACTAATAATGTTTGAGAGTACCTGTTTGCCATTTTTTTGCCAACACTGGGTATTATCATTTTCTTTCAGATTTGCCATTGTGATAATTTAAAAAATGTTTTGATATGTATATCTTGATTTCACAATGTGATTGTAAATCTAAATAACAGATTCTTCACAGATAATGCATTTATTTGGGAATGGGCATTGCAATGGGAATTACATATGCCATAGTAAACTAGAAGTCTGTTCACTGAGGTTGAGGCAAGGGTAAGTGTTTAAAGGCAGACTGAGGAGGATTACATAAACTGTTTTGAAGCAATTATTCTTGGCTATAAGGATCAATAACAAAAGTGGCACCAGCTCAAGGTTGGACAGGCAGTCGTCAGGCAGACATCCTTGCAGAAGTTATTTTCTGGTGTAAGGTTGTAGTGGCTTTGTGCAAGGTTGTAGGTTCTTGTTATCAGGCACATGTGCAAGAGATTCCCTCCTTCAGAACCTCTGGCCTTTATTTATTTATTTTTGTTAGGGTTTGACAGAAGAGATTCCATTTTGATTCCGGTAAGTTCACAGTTCTGAACATTTGCATTTTCCATCTTTTTCTATTTCATTGTCATTTAAAAATTTATCTTTATGTATCAGGTATGTTAATACATCACTGCATGCCTTCAATATTGATCTCCTTGGTTTTTCATACTTTTTTTTTGCATTGTATTATTTTCCTTTTTGTAGTTTTTATTACAAATTACGTCCATTTTTTGGACATATTCTTTACATTTTTAAAATCTGTCTTGTCCTTTTATATCCATGTGAAATCCTTACATTATTATATTGGAGATTGTTCTCTAAATCTCTTTTTTCTACAATCATATTACCTCTTGATCCTTCTTTAAGTTCTGAGAGAATTTTCTCTAGTTTTTCTTGTAAGCCTTTGATTTGATTTTCCTTGATATAAAAACTAGTTTTTTGATGCTATCTTGGTTTTAATTTAGCAGTTACCCATAGAAATCTTAACCTCAATTTGTCCTTCTTTCCGAATATGCAGTGTCATTATGAATCCAAACTGAAAACTGAAATAAGTCAACCATTTTCACATTTTCTCCCCTTATTTTCTGTGAGTCTGTTTCTCAGGGGTATACTTATTTTGTTTCTCAGATGGTTCTCTTATTTGATTATCACCAACTTTCTTCATATGTCAGGCAATTTTCTTCCTTGCTCTTAAAAAAAATAGCAACCTTAGTGTGTCTAGTTTCAGCAGGTGAGATATGCTGTCTGTCAACCCAGATGGGGAGAGAAGGGAGAGGCTTAAACTGACAATTTAGCTTCCCAAGGGAAGGTTGCATATTCCTTCAGTGAGGGCTTTATTCTAGACAGTGAGGGCTTTATTCTAAACCAGTGCCGCCCAGTGCTACTTTTTATGATGATGAACTGGGATCTGAGCTGCCGAATGTCATAGTTACTAGCCATACCTGGCTATTGAGCCTTTGAAATGTGGCTAGTGTGCTTAAGCTGTAGTTTTAATTTTTTTTAGCTGTAATTAATTAAAATAAAATAAAATGGCAATCTCTTGTCAATGGCTACATATTGGATTGAAGTTACTGTGATTTCAGGGATCATGTGTATTTTATTTACTGCTGTGTTCCAGGCCCCAGTGCCTGTCTCATAGTAGGCACTTAATATATGTAGAAATAAATGAATGCAGCTAGGGGAAGTCTCCTGTGGGAGCTGTTTTCATTGCTGTGCCAACATTTCCTTTTCTCTTTGTATGTCTGCCCAAGCTAGACAAGGCATTCTGCCCTCATCAGTAACTACGAGTGCAACTTGTAGGAGCATTTGTGATACTTCTATCCCCAGCCCACTTATTTATGCCACTGAGTGTGCCAGTCAGACCAGTAAGATTGATCAGTCCTTGCCTTAGGAATGCCTTCCTCCTTTACATCTTTCAGAAATTTCTCAAAGCTGCTGCCAGTGAGTTGGGAGCTGCCCCAGTTTTCAAAGCTGATCTAGATATTTTCCAATTTCATAGTTGCAGGGAGAATATTGATGCTAAAGAGGAAGGACTCCAGTGGATGTTTTGAATCAGGAGTTGGTTGTCATATTTCTCTTATTTGAATACATATATCTTTATACAAAAGCTTTAGTTTCCCCAAGTCTTTACTGCTGATCGAATCTTTCAGTAAAATAAAAAGATCCCTTTGAATCCTACTCTCTGCCTTTTGCTTTAATTCTACTCGGACTGATATGAATATTGCCCTCTAATTATTTTCCTCCCATTTGCTATCTTTTTTTTAGAGTTACAGTACAGTGTCATTTGAAAAAACAAACAATTTATGTTTGAACGAATTTTGATGGTCTTTGCATTTTATTTAACGAAGATATTTAAACCATGTATATTATTGATCTGATTTATATAATTTAACTTTCCTCATTCTTTGTTTTCAGCTCCATCTTCACAGTATCAACTTCTCTTATTTTATATCTTTGTTTAGATCATAATTATAACATTTTAAATTTCTAGCAGTGGATCCTAATACATTTTTTGAAGTATCTCTTAAATCTATATTATAGAATTGCTCAAATTAAGAAAAGTAGATTTTCATTCTCCCTCATAGACAATCTCAAATTTTTCTTCTCTTTCTCTCTTGCTTTCTCTGATTTTGGCTTATTTTTCTACATATGTGTTTTTTTCTGATAATTTAATGTTATTCAAATTAACCTTTTTTTTGCATTTTTTTATTTTATTGTTGGTTGTTCAAAACATTACATAGTTCTTAATATACCATATTTCACAGATTGATTCAAGTGGGTTATGAACTCCCATTTTTACCCCGTATACAGATTGCTGTGTCACATCAGTTACATTTCCATTGATTTACAAATTGCCTTTCTAGTGACTGATGTATTCTGCTGTCTATCCCATTCTCCACTATCCCCCCTCCCCTCCCCTCCCCTCCTCTCCCCTCCCCTCCCCTTCTCTCTCTCCACCCCCTCTACTATAAATCGTTTCTTCCACTTATATAATTTTTCTCCTACCCCTCCTTTCCTCTTATATGTAATTGTGTATAACCCTGAGGCTCACCTTCCAATTCCATGCAATTTCCCTTCTCTCTCCCTTTCCCTCCCGCCTATCATCCCTGTTTAATGTTAATCTTCTTCTCAAGCTCTTTGTCTCTACCCTGTCCTTGTTGGTGGGACTGCAAAATGGTGCAGCCAATTTGGAAAGCAGTATGGAGATTTCTTGGAAAGCTGGGAATGGAACCACCATTTGACCCAGCTATTCCCCTTCTCGGTCTATTCCCTAAAGACCTAACAAGAACATGCTACAGGGACACTGCTACATCGATGTTCATAGCAGCACAATTCACGATAGCAAGATTGTGGAACCAACCTAGAAGCCCTTCAATAGATGAATGGATTAAAAAAATGTGGCATTTATACACAATGGAGTATTACTCTGCAATAAGAAATGACAAAATCATAGAATTTGGAGGGAAATGGATGGCATTAGAGCAGATTATGCTAAGCGAAGCTAGCCAATCCTTAAAAAACAAATGCCAAATGTCTTCTTTGATATAAGGGGAGTAATCAAATTAACCTTTAATAAACAATTTTAGGGGCAGGAGTCATGGCTCAGCGGTAGAGCACTCGCCTAGCAAGTGCGAGGCGCTGGGTTCGATCCTCAGCACCACATAACAATAAATAAAATAAAGGCATTGTGTCCAACTACATCTAAAAATATTTTAAAAACAATTTTAATAACCTTTCTCTTCATAATTCTGTTATATATTATGCTTATATTTATTTTAAGCTTCTTTGCTCACTTTGCCATTTTTTTTAAAGAGAGAGTGAGAGAGAGAGAGAGAGAGAGAGAGAGAGAGAGAGAGAGAGAGAGAGAGAGAATTTTTTTTTAATATTTATTTTTTAGTTCTCGGTGGACACAACATCTTTGTTGGTATGTGGTGCTGAGGATCGAACCCGGGCCGCACGCATGCCAGGCGAGCGCGCTACCGCTTGAGCCACATCCCCAGCCCCTCACTTTGCCATTTTGAGTTCGTTTTCTTCTACTGTCTGACATGAAGCACATTTTTAAGTTCATTTTTCAAGAAGGCTACACCATATGTTTTTTGAGACTGAATATTCAAAAATTCTTTTCAGTGGCATTCTGTTATGAACAATGTGTCAGAATATAATAGTTTTTAAGTCACATTATCCAATGATGGGCATTTTGGATATTATGAATAGTGCTACTAAGAATACTTGTCCTAGTCAGTTCAGGCTGCTAAAATAAAATATTATAGACTGGGTGACTTAAGCAGCTTGCATTTATTTCTCACAGTTCTGGGGCCTGGCAAGTCCAAGATCAAGAGCAAAGTGCTGGCAGAGTTTGTTCCTGGTAGGAGCCTTTTCCTGGTCTGTAAAAAGCTACCCTCTTGCTGTATCTTCTCCTCTCCTTTTCTTGTAAGAATAATAGTCCCATCATGGCGGCCCACCCTTGTCATGTCTTCTCAACCTGATTCCCTACCTCCCAAAGGGCCCACCTTCAAATAAAGTCACACAGGGGTTAGGGTTTTAACATGTGAATATTTTGTGGGGGGTCATAAACATTTCAGGCCACAGAATATTCATGCACAAGTATTTGGGCACCTGTTTTCAATTATTTTGGGATCCAGAATTAGATGGAATTAGATCCTTCTTAAATATGGAAAAGGTTTCTTGTCCCCCCACACCAATAACATCAGTTTGTTGACATGACAAGTCTAGTTGGCCCTCCTTTCCATTTGATCTGATTATTTCCTCATGTCTTTACAGCATGAGCCTCTATGCCTTGTATGTCTTATAATTTGGCTATGTTGTTTTTATTATTTTCTGTGGAATCTCTTGGTTCTTCAGTGGCAAAAGCTTTAGTTTCCCCAAGTCTGGTTCCCCAAACACATTGTTTTATGTATTTGCCACTTCTATATTGTGCATGGCCTGATTTGAGGGAATCTGCCCTCATTTACTCCTGTGAAGCAATTTCTACTCTTCTCTGTAGTAAATCTATGTTCAAGAAGGTTTTTCCTCTTGTTCTTTGAGGAACTGTTTTTGTTCTCTTGTGCTTCAAATTCTGGTATTAGACATCCGGCTCTTCTGTTTCCACTTACTTTACCCATGAATAGGCCTAGTGTTGGTTATGGACATGATAACACTAGTTGTTTGCAGGATTATCACTGACGCTGGAAAAAATGCTTTTCGTGTCTATGACCATGAGCTGTGTGGGTGGCTTCTCCAATGGGACAACCCTGATCTGTAGCACATCTTGGTCAACTCTTTTTGGCTGAATGTTTTTTCTTTTCTCTTCATCCATTTCTGACAAGTGATAAAATGGATGTTAGTCTCTGCTATTGTTTGGATCTGGAATGTTCCTCAATGTCCGTGTGTTAAAGGCTTGGTCCCCAGACTATGTACTGGAACCTTTGGAAGGCATGGCCCAGTGGGAGAAAGTTAGGTCCTTGAGCGCATGCTCTTGAAGGGGATATTGAGACACAAACTGTATTATTCTTCCATCAGTAGCAACCTGAACTTCCTTACTCTGTCTTTGCTTCCCTGATGCCATGATATGAATGGGATTTCTCTGACATGCATTCCTGCCATGGTACACTGCCTTGCCACAGTTCCAAAGTCAACAGAGCCAACTGTTCATGGCCTGAAACATCCAAATCTGTGAGCCAAAATAAAATATTTCCACTTTATAAGTTGATTATCTGAAGCATTTGTCACATGATGGAAAGCTGACTAACACAGTGCAGTAGGACCTGGGGGCATCCCTGAGCAATGATTCAGTGCATGAACACATACACCTATCTACAGGTCTGTCCCCAGCTGAAGAGCCCACACTCATGGGAATGCTGGTAGTCTGGTCATCCTTGCAGTAGGCTGGGTTGCTGTATAGAAGCTGTAGATTTGGGTTGATGAAGAACAAAAGTTATTGGTAAAGCATGGGGAATCAACCTCAGGGTGCTTATGTGACTTGAATAAAATCCCTTGAGGTTTTTGTTAGGAGCAGTTCATGGGATCCGGATGTCTCTGGGGCCACTGCTAGCCCACATGGTGCTCTCTGCATGGATTAGAAATGGCCCTTTTTCCTCAACACACTTTACTTTTGTGTGTGGGAAACTATTGTGCAACACTAATTGGTTAGAGCTGGTTGGTTATCTTTATGCTGCCTGATAGAAAACTGGAAAAGTACACAAATGAAGGGCAGAAAGTATGTGCTGCCTTTAATGTGCTGCAGTTCCATCATATGCCCAGCTGAAAATTGCAGCTCCATTGGGTTTTGTGGCTCGTGTTTACTGGTCAGTGACTGTACACCTGAATTTCTTCCCATCAGAAAATTCTTCTGGCTTTGGCATTTCTTTATTTTCCAGAACTATTGCTACTCTCTTGCCCCCACTTTTATTATTTTTCATGGGGACTTAAGCGAGTATTCAGGCACTGTTAACTATCTGCCTTTCTTGACCTAGAAGTTGCATGTTGAGTTTTGACAAAGATCCTATAATGCCAGGCGCCAGCATGGTATGGGGAGCCCCCCCAAATCCAGCAGTGCTTGTGCCATCTCAGCTTGTTTAGGAAATGGGTACCATTGTAAATAAGCCAGTTTGGTTGGTGGCTCATGTTTCATCTGATAGATTGCATTTTTTCATATTTATTTATTTTTCTCCCATATTTTTATTAGCACATTATAGGTATACATAAGGGTGAATTTTTTGTTACATATTCATACATACATGCAATAGAACAATATAATTTGGCTAATATCATTCCCCATTCTTCTGACTGCATTCTAATGGGCAGATGTTATGTCTTGTGTGACTTCTAGGGAGCAAGTCTGGTTTTCAGGTATGACTTTGACAGTCAGGTTCATTGGTCTATTTTTCTTAATTATGCCTGTAAATACCTACCTGTGAAGAAAATTCAGGTCACACTGTAAAGCTAAAGGAAAGAGGCAAAAAAACCACTTAAAATTTCCATCATCTTTGGGTAAAACTGTTCAACTCTTCTTCTACATTCCTGTCCAAGTCCCTGTTTTCAACTTCATCCTACTTACATTTTTATGTTTACTCCTTCCTCTAATAGGTGTGAGCAGCTTTTCTCAGCTACTATTCTCTTTTCTTAGCTCAGGCAGCTTTTCTCAGCTACTATTCTCTGTTCTTTGCCAGTGTTTGTATTTGCAAACTGTATTATTCTTCCATCAGTAGCAACCTGAACTTCCTTTAATATTGAATGGTCCAGTGTCCCTTAGGGCACAATTTTAGATTTCAATTTGCTACCACTGTGTGATCTTAGGAAAGTTACTGAACCCTTCTGGTCTTCCGTCTATATCTGAAATGAAGAGGCTAAACCAAAATGCCAGTTGAAAGCAATGAGGGGAGTTAGGCCTATTTGGGAAATAGAGAACAGTATGTGGATCAGGATTGTACGTGTTGGTGGAGGCTAGTGGGCATTGTCAGAAGCAGAGTGATAGATAAATGAAAGGGAACTATACCTTGCCTGGGAATTTTTGATGACTGGCAATAGAATTGTATGGCCCATAGAGGTCTGCTAAGAGGTTTGAAAGAGATTAATGACCTTGTGTGTAAACCATCTCAGGAGATGGATGACAATGGGGTCCTGAAAGGATCACCATGCCTGGCCATTTGGCCTCTCCTCCTCTGAGGGTGTAGGCTACCTTGCTCCTGCTGTGTCCTGCACATTGCCTCTTTACTGAGTGCTTTGCCCTTGCTTGTTTTCAACTGACCTTGATGAGCAGAGGTTTCACTCTATACAGATGTCCCGGATGACTTCTGTGCTGGTCATTGGTGGATCAAGGCCAGAGGGACGTAGGCTCAGCTGCCATGTAGAGAGGAAATCAAGGTGGCTGGATGACTGTTTTTTCTGGTAAATGTATTGGGTAGAAAATGTTATTTGTGAGGTGGAAATATACACCCTGGGCATAAGTGAGGAAGGGGATGATGCTCTGAAGATAGGAAGTAAGCACCCACCTGGTGCTTACTTCCTATCTCAGGGTGAGGCCCTGTCTCTGTGATGTCACAGTCAACTTCACTCATAATCTCCTTCAACCTGATGCAGCTGTGTATAAAAACATGCCACTGGATTTCTCTCTAGATGGGATATCTCTGCACATCAGGAAAAATAGTACATGGGATAATATCATCCTCTGAAATTTGTTCACTTTTAATTACATACTCATCGCATTTCAAATTATTAAGGCCATTTGCTCAATGAGTAGTGTCATAAACATTGAGGAATTTTTAAAATTAGAAGATGAATGAATGGGTGGTAATTTTGATCGGATAATATGTAAACTAAATGGAAATAGGTGGATAGATGGACAGGCACATGGGGGAGAGGGAGGTATTGGGGGAAGAACAGCAGTTTGAAAAGCCATTTTCACAGCACAGAAGCCCTCAAAGAGCTTTAAGACCTTAGTGTCAAAAAATGGAAAGCTTTATTTTAGCAGGGAATGATGATTGGAAAGGACCTGCTGTGTGCTGGGTAGAGTCTGAAATCCTGTGGATACAGAGAAAAGTAAGAGATGAGAGGTCCCTATGCATGTTGGAGGACAAAAGCATAAATGGATGACTCCAGGGTTAGGTGAGCGGTACTGTCATAGGAAGAAAAGGACCACATCGCTTGCCCACAGTGAGCTCAGCTCTATATACTGCTGAGCTGTGTTTGCCTTCAAAGGCTTCTTTATGACATCGCTTAGTTGGTCACTATTAGAAGGCAAGCAATAGCCACAGTGGGCCTGATCTCTTCAAGAGGACATGTAGTGTTAGTCTGGGATAATGTTGAGGAAATTGGCATCACAGAGAGCAAGAGGAATTCTTTCCCACCAGTGACCAGGATGGTCCTTGAGCATTCCTTGAATGAGTGATTGGACAGTGTGGACTCCAGTGTGGAGAAAGCTTAATGGAGGCAAGTGGAAAAGTAAACCAGCCAACAAACAAAAATGTCTCCTTTTAAACCCAATGGCCAAAGATCTTCAACTTGTATTATATGACACACTGTTTTGGACTAGATGGTTCTTGGGATTTAATTTTATTATTCTTCCACGAGTCTTCAGCACACACTCTGTGTGCATTACAGGGGAGTAAGGCAGAGTTCTCTTATGAAATGGGGTAGGTAAGATTTAGAGGATCTGAATGTCTCTCTGCTTTGGAATTTGTTGACACTTAAGTGGAAATAGATTCATACATTTGAAATTTGAAGTCAGAAATGTATGTGGTGCTTGCACTGTTCTTATATTCAAGTTGGTTTCCAAAGGAACATGGTGTTTGAAAGATGCCCTAAGGAGTAGAGGAGTAAATGACGTGTTTGGATGTTTGTTCCATGTCACAATAAAACCCTGCTTGAAATTTAACAAGGTCTTTGAATGATAGAGTTTAACTTTGCCCACTTCATATTTTTCCATTTTCCACAGCAACCAAGGAAGAAGTTGGTCTGCTTGGGATTATGATGAATTAATAATATAACCAACTGATGGAAAGGAGAGACAACTTGTTTCAAGTCAGGCAAACCTTTAGTCATTAGAAGCCAGTGTTTCCTGATGTGATGCCATAGGAAGGCCACAACATCACCTGATCAGAATCAGGATCTGATCAATCTTCTGTTTAGTTTACCAAAAGTATAGGGGGATAGAGGAACATATTAAGCAATACCAGGAAGATGCAATCTTCCAGATTTAGAATATAGCAAAGAGAAAGACAGGAAGGGAAATGTTGTGAATGAAAGAAAACTAAAAGGAACTGTGGCATTTGCAGTTGATGATCTGCTCATGTTCCCTCCATTCTTCTGTCTTAAAATTTTATGTAATTTAAACAATTTTAGCTGATATATAACTGATATTTTAATTTATATATAAAAATCTGTACATATTTATGGGGTACCATGGATGTTTCAATACATGTATGTATTGTATAATGTTCAAAGCAAGGTAAATATATATATCTCCTGAAACATTGTTCTAGGATACATAGTTAACTTTTGTATCTCTTTGCTCAGTATACCTGGCAAGAAAACATAGAGGAGTTTATTTTGGCTTGTGTTTTCAGTTTATGGTTGGCCAACTCCATAGCTCTGAGCCTGAGGTGAGGCAGAACATAATGGCAGAAGGGCATGAAGGAAAGCATCTCAGGACATGGCAAACAGGAAGCAGAGAGAGAGAGCTCTGCTCCCCAGGGACAAAATATAAATCTCAAAGGCATGTCTCCAGTGACCTCTCTCCTCCAGCCATAGCCTGCCTTCATATAATTACCACCCAGTTAATCCATATCAGTGGATTAATCTACTATTAGGTTACAGCTCTCATAATCTAGTCATTTCACCTCTGAAAGTTCTTATATTGTCTCACACATGAGATTTTGGAGGATACCTCATATCTAAACAATAATAAACATCATTTATTTATGATGAAAACATTAAAAATCTTATAGCTTATATATATATATATATATCTTGTTATCATATATATAGTCACCCTACTGTGCAACTAGCACACCAGAACTTCTTTCTCCTCTCTAATTATAATTTAGTACCTGCTAGTCAACAATTCTTTGTTCTTCTTTCCCTTCTATTCTCCTCAGCCTATGGTAACTTCCTTTCTACTCTCAACTTCTATGAGATTAACTTTTTTTATGGGGGGAAGATACCAGGTATTGAACTCAGGGGCACTCAATCATTAAACCACATCCCCAGCCCAATTTTATATTTTATTAGAGACAGTATCTCACCGAATTGCTTAGCACCTCACCAATGCTGAGGCTGGCTTTGAACTCGCAATATTCCTGTCTCAGTCTCCCAAGTCACTGGGACTATAGGCATGCACCACCACACCTGGCCAGCTATGAGATTAACTTTTTAAGATTATAGATATGAGTGAAATCATGGGGTACTTATATTTCAGTGCCTGGATCATTTTGCTCAACATAGTAGCCTCCAGTTCCATTTGTTTTGTTGTAAATGACAAGATTTTGTCCATTTTATGGCTGAAGAGTATTCAATTGTGTATACCCAATTCTTTATCCATTCATCAGCTGATGGGCACTTATGTTGATTTAATTTCTTGGCTATTGACTAGTGCTGCAATAAACATGGGAGTGCAGATGTCTCTTCAACATACTGATTTCATTTCCTTTGGATATATTTGGATTTCTGGATCATATGGTAGTTCTATTTTTTTTTTTTTATCACACCACTTATGTCTCTACAGCTCGATGGAGGCTGTGTGCTAAGAACACCTGTGACTCTCTGCCTGAGGGCTTTTATTATGTCCCTAATATGACACTTGGCAAGCAGAGCATATCCAGAGAATAAATGACCTGGAGAGGTAATGCCCCTGGCAGCAAACCTTAGCCAATAATAGATGGGGAAATAGTGAATAAACATCATAGCTTCCTTCCTTCTAACACCCAGAGTTGGGAAAACTCTGAGTATTACCCAACAATGTCTCCCAGAGTTGCTTAGAGGGACTGAGCCCCATTGACCCCAGTAGTAATGCATTCTTTTTTTAAAAATTTTTTTTATTGGTTGTTCACAACATTACAAAGCTCTTGACAAATCATATTTCATACATTAGAATCAAGTGGGTTATGAACTCCCATTTTTACCCCAAATACAGATTGCAGAATCACATCGGTTACACATCACATTTTTACATACTGCCATATTAGTGACTGTTGTATTCTGCTACCTTTCCTATCCTCTACTATCCCCCCTCCCCTCCCCTCCCATCTTCTCTCTCTACCCCATCTACTGTAATTCATTTCCCTCCATGTTTGTTATCCCATTCCCCTCATAACCTCTTATATGTAATTTTGTATAACAATGAGGGTCTCCCTCCATTTCCATGTGATTTCCCTTTTTTTCTCCCTTTCCCTCCCGCCTCATGTCTCTGTTTAATGTTAATCTTTTCTTCCTGCTCTTCCTCCCTGTTCTGTTCTTAGTTGCTCTCATTATATCAAAGAAGACATTTGGTATTTGTTTTTTAGGGATTGGCTAGCTTCACTAAGCATAATCTGCTCTAGTGCCATCCATTTCCCTGCAAATTCTGTGATTTTGTCATTTTTTAGTGCTGCGTAATACTCCATGGTGTATAAATGCCACATTTTTTTTTATCCAAGTAATGCATTCTTTTTGGCATTTCTCCCTCCCCTGGCTTACTCCCCCGCTTTTTTTCTGGAATCACCTCTGAAGTATTTTGCACTGAAATCATTGCCTCAGGGTCTATTTCTGGGGGAAACCAATCTAAGACAGGGACAAATCAACTCGAGCCTTATTGGCATCTTGATTTCAAGCAAACCATTTGTAAAAAACATTTGAGTCTGTTGGGGAAATATGACCACTAACTGATGATGTTGGAATATTTAGGAATTACTGTTAGTATCTTTTTAGGTGTTATCAAGTTTCTTAGGTTAAAAAATAAAGAGTGCTTATCTCTTAGAGGTACATTCTAAAATAGTTACAAATGAAATGATATGATGTATGGAATTTGCTTTAAAATAATCTAATGGTAGTGGAGGGGTGCCAGGGTGGGGGACATAAATCAAATGAAATGGACAAAATGTCAACAATTGTTGGAGCTGGGTGCTGGGGTACGTGGCAGTTCATTATAATGTTTTGTCTACTTCTGTTCAAAATTTTCTAAACTAAAATATTAAAGAAAAAACAATCACATGGACACCCCCTCTGGTCCTCCCTTCTCTGAGGCAAGATTAAGTGATCTTCTGAGCCCTGGTACCAGGACATGCCTGCTTGGTCTCAGGCAGGTCAGCAGCCCAGTGGGTGAGTTATTAAAGCTGCAGTTCTTGGTTGTCTTCCAAGATGATAGTCTTTACTTCCCACAGGGCATTAATTTATCCCAAAGCCAGATGAGAATCTTTGGCACCTCCTAGGCCTTCTTCACCCTGAAATCTTAAATTCCATCTCATGAGCTTCTACTCTCAGATTAGCCTATTCCTTTGGTCCTATTGTAGCTACTTTCGAGTCTATAGCTCCCTCCTGCTTTCATAACCCAAGTGTTCTTGACTGTTCCATGCCAGAATTTTTGGGGTAGGCAGTTGGGGAGGGGTGAGCCTGGAGACTGGAAGAATCAGGCCAGCTTGTGGAGCTTTTCTGTTGAGAGCCACAGCCGAAGGGGCCCCAGCAAACTTCAAGCTGCCAGGAAACTTCCAGCTGCCAGCTGATGATTGGCTCACAGCGGCCCCAGCAAACTTCTAGCTGCCAACTGATTGGCTCCTCTGCGGTGATGCTCATTGGGTTGTTTCCCCGCCCTTTCAGACCAGGGAGCTGCTCATTGGGGGACTTTTTTTGGCTCTGCCCACTCGACCCAGCCAATCGGCCTCAAGAGCAGGCGGAGTCGGGGAGGTTGAGAGGCTTGTGGGAAGCTGGTGGTGGCAGTTGGGCTCTGAAGGTTTTCCTGAAGAGCTGTGTGGTTTGGCGTGTGTTCTAAAAATAAAGTTCGTTTCTTTTGTGCCTCAGTCTTGGCTGGGCACAAAATCACGAGCCACTCACAGCTTTGTAGATTCAAACAGCAATTCTTTATTCCCGAACTCACACCGGCCTCTACACACACGTTCTGGGGAAATCCAAGTTCTGCCCGCCCAGTTCACGTCCCAAATACTTTCTCAATTCCACGAGAACTCAACGGGAACTCAGGCAGCAGGATACACCCTATTCCCAGCAGCAATAACCTTAAACCTGGAACTGCCTTAAATCCAGATTGTCCTAAACTGGGAACGCCCTAAACCCAAATTATCCTAAACCGGGATACTTCCTAAAACCTGCAGGATACACCCTAAACCTGGATCCACCCTCGTCCTTGAGCAGGGTCACCTTTCTCAAACACACATGCAATGTCACAGCGAAATTCCAAGGCAAGTCCATTTAACATGGGGTACGCTGGCAAGGAAATTTCGATGCATCATTCCTACTTGGCAATGGCCCTCAGCACTTTTGACAAGTGGCTCCTGAATTGTGCCCAGCCAGACTGCAGCACTTTTCCTTTTGAGGGTGGTCAGCAATTTTAGTGGGATATCCAAAAAGATGTGGTGACTTTGACCTTGACTAAGTACCCCAAAGGCATTTCTGTGGGGGACCAACAAATGTGGAAGGAAGGTCTGGGGCCTTCTGGGAAACTGAGGCAGCATGAAGACACCCCCACTTTGATCCCTGATTTTTATGATCAAGTCAGAAAGATTTTAAACATGTTGCACAGTAACAAACATGAGTTTATTTGAAGGGATGGGAAAGATGGGAAAGGAGGACACTCTCAAAGGAGAAAATGGGTCCTCTCAGAGAGGAAAGGGACAATATGTCTCTACTGGACTCCAGTTTTATTAAGGTCCCAGGGAAGATTCCAGAGAGTCCCGCCCATGTTCACCTTTTGAATTTGACAGCAGAATGACAGCAGACTTTTTAGTCCCCACTGCCATGACCACTCTAGGTCACTTTGACCATGCTGACTAGTTCTAATTAGAACCTGTTCTTACAGATGATGGTTAGGGGGAATTATCCATATCTCCCTGAGCTTCCAGAATCTGGTCTGTGAAAGGGTCACAAAAGGTCCCCCTTGAGGGTAACCTGTGTTGTTGTTAGTGACATTGTTTCAGGCCTGCATTGTCCTGCAGATAAGATAGTTTGCTGAGGACTGTAAAGTATCCTGTCTGCTTAAGCAGGCAGGGTTGCAGGTAAATTGTTTCTTAGAAAAGAAGCATGTGGAAGTTAGCGTAGTGGCCCATTTTGTGGATTTATCCCCTTAATCTAATGTTCCTGCCTCTTGTGTCTGTCTGTCTCCTATCAGAAGTGCTGCCATGCCTCTAAGAGGAGGAATGGAAATGTCCATCAAGGAAGGATATGGAAGGGTCAGAGTTCAACCCTCAAGGAGACAGCATTAAGAATGCTTTAGTTGTCAGGGCAGTAGCCAAATGGCTTGGAATTTCTGGAGGAAAATTGGTATGCAATAAAGAAACTGAGACAGAAGCCCTCCTATGAAAACTAGACACCTGGGCCTGGTTTGAGGCTTAACACAAGTCTTTGAGGGTTCCCAAAGTTCAAGGAATGGCAGTGCTGAGCTACTGGAAAGTCTGGGGCCTGTGCCCTGCTGGGTTGGTTTCTGATGGGCTCAGGCACTGAAACGGGTGGGATGAAGGTGGCCAGAGATCCTGCAGGCTGAAGAGCTTGTCTATTGACTTGTTAATTAAAAGGTCTCAGCTCTGTTCATATCTAGGAACTGGGTTTATTTTATTCCATCACTGCTATCCATTGTGATGAATCCAACAATTCTTCCTTCTGTGGAGTAGGACCCATGAGGAGACCCTGATCAGAGCCATGGCTTTCCTGCCATGCCCAGTTTTTAAAACATTTCATTTCTGTAATACTTACTTAGTTCCTTTTGTTTTTAAAACATCAGTTTTCAATTTGCTTAAAAGTTTGTCTCCTGCAGAGTGTGGGCTAAGGCCAGGTGCTGGGGTATCTGCTCCCTCTTCCTCTGGCAAAGTCTCTTTCTCTGCAGGGAGGACAGCTGGGGAGGCTGGGTTCTTACGTGTCTTCTGCCCACAGATGATGTGTGTGGGTCCTTGGTTCTTCTGGTTCTGTCTGCTGCTGCTGGCCTTTCTCATGTGATGGAGGCCTTGCAGGACATGTGGAGAAGAAATTGGGTATAAGCAGCTTCTCTGTAGACCCTCTGTTGCTGAGGACCTCCTCCCATAGAGGGGAAACTTGGTCTCCCTTTGGTTCCATCAGTGGTATATAATCCCATCCTCTTTTCCTGGAGTTGTCTGGAAAGGGAAAGTCCCATGGCTTCCTGTCTGCTGCTCCCCCAACTTACACTTTCTTGCTGAATTAGAGAAACCACTGGGATCTTCTTTCATGCTCTCTGAGGGTCATAGAAAACAGTTTTCCTTCCCCAAAGCCAACTCTAATCTTTGCAAGTGTTTTTCATGGAATCCTCCCTGACTTGGCTTTGGGGAAGAGATAGCATCTCCATCAATTTTCCATGAGAAAGGGAAGGAAAAAGAAAATTAGTTAATACTTAACATAGTAGAGTTCTAAGCATGTTACATATTCCAATTGATGTAATCATTCTGATAACTATTTTGAGTAGGCAGTTTTCCTATTTTATAGACAAGGGATCTGAGGACCAGAGTGGATTTATATTGTCCTAGATCACTAGCTTACAAGTTGGTGGATCTGGGATTTGAGCCTGTCCTACTTGGCTTAGGTTTTTCTTGCTGCTCTTTCCCCCTGAAGGGCCTTATCTTTCTTTCACCTGTCCTCTCCTGATTTGGAGACTGTTTTAGTGGCAGGCAGTGAAGTGGGTGGGGCCAGAAACAGTTTTAGCATTTATTGGTAAGTACACTATGACTATAGATGGTATTACAGCTGAAAGCTTGTTGATGACTCTGGATATGCAGTATTGAGCTGTGCTTCCAGGTCAGTGGGAAAGTTCTGCGTGACTTGTTTTTTTATCTAGCTCAGCTGTATTGGCAGCCAGGCTCTTTTCCTAAAGCTTTTCCAAAGCTGGATATCTTAGGGCTTCTCTTTCTTTTCCCAGCCTGCCCAGATTCCATGCAGGGCAGCCCTTTTCTCACCGACCCCCACCACAAACCTCACCCTACATTGATTTCCTGTGTTTCCTATAATTCTCAAGCCTTCCAACAGTCTCATAACAATCTTCTCCCCAAACCAGTGGCTGCCTAGTACTGCTGGAGAAAATCTTGTAACTGCTCATGAAGCCAAATCTGTGGCTTCAGCTTCAGAATAAGTCACTAATCCTTTATTACTTCCCAGAATGGCTTCCTCTTCTACCCTTCAGGGTGGCTCTTCTAGACCCTCTACAGCATCCATCCCAGCCTTCCCCCTTCATCTTTTTATTCAATCTCTACTGATACTTATCCAAGTTTGGCAGCTCTTTAACTCCTTCCCTTGACCCTATCTTCCCTCAGGTTTTCCTTATCTCACTCTTCTCTTGATTATCTGGCTTTTATAGGCATATCTCCTATCTTTTCCACTTTCTTATCAGGGATCACTGCCAAACCAATATGATCTACCTTCCTTTCCTTCACTCCACGGAACTACTTCTGTTAATGGTCAATGATGTCTTCCTAAAAGATGAATCATTGGTCAGTTTTGTTCTGTCACACATTTGACCATTCCTCCTGGAAATGCCTCCTGTGGACTACTCCAGTCTGCTGGTTAAACTCTGAACCCTCTGCCTACTATCTTATTTTCTGGCCTCTCTCTGTGTGTCATCCTGTTTAAAGTCACTGATCACTGGGAATTTACTCCTGATCCTCTTGCCTTTTCACTCTGTCCATACTCTGGGGGATGCCTGGTGACACCAACGTTGTCATGGTGAGTCATGTGATCTCCCACTGATAATCCCAAATCTATATTTCTGCTTCCTAACATTTCTCCCAGGCTCGAGGCACCTTTCCAGGACATCCCTATTTAAATGTCCTCCACACACTTCAAATTGGTTTTCAAACTATGTGTTTATTTTTGAATCCAAATTTTTTGTCATTCCAATTTCTAGAAACTGTGAAACCAACGTTCTTTGTTCAGAAAAGTGTTCTGGAGCTTGATTGCCTAAGCTTTGTTTTTTAAAACATTTTAAATCTTTTTATTAGTGCATTATAGTTCTACATAATGCTGAGGGTTCATTTTTGACATATTCATACATTCATGGAGTATAATTTGGTCAATTAACAATCCTCATTACTTCCATTTTCTCTTCCCTCCTCCAGTCCTCTTTTCCCTTCCTCTACTGATCTTCCTTCCATTTATATGTTGTTTTTCTAAATTGGTGTTTTATAGTTATACATAAAGGTAGAATTTACTGTAATATATTCATATATGTATGTAAGATAATTTGGTCAGTTTCATTCCTCAGTTTGTCCCTTGTCCCATCCCATTCCTTTCCCTCTCAAACCTTTTTCTCTACTCCACTGATCTCCCTTCTGTTTTCATGGGATCCCCACACCCTTAAATTTTTTTTTCTTATTTCTCTCCAGCTTCCACATATGAGAGAAAACATTTGACACTTGGCTTTTTGAGTCTGGCTTATTTCACTTAGCATGGTGTTCTCCAGTTCCATCCATTTACTAGCAAATGCCATAATTTCAGTTTTCTTTATGGCTGAATAAAACTCCAATGTGTATACATGCCTTATTTTCTTTATCCATTCATCTGTTGACAGCATGTAAGCTGCTTCCATAACTTGGCTATTTTGAATTGTGCTGCTATAAACATAGATGTTCCTATATCACCAAACTAATTTAAGTGTTTTGAGTTCTCCTGAGTACTGCGTGAGCTTGGACAAGCAATTTAACACCCCTCTCTCCCCCCATTGTGTCTCAGTTTCTGGAAAATAAACTTTCCTGCCTTAAAGGACTGACATTAAGATGAAATTACATAATTAAGGCCAAATTTTTGGCAAAGGGTTCAACTCATAGTAACTTGCAGCCAATGTTACATTGTTGTTGCCTTTATCCTAGTCATCATTCACCCAGCAGTCTGAACGACTTTAGTTATTTGCTTGGCATTCAGCTGGACATTCCCTCCATTCCCACATGTCTCCAGGGCCTATATTCTGTAGATCTTAGTTCTGAGTGCTCTAGGATCTGCCTTACCCTCTCTGTATCACCACCTGGGCCTCATGATGGGGACTCATTGCTTGTCACCTACATTGCTACCCCTCCAATCTGTGTTTTCTCTCTCTCTCCAGGCCATCTTCCACATCAACACCTGGGAATCTTCCTGGAATACCAATCTATTTTTGTCATGCCCTACTAAAAATCCTTCAGGGGCCCTTCAGAATGAAACTGTACTATTTCCTGTGGCTGCCAGGTCTACCTGCATCTGTTGGCCTTGTTCTAGCCATCTGTGGCCATGTGCAGTTCCCACATCATGCCCTGGTGGGTTGTCCCTTTGCATCATACAAAGGGACACATTCTCTCTGCTGAAGTATATTTCCTTCTGCCTCCTTCCCTTGTCCTCCTGCTGTTTTGCCTTCTCATCCTTCAAGCTGTTGTTGAAACATCACCTGATTCCTTCCTGCTTTCCCCAGGATGGAGAAAATTGATTGCTCCAACCCCATTGCTCTTAAAGTATTTGATAAATATCTTGCCTTTTATGATAAGGGCCTCTGTCTTTCTTGTCCTTTGGTTTTTAATGTGTGAGGGATCAGAAAGGGATATT
This sequence comes from Spermophilus citellus, assembly GCF_964194105.1. Lineage (NCBI taxonomy): Eukaryota > Metazoa > Chordata > Mammalia > Rodentia > Sciuridae > Spermophilus > Spermophilus citellus. The sequence continues at coordinate 70,332,724 of NC_138185.1, forward strand.
TATAATTACCTATATTTTATTCAATATTTAATTCATTCAAGTCATATATATAGAAGCCAATTCTACCTTAAACTTTTAAAGCAACTTCAAATCTTTTAAATTCATTTGTAAATTTAATAATGTTAAAATGAAATGCCCTAATATTCTTGCTCTTTGAACAATGCTCAGTTTATAAAGTTAAATCCTTCAAACAGTTATCATTTATAAATTAGTTGACTTCCCTCAAACATTTTGAAGTTTAGTCACAAATGCCATATGCTTGATTCTTGTAAGACTTAAAACTCCAAGAAAAGTAGACAAAAATACACATGTAAAAATGCTTGCAGGGCTGAGGATGTGGCTCAAGTGGTAGCATGCTCGCCTGGCATGCGTGCGGCCTGGGTTTGATCCTCAGCACCACATACAAACAAAGATGTTACATCCGCCGAAAACTAAAAAATAAATATTAAAAAATTCTCTCTCTCTCTCTCTCTCTCTCTCTCTCTCTCTCTCAAAAAAAAAATGCTTGCAAAGCTTTCTACTCTCGGTAAACCTTATTAGTATCTTTATATTCAATTCATAAGCATTAACCCTAGGAATTTAATATAATTATCCCACAGGATAATTTAACAAAGGAGAACACTATCACCATCTCATACCATCTATTGTTACTTTATAAAACATTGGGAACCAAAGTCAAGCTCCATGTTATTGGTTGGAGATTAGGACCTGGACTCAGAATGTGGGTGTGCTCCTTCCAAAATGATTCTTTCTGAGCTGGCATTGGTTCAGATTGTTATCAAGTGACTGCCACATCAATGTTCTATAGTACTTCCCTACCATGTTCCTCTCAATGGGATCTTGTTCAATTTCATGTGTCAGTTTTTTGTTAGACTAGTCCCTTTTCCTGAAATTACACGTATTTTAACTATCAGAGACTGCTATGTAAGGCTTTTGGGTATTGGTTCCATTTTCCAAGATTTTATTGAGATCTCCTCATTCTGTGCTTAGGCACTGTTGTGTAATGTATAGATCTGTCTGATCTAAAGCTCTGTTTCTGGATGGGAAATACTCTAAAAGGCTGTAGTGACACTAGTTAAAACACTAATATTCATTAATAATTGATATGATTCTTATTGTTTACCATTCTATAGTCATGTTGTTAACTACTAGTCACCATTATGATTTGAATGTGAACTGTTCCCCAAAGGCTCATGTGTTGAAGGTTTGACCCCCAATGCAGCAATGTTCAGGGGAGGGACTTTTGTCAAATTATTGGATAATGAGAGCTTAATTCATTGATGGGTTCATCATTGAGTGGACTATTGGGTGATGGTGGAACCTGTAGCAGGTAGGACCTAGCTGGAGGAAGTAGGTCACTGGGGGGTGTCTCTTGGAAGGGTATATCTTGTTCTTGGTTACAAGAATCAAGCATATGGCATTTGCCTTGCTGCCATGAGGTGAATAGTTTTCCTCTGCCATATCCTTTTGCCACAGTGGTCTCCTTTGCCTCAGGCCCAAAGCAATTAAGCTAGTCAACCATAGACTGAAATCTCTGAAACTGTGAGCCAAAAATATTTTCTCCTCTAAGCTGATTTTCCACAGGTATTTTATCACAGTGACACAAAGCTGACTAATGCAGTCACTGAACCTGCAGGTCCAGAGGACTGGCACACATGCTAGGCATTCAGCAGACATTTTATTTCATGTATAAGGTCTTTTTCCTTGAGTAAATTTGGATCTCTGTGAGACTGGAATTGTGTTTTTGTTTTTCTGGAACCTTGTACAGACTGAGCCTGGATCATAAAGCTACTCTTTATGCACATGTATGAATGAATGAGCAAGATAGAAATTGCTACTGATGCTAAGTAAATTAATACAACTAGACAGAGCTTTAATTCTTAAAAAAAGGTATTGACTCAAACCTGTCATCTCATGAAATTCTTTGCCCTGCTGCCTCTTTTTAAGTTTTTCCTAAAAACTAAAACTGACCATAGCTTTTATGGTGCCTGCTGAGCTTTCAGATCAAGGTGGAGTTTATAGGTGAAGCATTGGACCAATATGGCCTTCAGGCCCACTAACTTGTCAAATAGTTTCCCTCCATTTTTGGTTTTGGGGTAAATTCAAGGGGCATAGGATTTGGCTTCCTGTGTTACTGCTTGAGGCCTGGCTGGATTGTAACTGCTTCTGGTGAATCTTAGGAGGGTGCTGGCAGATCCCTTTCCCTTTACATCTCCCTGCCACAAACTGCTCTGAAGTCCAGTTTGTTCTCGAAACTCTAAGGAATTCCTATGGCCTGGTGAACACGTTTTCTGGTGGCTTGGCTTCTTGTGAAGATGCATGGTCACACACTGTATCACATACTCTTTAGGATCTTTCCTGGTATCATTCTCTTTCTTCATTCTTGACAGTTCTGGGCTTGTACCTCTTGAAATAAATTGTCAGTACTTACATTCCTGAAACTTGGGGGACTGGTTTATGCCATCAATAACATTAAGATTAGAAAATATGACCTTTCTTATTTTCACTTTTTAAAAAATGTTCTAGGGCTAAGGATATAGCTCACTGTTTAGAGGGCTTACCTAATATGACCAAGGCCCTGGATTTAATTCCCAGCACCATAAAGAAAGAAAAAAAGTATTTAAAAAGTGTTCTGAAGTTGTGTGTATACATTTCATGATCAAGAAAGAATTCTGCGATTTATTGAAGATGAACATATATGTTTATAACACAATTAACAACTTCATGACATTTATGAGAATAGATGGATTAAATATGTACTTATTGTCTGAAAAATTATATTTATGTTTTGTGGAATTTGGTCTGAGCAACCCAAGTTATGAACAAATGTATTTCATATGTTAAACAAAACTTTAATTTCAGATTTGTAAAGTACATCGTAAAAGTACTTTTGGTATGAATTTTGTCATTTCCTGACATAATATTATCAAAAAAATCTTTTTTTCGAATCATCTGTTTAATATTTTGGGAAAGAATAGAGGTGGAATTCAGAGTGCAATATTGATATCACAAGCAGGACAGACATTGAAATGTCAATTTATTCATTTTTATATTTGAGTGCAAGATCTTAGTCACTCATCCTAGACATAAGAAAATCTACCTTGAATTTAGACTTACTGGCTCTTTTTTAGCCATAGTTTGTAGGAGAGGATGGAAACCTAATGACTCATTATAAAAGTAAGTGTTTTATGGTTGGGGATGTGACTTATGGATGGAAATGTGACTCAATGGTAGAGCACTAGCCTAGCATGCATGAGGATCTGGGGTCAATTCCCAGCACCACCCACCCATACACACACTCCCCCCACACACACACATAAAAGAAACAAAAAAAATTTTTTTTTGTAAATAATGTTAATTGGGGTTGGGGTTGGGGTTCAGTGGTAGAGTACTCGCCTAGCATGTGTGAGGCCCCTTGGGTTCGATCCTCAGCACCACATAAAAATAAATAAAGGTATTGTGTCCAACTACAACTAAAAAATAATTTTTAAATAAATAAATAAATAAATAATGTTAATTGCCATTTCACATGCAGACGAATCTAATCAGCTTCTCTTTAGGAATAAGTTGTTTTGTTTGGTTTTGTTTGGTTTTGCTCCAGGGATTGAGCCCAGAGCCGCTTTATCTCTTGAGTTATATCCCCAGCCCATTTTATTTTTTATTTTGAGACATGTTCTTAATAAGTTGCTTACGCCCTCGATAAGTTGCTGAGGCTGGTCCTGTATTTGCAATCCTCCTGTCTCAGCCTCCTGAGCCACAGAGATTACAGCATGTGCCACTACACCTGGCAGGAATAATATAAACTTTTCATCTAGAGAATGACTTAAAGTCATTGCAAGTTGTGTTTTTGTTTTCAGACTAAGTGACCACTATGTGTCTAAATTATAGTCTTCTCTTCAAGGGTTTAATTTCCTGCTTAGCAATGACATTCTCCTGGGTACAGTGCATGCCACTCTCCAGTATGTTGAAATGGAAGGCAGACCAGAGTCACAGGGCTTAAGGTGTAGAGCATTTACAGAGCAAGGTATCAAATTTGCAGCACCTTCCTTGGGGGAATTTATTTAAGCAATTATTTAAGCCTCAGAACTCTGATACCTATGATGTTTTGAGGTGGGGTGAGGGAGGTCTGTAACCATTGCCACATTTGGTGGACTGGTAAGTATAGGCATCAAACACACAGTAGAGAGAAGGCCAGGCAGTGGTTTCCACACTGGACTGTGCATACTTCCGGATTCACTTGTGCTGGCCTACTTTTCCAGCACATCTATCTCCACACCAGCCAGGAATAGGGTTTAATGCCTTATGTCTGTGTTCTTGGAGCATGGGCTCTGTTCACTGGAGGTGACCTATATATGTATGTTAGTGAGCTGCTGTGGACAAAATGCCTGACATAAGCAACTTAAAGGAGGAAAGATTTGTATCAGTTCATGGTTACAGAGGTTTAAGTCTGTGGTCAGCTGATTTCATTACTTTGGGTCTGAGGCAAGGCAAAAATATCATGGCAGAAGGGCATGGTGGAAGAAAGATGTTAACTCCATGACAGCCAGGAAATGCAGAGAAAAAGAGGGAGGGATGGGGGAAGTGGGGCTGGAGATAAGAAATCTCTTTCCAGGACATGACCCCAGTGACCCACCTCCTCCACCTTGGTCCCAGTGTCCATCACCTCCATCAAATTATTAATGCCATCAAATTATTAATCTGTCAATGAATTAATCCATTGATGGGGTTAGAGTCCTCAAAGTCAGATCACTTCCCCAAAGCCCCATCTCTAAATATTGTTGCCCTGGGAACTAAACCTTGAACACCTGAGCCTTTGGGGAACATTACAGATTCAAACCAAAATAACATGCTTGCATTAGTGAATGAACTGGTAATATGAGTGAACAAGTGGGCCCAGGGCTTTCTTATAGGTTTAATTGCTGATCAGATCTCTCCTACTATGATTTGTTTGCACCCTTTGCTTATTGGAGTATTAGCATTTTTTTTAACAAATTTGGATGAGCTCTCAGTATATATATTAGAGGCTTATAGGACCAGAGGCTTTCTGGAACCTAGTGTGTACTAGGAAAAACTGTTCAGCATTTACTAATTTGGAGTTTGTGGAGACTTTCTAGAACATGACCACTGTGAATAATGCGAATCCACTCTTTGGGGTCTCTACTTCAGGGTCTAGGAGGGATCTGAGGTTGTTTGAGATATAGCTGCTATGCTCTGGAGCTCTGGATAAATACTTGTACTTCAAAAATGTAACCATCTGTAAAATGTAATAGGGCAATGAAATTTATAAAGACATTGGTGAGAACTTTTAAATCTCTTGGTTTTTCTGTTTGATAGTTTGGATGGTTTAATTTTAAAAGTAATTATATATTTCACATCATTTATTACATTGAAGCAACAAAAGTACAGAGAAAAGTCATCCACACCTCATTATCATATATTTCAATATATATAATCTTAATATGATTATATACAGTATTATTACATATACATATGTTTATAAAAATGTAAAATTGACATATACTGTTTTCTACCTTGTTTTTCTCACTTAATATACTGTGACCATACTTCTGTGCTAATATATACAGATGTGCATTATAAATTTTAGCAGCTGCATAATATGGATAATACTACAGTTTATTTAAGTAATTATTATCAGATGTTAAAGCCATTCCCAATTTTTCACTAATAATAATAATAATAAGTAAAATTTATTAAGTGCTTACCATGTCAGTAATGAATTTAGGATGTTAATATATATTATTTACTCTAAGCAAACCTTAAGCTACGAACCTAAGGGTAGGAGGGTAGGTATTATTCTGTTCATCATACTATAGATGAGGAAACTGAGGCACAAAATAACATACCTAAAGTAAAAAGTGTTGGAGCTAAGATTCCAGTCCTACAAATCTGAACCCTGTGTTCCTAACTAGAATAATGTATAGTCAATGATTATGTACTACTGTCTTTGACACATCTTTTACAATTTCTCAGGGAAATAAATAGCTGGAAGTAAAGTTGTGAAGTCAGCACGGCATGTTCCAGAAGAGTTTCCTTTTGAACAGTGAAAGAGAATGCACACTTCCCTGTATCTTTATTGACATCAGGACAAAGATGATATTTTTAAATCATTACTTTAATTTGTCATTTCTTAAATTAATTGTGAGATTACATTTTGGTATTATTCACATTTTAAATTCTTTTTGAATCACTTATTTTCACTGTGATGTTTGTCTCATTGACTTCTCAAGACTTCACATTGTCAGATCAGGCGAGGCGGGCAGTGACCAAAGGAGGCAGATTTATAAAGGCTGCCGAAGGAGGCTTTATTGAGATATCACTCTCTGGCGGAACTCCATCAGAGGGTCAGAGTGGACAGGAGAAGGGTCTGAGGAGAAAGTGGTGGAAGCTTGACTGGACTGGACTTTTATGGGGCTAACAGCAGGAAGGGAAGGGCTTGGGACAGGAAAAGGTGTTTTTAGGGTCCCTCCTCCTGCTGGAGTTGGTCAGGGGAGTTGGCTGAACTCCAGGAATTGCCACGGGGTCCTGCTGATTGACAGGCATTAGGAAATCTCGCTGATTGACAGGCGTTTCCCTCGGCGGTGCCTGATCCTTTCCCGAGCTTCTAAGTCGCCACCACCGACCTAACACATATGATTGTTAAATTGTTGTAAATAATTTTCCCTAGTTTAAACTAGACTTTTCTCTATTTACACTTTTATTGTGGAATATGACATACTTACAGGGAAGTGCTTAGAATAGAAGTGAACAGTTTATCAAATAATTATGACATTAACAACTGCACTACTGCCAGTTCAAGTAATAGAACCTTGCCAGCTTCCCAGAAGCCCCTTGTGTGGTCCTTCCTGACACAGTCTTCTCTCAGCCCCCTAGAGGAAGTCACTGCTGTGGTACTGAGCTTCATGGGTGGCCCTTGATTCCTTTCTCTTGGTCTTCACAGCCATTCCCATCATTTCAGGGTCGGGCCTGTGTGATAAATAGAATGTAGTGGAAGCAATGGCATGTTGCTTCCCGGGGCGGGTTCAGAGCACAGCATCCATCTTGGGCTTACTCACTTTCTCGTGAATGAATCACTGTGGGGAAGCCAGTTACCACATCTTGGAGACACTCAGGTAGCCCTGCGGAGAAGTCCAGGGATCAAGGAACTCTGAGGCCTTTACTCCAAAAGCCCTAGAGAACTAAGGTCCGATAGCAACCACTAGGTGAACTGGGAAAAGATCTCCAGCCTTTGTATGACTGCTGTCCTGGCTGCAGCTTTCCTGCAGGCTCATGAGAATACTTTAGCCCAGCTGAGCTGCTCTTGGATCCCCAGTCTCAGAAATGGCCTGATGGTAATGTTTATTGTTTTTAGCTGCTGAGTTTGGGGCAATTTGTTGTATAGTAAATACCTGGCTTTTAAAATAATAATTTTTTTTGTTTATAATTACAATTTTACCACATAGGTGTAAATATCTCTAAACAAGATAATTTAGTTTTTTGTACTTGGGATTATATTGTAATCATATTGTATTTTTTTAAAGAGAGAGAATTTTTAATATTTATTTACTTTTTTTAAAGTTTTCAGTGGAAATAACATCTTTATTTTATTTTTATGTGGTGCTGAGGATCAAACCCAGCGTCCTGCGCATGCCAGGCGAGTGCATTAGCACTTGAGCCACATCCCCAGCCCATCATATTGTATTTTTAAATTGAGGTTTACCTCAATATTCTGCATTTATGTTTATCTATAGTTGTATATAGTTAGAGTTAATTTTATTTGCAGAAATCCATCTACCACTTAAAGTATTTAGGTATCTATTCTCCTGTTGATGGTCATTGGTATTGTTCACAGTTTGGGACTGTGAACAAATGCTGCAGGGAACATTCTGGGCATGTTTCCTGGTATACATTTCATAGGTTTCTCTAGGCTGACATTGTGGTTTGTTAGCTTGGCTAAAGGGTATGGATATCTTCACCTTTTCTTTAACCTTACCAGATGTTGCCAAACTTCACTATAGTATTAAATTGTAACTGTCTGCACTCCAGTCTCCAATTCGAGAGTTTTGATTACTTCATATCATTGCCAACCCTGATTTTTGCATGGTGAGTATATAGGGTTATCTCATTGGGGTTTTAGTTTACATTCTCTGGAAATCAAGAGGTTAAGCACTTTTACATGTATTTATTTTCCACTTGAATTTCCTTTTTGGTGATAAGTCTGTTCAAATATTTTATCCAATTTTTAAATTAGTTGTATTTTTTATTATTTATTTCTAGCAGTTTTTTAATATATTCGGGACACTAGCCCTTTGTTGATATGTATTGTGCAAATATTCTAATCTGTAGCTTGTATTTTCACTCCCTAAAAGACCAAATGGTGTTTTTTGATCATTTTAAAGCGGTGTACAAAGATTTATTAATCTTTTCCAATTTCCATTTTTTAAAATTAATAATTTTCTTTATTATCCATAATATATATTTTTTAGTTGTAGATGGACACAGTATTTTTACTTTATTTATTTTTATGTGGTGCTGAGTTTCGAACCCAGTGCCTCATACATGCTAGGCAAGCATTCTACCACTGAGCTATAACCCCAGCTCTCCCATTTCCATTTTTTAAATTTTTTAAAATTTTAATTTGTTATATATGACTTTAAAGATAAATTGATACTAAAGAGGGCAAAGTTCTTTAAGGAATATTCTTATTTATTCAGAAATATGAATAATTTAAGGATTTAACTCTGTTAACTCTGTTGTTGTCTTGAAAACATTCTCAGTTAGTTTGGAGAGATTGCATTCTCCCTGACTGCCACAACTCCACAAAATCTAATTTAAATTACACCGTTAGAAAAATTCAACCCCCAAAAACACTGTTCACACTGCTCACATATATTTGGCATGAAGTTTCACATTTCTTTATTTTTGGTCCTTTTGCTTTGGGTTCACTTTTGCCATCCATGGCACATGCCTAGTGTTAGCTTCAAAATGAATATATTAATGTATGTGTTTGCCATCAATGCCTTGTGTTGAGGGAGAAACAGAAGAGTGTGTCATAGAAGACTTAAGTATTTTTTTTCTTTTTTTGTAATACAAAGTGCTTTTTGTTATTCAGTGCATGTGCCATCATCAGACAACTTCATCCAGAATGCATAGCAATTCTGTAATATGGCTCTGCCTGGTGCAAAATACCTCATTTTGTATAGAAATGCAGAATCACTTCATGTACATAGAATAGAAAGAATCTTTGCTTTATTCACATATGAATAAAACGTCTTTGTTCATGGAAGAGAAAAGTGCCTCTCATTGTTTGGAAGCTCTATGAATTTTAAATTAAACTGATGGTCCACTATATTATATCTTTTACGGAAAAATTTAGCTTGCTTATACAACTTGCCTACTTTGGTGTTACAAATGATTTTTGCTTTCAAATTTGGTTATTATATGAATGACATAATGTTTGCCCTAACCATAGCCTCTCAGTGGATTACTTTGGCAAAAATCTTTAATTTTAACTTTAAAAATTTTTAAAATTTATATTCTCTTGTTTCACATAGGATTTGAAGCAGTTTGTAGAAAATAAAATAATGTAAATAAGATATAAATACTTTGTAGAAAAGGCAAAGTTTATGGAGATCTATGGGAGCGTATTTACATGTAACTATATGTGTACAAAGATCCATGAAGTTTACATTGTTGATTCTTGGATGTTGAAATTCCTAGCAGCCAAAGTGTAAAGAAGGCAGTAATCAGTTAACCCATTCTCTGGTGCTGCAAAGAATTACTTAAAACATGGCCACCACCAAGCAAGGATATAAAGTCAAGCTTTCCCAAAAGAACTGGTCAATCAGAAGAGCAGATTAAGTGGCCAGGTTTGGTGGCACACACCTGTAATCCCAGCTGCTCAGAAGACTAAGGCAGTAGGATCCCAAGTTCAAAGCCAGCCTCAGCTAAAGCAAGGCGCTAAGCAACTCAGTGCGACCCTGTTTCTAAATAAAAAAAAAATACAAAATAGGACTTGTGGGAGGTGGCTCAGTGGTAGAGTACCCCTGCTTTCAATCCCCGGTACCACCCCTCAAACAAGAAGAGCAGATTAAGTAAATAGCTACCATAGACATATCCACTGGGCTACTGAGCTATCTGCAGGACTACAATCAGAAACAGGCTTCAGAGTATTTTTTTGTGGTACTGGGGATTGAATCCAGGGTCTTGTGCATGTAAGGCAAGCACTCTACCTACTGAGCTATAGCCCCAGCCCCTTTTGTTTTGTTTTTTAAATATTTATTTTTTTAGTTGTAGTTGGACACAATACTTTATTTTTTAAATTTCTTTTTATGTAGTGCTGAGGATCAAACCCAGGGCCTCACACGTGCTAGGCGAGTGCTCTACCGCTGAGCCACAACCCCAGCTCTCCAGGTATGAATTTAAGGCCTTCTTCATAGCGTTTACTGGTTCTTAGCAAGATGAGAAAAAAATTAGGACAAAGAAGGGGAAAAAGTAGATTTCGTCTGAATCTCAATTTACGTGATTTCAGATATTTTGTTCCTCCTGTAATTTTTCATATTAAAAATTTCTTTTTAAAATGAAACAACAGCAGTAGTTTTTTTTTTTAATGTGTTCTTTCCTGGGAAAGTGAAAAATTGAGAATACTTTCTTATATAGTAATACTATTACTACTACTATTGGTATTTACTGCCTGTAAAATCCCAAAGTCAGGAAACTCCTGTTCTCTCAGGCTCAAAGCCTCCCTATCTCTCTAGGCTCAAAGCCTAGTTTACAAATCACAGTGTCCCAGTATTTTTTCTCTCCCCAGGTCTTGTTTATGTGCTCATTCCCTCTTCCAACATACTTTGACTCCCAAGAAGCCACACCCTTGATCTTTACCATCCTTCCTTGGCTTCTTTTCCCAGAGCCTCCACCCTAGACCAGACTGGCATAGCTTCATGTCCTACAATTGCATAGCTGCAAACACCCAAGGTCAGGTTAAGAGGCAACTCTGGACATAAAGGGAGCCAGTTGGAGGGACAGTTACTTGTCACAAGTTCCTGTAAGCAGTGTGGATTCACTGTAGTGGGAGTTGCCCACAGTATGGGGTCTTCAGACCTGCATCCCCTGTGGAGACCTTGACAGGTCCTCTCAAGGGGGATAAATGTCACCTGCTATTTATGGAGACTTGGCTTATCCATGTTTCCATCCATTAATGGATGATTTTAAAAAATTCTTTGGGAACTCTTATGCAAAGATCTTGGTGGGATGGTAGGATGGTGCTGAGTTTCTCTTTCTTGTAACCCCAGTAAATTGACATCAGCACTTTAATACTGTAAGATGTTTAAGTTGATTTTTAAAAAGAAACACATGCTTAATACTTTTTATTTATCTTAGCAACTCTATATGTATTTAATATTAATCTAATTATTGGGTTTCTCTGAGGTCTTTGGTAGTTTCCATTTTAAAATTACTCCTAAAATCAGAAGTCTTCTAAGTGGTTAATGTTTCAAGGAATTTGTTTTGAGCAGTAGCCACAGCCTGAAAGATGCAGCTTTCCTCCTTCCTGATGTCTGCAAAGTTATTCCTTGTTCTGGTGGAAGTTGCTCAGATTTCCTTTTCCTGCAGTTTCCAGTTGGGAAGCTCCTCCTTTCTCCTTTTCTCTCTCCCCTAACCCCAGGCTCAGTGTAGCCAGTGCTCTGTTTGTGCTCCTTCTCTACTGGCACCATGCCACCACCTTCTTCAGATGAGGTGTTATTCTGCAGAGAGCACTTAAAAGTCACTCAACTCCATGATTAAACTGCTAGAACATTTCCCCTGCTTTTTGCATGTTGAAAAGGTTGTATCTTTCCCCTTGTAAACTTTTAGAACAATTTGAAGAGAATCCTTTATATATACAGATATATTGGTATAGCATGAGTCCTCAAGACAAATCCAGAACTCCTTTTCAGATGGGTCTTCAAGACTGCATAGTGAGATAATCAAAGTTGTACAAAAATTGTACTTTCCCTGTTGGGAATCCATATTTTTCTGCTGAGAACACTTGCATCATCTTCCCTACCTTAACTTCCACTAGTGGTGTGTTAATCCTAGCATAGAACTGGGAGGCTGGGAGTGGGTAGGGATTTTGTGAAAGTGTTTAATTGAGATAGAACTAGGTCAATATTTTGAGGGTTAGACTTGTAGAATGTTACTTACTTGGCCATAAAAAGGAAACTTTTTCCCTGTAAAACTAACCATGGCTGCAGGATAAAGTCTATGAAATAAGATGGCACAGTATCAAGAGCTTTCATGATCTTATTCAGCTTCCTTTTCAGGCCCCAGCTTACCCCAAACCTCCACTGTTGAACCACATTGGATGTATCACCTTTGGTTCCTGGACACACTCAACATCTGCATCTTTTGGTCCTTGTAGAAAAGGTCCTTGTAGAAAAAGCCTGGTCCAGGCTTCTCCTTCATCAGAGAACACCCCAAATGCTGCTCATTTTGCAAGGCATAATTCCTATCCTTTTGCCTTTGTCTGGCCCTTCTTACCTGGACAGAGCACTTCTTCACACTCTAGGGTTTATTTCACACTACTTGCCTTTGTGATTTATACATCTGTGTCTCCTACTACATCTGGCTCTTCATTCATTTCTACTTCCCATTCAACCCAGGGCTCTTGTAGTTGATCAGTGAAGCTTTGCTGAGTGGGATTTTTCCATCTAACCCTAAGAACATCGTGAGTAGAAAATCATAAATGAATAATCACCACAAATAGATGATCATCACAAATGACTAATTATCCTAAATGAATGAGATGGACACAAAGTACAGGGCACAGGTTCAGCTCCTATCCTACAGGGAGGTCCAGTTTACTTTGGAACACAGAGGAGACTGAGTCACAGCCAGTCCACCAGGATTTTGTTACATTCTCTGCTTCACCCATCTATATTGTCCAGAAGATGAAAGTTTGAGATAAAGAGGGGGCATCATCTCTGCAATTTGTTCTCAAAATATTTTAATGGAGATAGAGGAAGGAAAGGGAGCTGGAAAAAATAAAAGGGAGAGATAGAAGGTTACTAAAAGTAAATGAGGTAAAATTTATGGAATCTGGTGAAGGGTATTGCCGAATTCTGTAGAGGATGGGGGAATTCTTTGTAATATTCTTACAATTCCTTGTAGGCCAGTCATTATTTCAAAATAAAAGCAAAAATAAATTCTTTGCATTGTTGTCCAGTTTAAAAGAAAGAAATGGTTGTAAAAAAGTTTGTGTGTTCTTCTATCTATAGGCAGCAGTAGTAGTGCTTTGCAATTTAGGGTCAATTAATGTAGAATTGCATTTTGGCCAGGTGTTTGTTAGACTCCTTGACATTTAAGCAAAGGAGAAATGAGTTAATCTTATCCACAGCTGTCAGGTCAGACTTCAATTATCTGGGTATGTCAGGCTGACTATGACCACCTGCAAAGATATCTATGTCCTAATCCCTGAAACCCATGAGAGTTGACTTATATGGCAAAGGAATTTTTCAGATGTGATTAATCTTGATTTTGAGATAGATTATCCCAGATTAACTGGTGGGCTTGTTATAATCACAGGAGTCCTTATAAAATGGAGGTAGGACTGAAGAGGATGAGGCCAGGTCCAAATGGAAGCAGAGACTGGAGTGATGTAAAGAAAAGGTCAGGGACCAAGGAATATAGGCAACCTCTAGAAGCTAATAAAAGGCAAGGAAACTGATGATGATTTTCCCCTAAAGTCTCCAGAAAGAGCCATTCATGTCAATACCTTGATTTTAACTCTGAGACTGAATTTAGACTTGTGATCTCCAGGACTATAAGGAAATATATCTGTGTTGTCTTAAGCCACTAAGTTTTCAATAATTTATTATATCAGCCAGTGGAAACAAATTACTGGGTGAGTGGATTCTACACCTGGATTCATAAGCAGGAGTCATGCCCCAGAGTAAGTATAAGCTGTGGATCACGGTCATTAGCATTCCAAAGAATTGTCCCCTGGCCCAAATAAACTGTTTTGGCACTTGGCTTCATTGCCTGTGCCATATTTTAGTCCCCCACTTTGACCAAATGGAGTGACAAATGGAATTTGGTTAATGAATTTCAATTCAGAGCTGGCAGATGGAGCACCGGACATCACTTCAGAGATGTCATGGGTGCTTAAAGAGTGTTTTGCTTGAAAGAGCCTACTTTAGGTGGCTCTGGTGGTTTCCTGAGATAAACTGGGGGATGGCAGGGGTTACAGGGAGGGGAGGGAATGGGAGCTGATTCCCGGGCAATGTTTCTCCAGCCTGTGTGAAATGAGGACCCCTTTTCATAAAGGACTCATGTTGATTTAATTTAATTTAGTTTCATTATATTGCTACTTAAATATATATAAACATAAAACTAAGTGTTAACTTGTGCTTATAGTATTAAGATGACTATAAATTCCAAACTTATTTCAAATTAAATGCAAATAAAAGTACAAATCTAATAAAATTCAAATTAACACCACCAAGTTAATGTTATGGATAATGTTGTTTTGCTAAATCTAACTAGCTGTTCTCAATGTGATTTCATTCACACTAGTAAAGTTCTGGCACATTATTTTTGTTACAACTGAACTGTGTTTAATTCACTATGAAAACATCTTTTTGTTAGAAAGAAGTATATATATCACAGTAACTAATTGATCTACTGAGAACAAATTTTAGGCTCTACTGCACATATTCAATTGCTTTCATTTATGTAAAATCAAAAAGACCAAGGCAAATCAGTGGTTAGTGATGCACAGGTGTGTGTGGAGGGGTTAAGGCCAGGGTAGAGATAGCCTTTGAGTGTGGGGAGGCTATATTGGAAAGGGTGTGTGTGTGGGATTCTGGTTTGCTGGTAATATTCAGTTTGATGACCTTGGTATTTGTTTCTTCAGTTTTTGTTTTCTTTTGTCTGTGCTAATTTTCAAGGACATAAGACATGAGTGTGCAGATTGTTGGATTATTATGAAACAAACATCAGGGTAACCCTTTCAAGGACAAGAAATAGAACATTAATAGCACTCAGAAACCCCCCATGTGGCCCTTCATAGTTACATCCCACCCTTCTATAGTTCCTTCCCTACCTTTTGTGGCAATTGTTTATTGATTTTATTTATAGTTTTACAAACTAAGCAAGTATCCCTAAGTACTATGGGTTGCTTTTGCCTATTTTTAAAGCTTATACAAACAGGGCCATGTTGTTGCTTATATTGACTTCTTTTCATTCAATTTTTTAAAAATTTTAAGGTCTATCCAGATTTTTTTGTGTAGCTGTCATGTATTCATTTTCATTGTGATATATAGAGTATCATTGGATAGCTATATAGATTTATTGGTCCATTCTCCTGTTGTCTTCTGAGTTATTTTTATATTGTGTCTATTATGAATAATGCTTTTGTGAATGTTCTCATAATATCTCCTCAAGATTGTGTAGAACTGTGGTGTCATGTTATAATTTAGATACGAGGTTTCCCCCAAAAGCTCATGTGTGAGAAAATACAAGAAAGTTTAGAGGTGAAATGATTGGGTGATGAGAGGCCCAACTTAAGTGAATTATTCTGCTTGAAAGAATTAACTGTAGGCAACCACAGTGTAGCTATAGGAGGTGGGTCACAGAGAATGTGCCTTTGGGGTATATATTTGTCCCTGGTGGGTGGAGCTTTCTCTCTGCACTTCCTGAGCTGTTTTCCTCCTCCACACCTTTCCACCTTGATGGGCTGCCTTACTTTGTACGCAGAATAATGGAATTAGCAATCTATGAACGAGACCTCTGAAACTGTGAAACCCAAATAAACTTTTCCTCCTCTACATTGTTCTTGTCAGGTCTTTTGGTCAGAGTGACAGGAAAAGCTGACTAAAATATGTTATATGGTACACATTGCTAGAAAATGCCAGTTTTTCAAAATGGCTTTCCATGTAATTTTCATTTTAATTTGTATTTCCTTGATTTTAAATAAAGTTGAGAACCTTTTCATATGTTTGCCATTTGGATTTCCTCTGTTGAGAGGGATCTGCTCAACTCTTTGGCTCATTTTATCTGTGAAGTTGACTGTCTTCTTATTGACTAGTAGGATATATATTCGTTCTGGATATAAGCCTTTGTCAATGTGTGTCTATACTATATTAATTTTTATTGCAATCATCTTCTGCTCTCTTAGTGGGATCTGTTGATTAGTTTGGGTTCTTAATTTTAATATAGGAAAATTTATTCATCTTCCCCTAAATGGTAAGAGCTTTTTATATGTTGTTTAACATATCTTTTCCAATTTCACATTATGAAGTCTTCTCTATTTCATTTTCTAAAGCTTTATTTTATTTATTTAATAAACTGTGACAGGAGACAGGAATGGCATAAAGAGTGACAAGAGATGGGAGGAGATTGGAAATTTGACCTTGGAGGTCAACATTTTCAAAGAAGGGCAAGTAGAGGCAAGAGACCATCCCAATGGGAAGGAAGCCTTTCTTTCCAGCAGATTATCTGCTTGATACTTGCACTTAGGTATTATCTATTTGCAGTGTAGCAGAAAGAACCTGCAACAACTATGTTGTAAAGTTAAAGCTCAGAACCCAAAGTATTATTATTACTAGACAGCCTCCTTCAAACTCCATCTTCTGTAAATGTAGATGTGAGCATGGTGCACCTGCTCATCTCCCTTCTCTGCAGAGCTAATGGAGGCTGACCTTTGCAAACCTCAGTTTTAAAAGTTTGTTGGACCTTGTTCAGGCTTTCCACATGTTCACAGTCATAGTACTGTTACTGCCTTAATTTGGCTCTGGAATTGAGTTTGACCCATTGATCAGTTTCTTTTCTTGCTTTGTCATTATAGTTACTTTTTAAAAAGAAAAATTACTAAATTTTCTGACTCAATAATTTCAGTCTAACAAGAAAAGGTGAAATATATGCTGGTTTTAAAATCTGCTTTGAGATTACAGAATGGACTTTTCTTGATTCCAATATTCAATAAAAACTCTATGCGACTATAGGAAAGAGCCTGTATAGACTAACACAAGTAGAGTTTAAAAAATTCTTTTTAAAAAAATACTACAGTAATTACATTCCCCCCACCCCCGCCACCTACATCATAGAGATGTTTAGCATTTTAAGAACAGCAGGCATACCCAAATAGAAATTTATATGACAAATAGATCTAAGACTGATTTTTGCATCAACATCCTTTTATTTTGCCAGAGGATTCTTTGATGATGTTTTTTAAATAAGCAAGTTTCTAAAATGAACTTACAAATATTTTGAATGATGAAAACAGATTGACATGTAATTTGTCAAGGACACTTCCTCTAAAGGAAGTATATAGTTTTAAAGTGTTGAATAAGGTCATGAAAGTTTTTGTGGGAAGGAAAAGAATGTAACATTTATTTCTGCCTTTTGTCCATATCTCAAAATAGACCAACTGTAAATCTTATTGTTTCTATTTCTTGGTTATGATATTAATCACATCTTATTTAATTTTAGTCCATGACCCTGAATACCATTGCATACTGTGGAGATGCTTTGTCCTGGGACAAGTTTGTAGGGGCAGAGTTGTGAGGGAGGTTTGCCTAAGAAGTGGCAGGAGTGGGCTGCCTCAGAGGGGAGTGTGGAGAAGAGTCAGGGAAGGGCTGAGTTGTACCCAAGACAGACTTTTTTTATATGAGGGGGAGATTCCATTGTGGCCTCAAATGTTGCCTGTCTCCCTTTCCCTCCCTTTATCTGTTTTTTGTTATGACTGGCATTTCCAAAAACAGAAGAATGTGAAATCAATGAGGCTAATGAGTTGGAAAAAATGCAACCACCCTTACAAACACCAAAACCTGGGTCTTTTTTTTTTTCCTTTTAACTTTTTGGCATTATGTTCCATATAATTCTTGTAAACTGGTCCAGACAAAATCATACATTACCCTTTGGGCTTTTTTCTTATATTGAAACAAGTTTGCTTTCTTAAGTTAGTCATGCTTTCTCTTTTTCTGTTACTGGCCATTTAGTCATACATAGTACGATGAGAACTTCTTTTTCACCATATTAATGTCACCAAAGACTCCCAGACTGGATCACGTTTAGAAACAATAAGGTTATTTTCTTCCAGACCACAGCAGGGCAGCGAGTAATAGCCAAGCCCACCATACCTGCTTCAAGCATCTTAGTCCATTTTCTATATAAGAAATACATTAAATTAGAAAGAATTTTATAAATTATGGGTAATTTTTAAAGAAAAGGTTATTTCAGGTATGGTTCTATGGCATCAAGTTTGAGGGCTTTCTTGCTGGTGGGAACTCCCCCGCAGAGTATGAAGATGGCACAGGGTATATCACATGTCAAGATAGAACAAGCTAGCCAGAGAGAACTCTCCTTTATAACAAAGGGACTCTTGTGATGTAATGGGTAACTAACCCAAGCCTGGATGCCAAGTAAACTAAGAACACTGTCCTGAGAATTAGTGCCTGAGAAAGGGAGAGTTCCCCTCCCCTTTCTAGTCAACTCATCTTCAGGAACTTGATAAACACAGTCCACTCTTATCTTTTGGATTGTAAATGCTTCCCTTAAGATCTAACTACTTTCCTTTGAAGTGTAAATGCCCTGTGCAGGCCTGGGCCTAAGGCCAGAGATTTATGGAAGGCCTTGTAAAAGGAGCCAGTTCTTCCCCTTATCACACTCAGTACTTCCCCCTTGAAACCCCATGTATGTATCATATAGGCTAGAAAATGTATGACACTAGATAGCATATAAATGTGAAAAACTGGTGATGGGCACTCAGAATTTGGAGTGTGATCTTCCCTGGGCCTTCTAGGATAAAATAAAATTTGGAGTTTACCTCCTCTCTGAGTGCTGCTTTGCGGTTTCTCCACCAGTCTGTTTCCTACAACAGTGATAACCCTTCAGTTCACTTATTCATTAACCCAATCATGAGTGCAGTTGCCTCTTACTGGTCCCCCTTCTTAACACCTCACAGGTCCCCCTTCTTAACACCTCACAATGGGAATTAAATTTCAACATGAGTTTTATAGAGACAAATCAAACCATAGCACAAGTCAGAATAATATCACGTTTTCTAAAATTCAGGGCTCATCTTTTCTGGACTTTTGTTAGAGAAAATTGTCAGAATTAGCAATTCCAATAATATCCTTAACATCTCCACAAATTACTTTGGGGATCCCACAGGTTACTTCAGGGACCCTTCAGTTCTTTTGCCTGGATAATGAGTGGTCAGGGGGCCTCCTGTTAGGTATGCACTGTTCTAGTGCTGGGGGTACCAGGATAAGCAAGACACACAAGATTTTGCCTTAGGGCCCCCCTCGGCTGCTGGAGGACACTGACAAACTGCAGAGCAGAATGGTAAATGCTGTGTTAGTGTTTGATGTGTGAAAGGGGCCTACAGAAGGGGCACAGGACTGAATCATGCAAGGCACCTAAGCTGAGCCTTCAGGGCTGTGTAGGAGTCAGTGAGGTAGGAAAACCTTCTAGACAATGGGAATAGCATTAAAGGCAGGATAGAGCAGGGTGATTCTGAGTGACCAAGAGTTTAGCAGTGGAAGAGTGTGGGTGCTCATGGGGACAGTGACAGTGAATGAGGCTGGAGAGAGGTAGATAGATAGCATACATATCATAGAGGGCATGGGATACTGTGTAAAGGAGCATGGGCTTTGTTTTTAAGGCAAGAAGTATCAGTGGATCAATTTGAGGAGTGGTGTTATTTGGTGGGGGTTTTGGGTAGCTAGTCCACTGGCTATAAATAGTGTGGAGAATTGGAGGAACCCAGGTAGGAAGCTGTCAGAGGAGTTCAAAGAGGAAGTGATGGTGGCCTGAGCTGAGGATATGCTTGTGGAAATAAAAAAAAAATGGACATAGAATCAAGAGATGTTTTGATTGTAGAATGGCATGCACTCGGGGTATGTATGTGTGTGTACATACGTGTATGTGTACTGTGACAAGAGAAATGTTAGGGTTATGGGACCCTATGGAGACTTTATAGCCATGAAACTCTTTATTGCAAGGTGTTTATTGACTCAACCCTTCTTCCTGAAATTTTCAGTACACAAAAGTGGCTGGCTTATTGATGGTTTATTGTCAATTGAACTTCTGTATTCTTCTGCTGTTTTGTCACAAAGTGTGCACCTTCTTATTTTCAAAGAGAAATTAAGTAGATCCATCTTTTAACTTTCTGTTCTGCTGTTCTCCTTTAATATTTTTGTAAAGTCAAACTTTAGTAAAAGGACAACTTTTGTAAAGGACAACTATCAGATTCCAGACTTTATCAATTGTGTGGGTGGTGATTCCACTAACTAACTGACTGAGAAAGGAATATAGGTAGAGAAAGGGAATGACAAGTTTGTCAATTTTAGGTTTGGGGTATTATTTTTTCCGAAGAAAAATTGCAGTAGGCAATTAAGTGTGAAGAAAAATTGAAGTTTAATAGGGAATTTTGGGCTGGAGTTATGGATTTTCTTTTCTTTTTTTCTTTTTTAGTTGTAGATGGACACAGTGTCTTTATTTATTTTTTTATTTGGTGCTGAGAATAGAATCCAGTGCCCCACATATGACAGGCAAGTCCACCACTGAACCACAACCCTAGCCCAAGTTATGAATTTTCAAGTCAGTTGCAAACATAGGTGATTTAAGGCCTCCTGATAATAGATAAAATCATCCAGGGAAATTATTTAGGGCAAGGAAAATAGACTGAAGAAAAATGACTTTCAAAAATAATAAAGGAGTATCCAGGGAGAACAGGAATGAGAAGAAAAGAAAAGGGATGACTTGAAGAAGGGATTGGTCAGGGGCTGGGGATGTGGTAACACGCTCAAGTGGTAACATGCTCGCCTGGCATGAGTGCAGCCCGGATTCGATCCTCAGCACCACATACAAACAAAGATGTTGTGTCTGCCGAAAACTAATAAATAAATAAATAAATAAATATTTTAAAAATTCTCTCTCTCTCTTTAAAAAAAAGAAGGGATTGATCAGTATGAATACTTTAGAAAGGTCATCTAAGATAGGAGTTAAAATAGATGCAGAAGGTATATGAATTAGGAGTTCCCTCATGAGAAGAGCAGTTCAAATCGAGACAGACTGAAAGGTGTAGCAATAAGGAATGAGTACAGCTACAAGTAATCAAAACTCAGACAAAGTGGCTTACCTATCTAGGCTTATTTTTCTTATATACCATGAAGTCCAGAAGTGGGAGGCTACCTGTGTGCATTCTAGAACTTATTGATATTAGAGTCTTCATTTTTTTGCTGTTCTCAAAGACTTTCCTTACAGTCTCAAGCTGGCGGCTGCAACTCCAGACATTGTGTTCATATTCATAGTGGGAAGAAGAGAAAGAAATGAAAAACTTCCCAGAAATACTCATTTTAGTTGACTTCCACTTAGGTCTCACTGGCCATAATGAGACCTAAGCATTCCTATTGGAATGAATGTTGGAAAATGTTCTGACAGAGTGACCCATTGTCTGGGCTAGACACATTGCCACCTTGAACAAAATTTGGATTTTCTTCAGCAAGGAAGAGTGCAAGTTAAGTGGGCAGCTGACAATGTGGGCCTATATGGATTGAAAAATGAACAGTAAGTGAGAAAGCGAGGACAGAGCTGGGTATGGTGGTTCATACCTATAATCCCAGAGAATCTGAGGCAGGAGAATCATAAATTCAAAGACAGCATTTTAATGAGATCCTCAGCCACTTAATAAGACCCTATCTCAAAATAAAATAAAAATTAAGAGGGCTGGGGATGTGGCTCAGTGATAAAGCATCCCAGGACCCCTCAAAAGTGGGGACAGTCTGTGTCCATGGCTCCTTAAAGGTGGCTTAGAAGTGGAGACTAGAGAAGGAAATTGCCAGGTAGAATGTGGGGACGTAGTAGAAGGTTCCCTTTTAGAATGTGAATGGCTTGAGTCATGTCAATGTTGATTTGTATTGAAGAGGGTGAAACTGCACGGAGGTGTTCACATTCTGGGGCAGCAACCAGAGATGTGGACTGGGTGAGGGCTGTTCTCTTCTTTTGTAAAGTGTCAGAAGGGAATAATGAATACAGGAGCCTTCTCAGGCAAATCAGTTGCAGGGGAGAACACACAAATAATTTGAGGATCTGGAAACTTTTCCCTTAAAACTCTCCATTGCAAAAGCTATATATGACAAACCCAAGGCCAACATCATACTTAATGGAGAAACACTGAAAGCTTTTCCTCTAAAAACAGGAACAAGACAAGGATGTCCACTTTCACCTTTTCTATTCAACATAGTCCTTGAAACTCTAGCCAGAGTAATCAGGCAGGAGAAGGAAATTAATGGACTGCAAATAGGAAAAGAAGAAGTCAAATGATCACTGCTGACTCATGACATGATCCTATATTTAGAATACCCAAAAAACTCCACCAGAAGACTTCTAGGCTGATAAACAAATTTAGCAAAATAGCCGGATACAAGATTGACCTTAATAAGTGGCTTTCCTATATTCCAATAATGAATCTTCTGAAAAAGATATTAGGAAAATAATATCCTTCAAAGTAACCTCAAAAAAACCCCCCAAAATGACAATTTAGGAATAAATCTAACCAAGGAAGTGAAACACCTCTACAATGAAAACTATAGAACATTGAAGAAAGAAATTGAAGAAGACCTTAGAAAATGGAAAGACCTCCCATGTTCTTGGATGGCAGAATTAATATTATCAAAATGGCTATTCTACCAAAAGTGTTATACAGATTCAATTAAATCCCCATCAAAATTTCCAATGATGTTCTTCACAGAACTAGAAAAAACTGTTCTAAAATTCATTTGGAAAAATAAGAGACCCAGAATAGCCAAAGCAATATTTAGCAAAAAGAGTGATGCTGGAGGCATCATCATAATACAAGACATCAAAATATAGCAAGAGTTATGGTAACAAAAAAGCATGATATTGGCATCAAAACAGACATGAAGACCAATGAAATAGAATAGAAGATACACAGACATTAGAAGATACACAACAAGGACTACGAAGAATTGAAATGGTGAGAGTAGACATCCTTGTCTTGTTCCTGTTTTTAGAGGAAAATCTTTCAGTGTTTCTTCATTAAGTATGATGTTGGCCTTGGGTTTTTGTCATACAAAACTTTTGCAGTGGAGAGTTTTAAGGGAAAAAATAGTTTTTTAACACATAGTACTGGGGAAACTAGAAATCTATATGTAGAAAAATGAAATCTGATCTGCTGATCCTTTTTTCTCAGCCTGCACAAAAATCAACACAAAGTGGATCAAAGACCTAGAAATTAGACCAGAAACTCTGCAACTACTAGAAGAAAATGTAGGCTCAACACTCCAGTGACTACTTTAACAAGACTCCTAAAGTGCAAGAAATACAACCAAGAATCAATAAATGAGATGGCATCACATTGGAAAGCTTCTGCACAGCAAAGGAGTGGGAGATATTTGCCACCTACTCCTCAGACAGAGGATTAATATCTATAATTTGTAAAGAACTCAAAATCTTAACACCAAAAACCCCCAATAGTTCAATTAATAAATGGGCTAAAGAACTAAAGAGACACATCTCTAAAGAAAAAATACAAACATATAATAAATATATGGAAAAATGTCTCAACATCTAGCAGTCAGGGAAATGCTAATCAAAGCTATACTGAGATTTCATCTTACTCCAATCAGAATGGCTATTATCAAGGATACAAATAATAATAAATGTTGACAAGAATGTGGGGGAAAAGGTGTACGAATATGTTGTTGGTGGGACTACAAATTTGTGCAACCACTCTGGTAGTATGGAGTCTCCTCAGAAAACTAGGAATGAAACCCTCATATGATCTAGCTATCCCACTCCTTGGTGTACACACACACACACACACACACACACACACACATCTCAAAGCTCTAAAATCAGTATACTTTGGTATTCAGCCTGTTTTAGTCAACTTTTTCACTGCTGTGACTAAAAGATCTGACCAGAACAATTGTAGAGGAAGAAAAGTTTGAGGACTCATGGTTTTAGAGGTCTTAGTTCCATAGACAGCCAGCTCCATTCCTCAGGGCTCAATGTGAGGCAGAACATCATGGTGGATGAACGTGGCAGAAGAAAGCAGTTCATATGATGATCAGGAAGCAAAGAGAAAGACTCCACTAGCCACATACAAAATATATATCCCAAAGCCATGCTCCCAGTACTTCACCCCCTCCAGTCACATCCCACCTGCCTTCAGTTACCACTCAATTAATCCCACCAGGTGATTAATTCACAGATTGGGTTAAACCTCTCATAACCCAATAATTTCCTCTCTGAACCTTCTTGTGTTGTCTCACCTTTGAACTTTTGGGGGACACCTCACATACATAACATAACACAGCCACCTCGGTGTTTTTAGCACAATTCACAATAGTCAAGCTATGGAACAAACATAGGTGGAGGTCAATAGAGGAATAGATAAAGAAGGTATGATATGTATACACAATGGAGTTTTACTGAGCTATAAAGAAGAATGAAATTATGACATTTGTTGATAAATGGATGGAACTTAAAATATTAAGCTAAGTGAAATAAGGCAGACCCAGAAAGTCAAGGGTCTAATATTTTCTCTCATGTGTGGAAGCTTGGGCAGGGGGCATTCAACTTCATTCTTCCCAATATTGTACAAACTTTAGGAAGTTATCTGGGCCAAATACCTCTGGGTATTCTTTCTGAGAAAAAGTTAAGTTGTGCAAAAAGTAAGTAGAAAAGATCTCACCAGTCCTGAATCATAGCCCTTAATTTCTAGGTGTGAGAGCTGAGATGGGTCAGTTTCTATAGATATGGAACATTTTCTCTCATTGAAATCCCTTTTCACAAAGTGCAACCATAACTTAGAATCAGCTCCTTCAGCAAGCCCAAACCAGGCCTGAGGAGACCAGAACTTCCTGATATAGTAGGGATGGCATCCAGAAGGTGCATAGTCCCAGGCAGCCTTAAGATGGGCTGTGGCTAAATTTCTTTCTATTTCTCATCTCATTATTTTGCTGGGACATTTCCTTGATTCTTGTCTTTCCAATAGGTAATTCTGATTTCAGCTTTGTCTCTTCTGAGTTCAGTCTTTTAAATTGAGTTTCCTTCTCTTCAAATTACCCCTTTTTTTGTATTAGCCTTTTCTTGTTTTATGTGTATAATCTTTTCAAATTTATCTTTGGGTAGTAATAAAAATTTTAAGAAAAGCTTTTATGTTATTTTATTTTTTTTTGAGAGAGAGAGAGAGAGAGAGAGAGAGAGAGAGAGAGAGAGAGAGAGAATTTTTAAATATTTATTTATTTATTTTTTTTAGTTTTTGGCAGAGACAACATCTTTGTATATGGTGCTGAGGATCGAACCCAGGCCACACACATGCCAGGCCAGCGCACAACCGCTTGAACCACATCCCCAGCCCAAGATTTTATTTTTTAATCTATGCCTCCATCATCTCTGTTTCCTTTGGTTCATTCTAAATTTCTTCTCTGATACTTTCTCTCATGTTCCTGCTTTTCCTCAAATTTGTGTTATTTCCTGATTATCATTCTATAAGAATGAAGGACTAGGTAGGTCTATCACTGCAGGTAGCTGAAGTAGGGTTTGTCTGTTTGCCTAACAGTCTTCTCTCCTTCCTGGAAAGAGTGAGTATAGGATGAGAGTGGTGGGGTCAATGGCCAACAAGTACCAAACAGGAAGGCTGGAAAAAATATTTTACTTTGGGAATGTAGAACTATGCTCTTGGCCAGAGCTGTCTCTGTATGTACCCCCATGTTTTTTTTTTTTTTTAAACATGTTTGGAAAGATCTGTAGCTTCTATCAGATTTGACACCCACTTTGGGACCCACCTCATCAGAGTAATCCACTGTTTTGGAGTGTGGTTATAAGTTTAGTCTGGGGACAAGCAACCCTATTTCCTGTTGCTTAGTGGATATTGTTATTGGCTAATATTTAATGAGGCAGTGTGAGATACTGTTCTCAATGCTTTCCATACATTTATCTTTTTAAAGTAAGTACATTATTATCCACATTTTGCAGATAAGGAGTTGGAGGCACAGAGAGCTCCAGTAATTTGTCCAGAGTTCCTTCTCTAGTTAATAGTTGGAGCAGGGATTTGAGCCAAGATGTTGTAGCTACAGAATGTGTTTTTGGGTACAGAGATGGGATGTGAAGGGCATCATCAATTCTTGCTTTCCATGTAGTTTTTTAAATTAAGTTCCTTGATAGTTCTCCAGGGATTTTCCTCTTCTTTTTGCATTTACTTAATTTAGATTTAGAAATTCTCTGTATTAACTTTTATCTCAGGAGCAGATTCTATCATGTATATATTGTTCGGCTCTTTTCTCAGCTCTCTTGATTCCATCTGCTCACTGTCTTCTAGGAATTTCTCACCATTTATGTTCTGTTACTGGCACCCTTTCTGGTTTTTCAGCCCTGTTATGGGTATATATGTCAATATATATTTAGAAATTTACTTAAAGGCATTTGGAACAGCAGAGGAGGGTACATGCATTTGACCCACCATCTTGATTCTGTATCTGCAGTATTTACTTATGCATTTTAACTATTTATTCATGATAGGATTAATTATTTTTTTAGCATGGTGCTGTAATGATTAAATTTGAAGTGGTATTTGTGATTCAGGGGATTCAGTCACAATATAGTAGCCCCTGAGCTTTTTATTCTTTTGAGCATAGATTATTAGATCCTGTATAGTTTAGTTGCAATTGCGCTGAACAGAAACTTCCAGATGTGGATAATCAGATATGCATTGCTTGTTAGACTTCTTTCTAGACAAATAAATCAGGAAAATTACAATGTCTTATACATATTACAAACATTGAATGCAAGGTTAATGGAAGGGATACTTAAATGTTTTTTAAATTGAAGTAAATGCATACAGGGAAGTGAGAGACCCATAGTGTAAAACTTAACATATTTTAACAAATGCTGTATCCATGCAACCAGTTCAAAATATGGGATACCAGCACCTCAGACGGCTCCCTTATAAACTTACCTTAAAGATAACCACTATTGCTAGGCTCAGTGGCACACATCTGTAATCCCAGAAACTTGACAGGCTGTGGCAAGTTCAAGGCAAGCTTCAGCAACTCAGATACTGTATCAAAATTTGAAAAATGGAAAGGGCTGAGGATGTAGTTCAGTGGTAGAGTGCCCCTGCATTCAGTCCCTAGCCCCCACCCCCATACACTGACTTCTATCACCATAGATGACTTTTTCTTATTTTTGATTTTACATGAATGGAATAATACAGTATCCTCTTTATTTTTGAACTTTATTTCATTAGAATCACATAACATGTGCTTCTTTCATTCAATATTATATCTGAAATTTACCCTTATAGTTGCATGTTATATCATTCTTTTAAATTACCACAGTGTTTGTGTTTTTTAGAAATAGCTGCAATATATTTATTCATTTTTTCTTCTGATTGGTATTTGAGTTGCTTCCAATTTTTGGTTCTTATAAATAATGCTGCATATACATGAATTTTGGTGCACAAATGTAGTAAGTTCTGCTGGGAATTTACCTATGAATGGAATTACTCAGTTATAGGGTATCTCTTTTTACATTTAGCCTTAGTAGAATTGCTGAACTGTTTTCCAAAATATTTATACCAATGTATTCTCTTAATAATGTGTGAAGTGCTCTATTTTTTCCACTAATTCTTGGAAACATTTATATTGTTGTTGTTGTTGTTTTAAAATAATTTTAGTCATTCTGTAGAGGCATCTCATTGTGGTTTAATTTGCATTTCTATGATGATAATAGGTGAAAATATTTTCATATGCTAATGGCCATTTTGATATTGTCTTAGTGCATTTGGGTTGCTACAACAAAAATATCAATAGAGTGGTTTAAGCAACAGCCATCTCTTTCTCAAAGTTTTAGAGACTATGGAATCCAAGATTAAGGCAGATCTGATGTCTGGTGAGGGTCTGCTTCATGGTTCTCAGATGGCTGTCTTCTCTCTGTGTCCTCACATGATGACTTTAATGAGGGCACTAATCCCTTATGACCTAATCAACTGCTAAGGACCCCACCTCCTAGTACTATTATATGGAGGATTAGGATATCAACATATGTTTTTTTGTTTTGTTTTGTTTTTTACTATGCTGAGAGTTAAACTCAGGACCTTGCGCATCAAGGCAAGTGCTCTGCCACTTAATTATACCCTTGGTTGTATATTAAGGCTGATAACCTTGACACAACAGGGATTGAAAGGATTCAAGAATACATTTCAGGATTTACGAGGTCAGGTCTCTAGATTTTAGGCCGTCAGAGACTAACTAAAATCCCGGGGTGTTTACCAAGGTATCTCCTTATCAGGCTACTCTAAACTCCAGAGTTTAAACTCTTGATCACTGTGATAGTGCAAAAAACTCTCAAGTCTTTAACCTTTAAGCAGCATCTTTGTTCTGGTTTCCTCAGTGTCTTGCTTGGTGTATAGGCAAGGAATTGTCAAAAGCCTCGAGAGGAAATTGAAACATAGCCTGTCAGGCTTACTTCTTTATGTTTCTCTTTTTTTCCCCAGAAATTTGGCCTCATTTATATCCTGGTTTCCTTGGTTACAGTGCATTCTGCTTTTCCTTTCACACAGTGTAGTGAGACTACTGCAAGTTCCAGTCTGCAGCTTTCTGCTCAGACTTTCTGTTCCATGTTTCAAGACAGAAAATTCTTCAAAGGGAAAAAGCAACTTAAAAATATATAGCTTTCCTCAGCACACGACTTTTTCTCCTTGGTCCCTTGGATCCTGGCTGCCTTGGTGTTCTGATGCTCTTAGAGATTTTTTAAATATATATATTTTTAGTTGTAGATGAACACAATACCTTTACTTTATTTATTTTTATTTTTATGTGGTACAGAGGATCAAACCCAGTGCCTCATACCTGGTAGGCAAGCATTCTACCACTGAGCTATAGCCCCAGACCCCTCTCAAGAGATATTTTTTAAATGAAAAAAAAAAAAAGAAAATATTTTGGACTTACAGAAAAGTTAAAACAATAGCAGAGACCTTTATACAACTTCCACCCATCTTTCCTTAATGTTAACAACTTACAAATAACCTTGATTATTTGTTCTTAAAATTGAGTATTGCCATATTCTCTGAGCTGATAAAAGCAGAGCGTGGCTGCTAATTGGTTGAAAGAAAAAACAAAGGAGTCAGTAGAGAGGATGAACATTTTGGCACAGGGCTTCTCAAAGTGTGTTCCTCAGAATATTGCTACTTGAAGATTTGTCTTCATTTTAGACATTTCACATGACTGTTATGGTTTGGATCTTCAATGTTCTCCAAAAAGCCAATGTATTAGGCAAAACAGGAATTTTCAGAGGTGAAATGATTAGCCTGTGAGAGCTCTAACCTAGTCAATAGATTAATCCATTTTTGGGTTAATAATCTGATTGTACTACTAGGTGATAACTGTAGGCAGGTGTATGGCTGGAGGAAGTGGGTCACTGGGGGTTTGCCCTTGGATTATATGTTGTCCCTGACTCCTCTCTTGCTCTCTCTGTGCTTCCTGACTACCATGAGCTGAGAAGCTTTCCTCTACCATGCCTTTCCACCATGATCTGCCTCATCTGCAATGGACTGAACCTCTCAAACTGTGAGCCCAAAATAGAATTTTTTCCCTCCTCTAAGTTGTCCTTGACAGGTCTTTTGGTCACAGTGATGAAATCTGACTAATACAGGTGACCAAATAATTGTGGGCCATCTTATACATGCCCCCTTGGAAATCCAGAGGTGCCTATTAGCATTTTAAAGCCTTTGAAAAAATTTTGCCTCCTCCTCCTCTTCCTCCTCCTTCTCCTCCTCCTTTCCATCTCCTCCTCTTCCTCCTCCCCCTTCCTCCTTCCTCTTCCTCTCTTCTTCTTTTTAAAAGAAGTCTAATTTTGTTTCCCCTGTGTTTCCAAATTTATGTGCACAAGAATTGTTTTCTTTTTAACTGACTCTTACATACTGTAGAACTATTGTTTTTTTGTGTACTTATATGCAAAAATACTATTTTGGAGTAATTTCTAAAATCCTGAGTTATAAATTTTGCTTTTTTACATTTTCTCGTAGGTTGGGCTTTCTTGATGTTTAATTTCTTTCTTGATAAAAGGGAAGAAGATGGAGAAGCCCGGGTTTCTTTGAAACAGATATTTGCACAAGAAGATGCCCAAGGCTTTATAAACTGTAAACACCAAAACCTCACAACAGCTAGATGAAAAAACCAAATGCAAAAGTTCATGTTACCCAAGCAAATTTCTTTTATAATTGATCACTTCTCTCTTGTAGTCTTTGAAAAAAAATTGGTTTTGGTTTTGTTTCCTATTAGTTATACATTTATTGCCGCCAAGTATATGTTGAATGAGGATTTTTATCTCTCACTCCATTATTAGTTAGTACATAATTCTAAAGTTTTGTGCCTATACTTTTTTACTGTTGATTCTTAATATAATTATATTATTAAAAAAAACAACAAAACCAAACACACATGTTCTTATAGTATTAATAGCTTTTGTGCCTCAGTACATGTCAGCTTTTGTAATGTTCTCTCTTGTATTTGCAAAGAAAATACATTTTCTGTTTATTGAATAGTGGGATATATATGTATATGGGCATATTTTGTCGGGGTTATTATTCTGGGCATTTGAGTCATCAATATCCTTTTCAATTTTTTATCATGTTTGATATGTTGGTTTTCTGGTGAGTTGTATTAATTCTGGTACAATTGTGAATTGGTCAGTTTTAATATTTCATATTTTTAAAAACCTTTTATAAGTTTATTGTTTTTTTATCATCAACGTTTTTATTGGTGCATTCTAGTTATACATAATAATATAATGTAACTATTTTGCAGTTGTACATGATGGTGAGATTTATATACAATATAACAATATGATTTAGCCAATATCACTCCCCAGCACTTCCTCCTTTCCCTCCTCCCACTCCCTTGTCCCTTTCTTTTATTCTGATGATTCCCTTTTTTCATGAGATCCATCCCCTCATTTTCTTTTCCATTTCCTCTCAAGCTTCTACATATGAGAGAAAACACAGGAACCTTGACCTGAGTTTAACTTATTTTGCTTAACATAAAGCTCTCAAGTTCCATTCATTTTCCTGCAAATGCCATAGTTCATCATCTTTATGGTTGAATAAAACTCTATTGTGTGAACATATATACCACATTTTCTTTTTTCATTCATCCATTGATGGACACCTTGTCTGGTTCCATAGTTAGGCTATTGTGAATTGTGCTGCTATAAACATGGGTATGCATGTATCAACTATAGTGTGATGACTTTAATTCTTTAGGGTAAATACTGAAGAGTAGTATAGCTGGGCCGTATGCTGGTTTTATTCCTGATCTTCTGAGGTACTTCCATACTGATTTCCATCATGGTCATACTAATTTATAACCCATGAACGGTGTAACTGTTACTTTTCCTCCACATCCTCTACTAGCATTTATTATTGTTTGTATTCTTGATGGCTGCCATTATGACTGGAATGAAGTGGAATCTCAGTATAGTTTTGATTTGCATTTACCTAATTGCTAATGATGTTGAGCATCTTTTCATACATTTATTGGCTGTTTGTATTTCTTCTTTTGAGAAGTATCTGTTTAGTTCATTTGCCCTTTTATTATTATTATTATTATTATTATTATTATTATTATTATTATTATTATTTAGTTCTGAGTATTAATCCTCTGTCAGAAAAATAGTAACAATTTTCTCCCATTCCATAGACTCTTCACATTCTTTTCTCCTTTGCCGTGCAGGATTTTTTAAAAATCAGATACCATTCCATTTATTAACTCTTGGCATTATTTCCTGAGCTTTGGGATTAGCAAAGTTGTTGCCTATGCCTATCTGCTGGAGTGTTGACCCTACCTTTTCTTCTAGGAGTTATATAGTTTCTGGTTGAATTCCTAGGACTTTGTTCCATTTTGAATTGATTTTTGTGCAGGGTGAGAGATAAGAATCTAGTTTCATTCTTCTACATATGGATAATGTTTTCCTGTCACCATTTGTTAAAAAGGCTATCTTTTCTCCAGTGTATATTTTTGGCACCTTTGTCAAGGATCCAGAAGACTGTAAATGTGTGGCTTTGTTCCTCTGCCTATTTTTCTGTACCATTGGTCTATGTATCTGTTTTTATGCCACTACCATGGAGTTTTTGTTACTATGGCTCTGTAGTGTAGTTTGAAATCACGTATTGTGATGTTTCCAGCTTTGCTTTTTTGGCTTACAATTGCTTTGGTTATTCTGGTCTTTTATTCTTCCAATGAATTTCTGGACCATTTTTTCTAGTTCTGTGAAGAATGTCATTGGTATTTTGGTGGGGTCAATATTTCAGTTTTTGGTTAATTTATTTTGGACATCATGATGCAATATCATTAAAACATCATTTAGTGTGGATTGCTTCTTTTATTATTAGCCTGAGTATCCTATTAATACTTTGTCTTATGAAAGTATTTCTTGTCAAATATTATTATTATAGGCTTTATTTTGACTAATATTTCTTTACTATGTATATTTTATGTATTTATTTTTAATTTATGTGTTTTGCTTTAGTTATGACTCTAGATCTTAAAAAATTCACTTTATTTATCTTTTAATGTTACACTTAATCCATTCACATAATTACTGATTTGGACTTATTATTGCTCTCTTATTTTATTTTTTGGTTTCTATTTATTTAAATAATATTTTCCATCTGAGCCCTTTTTCCTGATTTCCTTTGGATTGGCAAACACAGGTTTTTCACCAGTGTTCTGGTATGGATATTATTACAACATCCATAGCATTATATGTATTTTATGGTTTTGTGCTTTTAATGGTTACCATTAATTATATAACATATATGTTTCTTATATGTTATTTTAACAATATCTCACATTATTCCCATTTCTCACCTCCTTCTGAACACACATGAACTTTAATGTGTTCAAAAATTCCTTGAACACCTTTCCTCTTACCTACCTTATTATTGTTAAGATTTTAGTTTTGCCTTTGTATAAACTCAGACATTTTAGTTTTTGTGTGCTTGTTTGTTTTTAGTTAGTAGTTATATTTCCACCACAGGTTATTAATTACCAATCTTACCATTATATCTAGTGATCCATACTTTTCCTTTTACTTCAATTTTATTTCCTTGGTGCACTTTAGCATTACTTTTTTTTTTTTCATTATGTTAGTGCTGTTTTCATTTTATTTATTTATTTATTTTTTATTTTTTAATTTTTTTATTGGTTGTTCACAACATTACAAAGCTCTTGACAAATCATATTTCATACATTAGAATCAAGTGGGTTATGAACTCCCATTTTTACCCCAAATACAGATTGCAGAATCACATCGGTTACACATCACATTTTTACATACTGCCATATTAGTGACTGTTGTATTCTGCTACCTTTCCTATCCTCTACTATCCCCCCTCCCCTCCCCTCCCCTCCCATCTTCTCTCTCTACCCCATCTACTGTAATTCATTTCCCTCCATGTTTATTATCCCATTCCCCACATAACCTCTTATATATAATTTTGTATAACAATGAGGGTCTCCCTCCATTTCCATGTGATTTCCCTTTTTTTCTCCCTTTCCCTCCCGCCTCATGTCTCTGTTTAATGTTAAACTTTTCTTCCTGCTCTTCCTCCCTGTTCTGTTCTTAGTTGCTCTCATTATATCAAAGAAGACATTTGGTATTTGTTTTTTAGGGATTGGCTAGCTTCACTAAGCATAATCTGCTCTCGTGCCGTCCATTTCCCTACAAATTCCGTGATTTTGCCATTTTTTAGTGCTGTGTAATACTCCATGGTGTATAAATGCCACATTTTTTTATCCATTCATCTATTGAAGGGCATCTGGGTTGATTCCACAGTCTAGCAATTGTGAATTGTGCTGCTATGAACATCGATGTGGCAGTATCCCTGTAGTGTGCTCTTTTAAGGTTTTCAGGAAATAGTCCGAGAAGGGCAATAGCTGGGTCAAATGGTGGTTCCATTCCCAGCTTTCCCAGGAATCTCCATACTGCTTTCCAAATTGGCCGCACCCGTTTGCAGTCCCACCAGCAGTGTACAAGAGTACCCTTTTCCCCACATCCTCGCCAGCACTCGTTGTTGTTTGACTTCGTCATGGCTGCCAGTCTTACTGGGGTGAGGTGGTATCTTAAGGTGGTTTTGATTTGCATTTCCTTGACTGCTAGAGATGGTGAGCATTTTTTCATGTACTTGTTGATTGATTGTATGTCCTCCTCTGTGAAGTGTTTGTTCATGTCCTTGGCCCATTTGTTGATTGGGTTGTTTGTTTTCTTATTGTCTAATTTTTTGAGTTCTTTGTATACTCTGGATATTAGGGCTCTATCTGAAGTGTGAGGAGTAAAAATTTGTTCCCATGATGTGGGCTCCCTATTTACTTCTCTTATTGTTTCTCTTGCTGAGAAAAAACTTTTCAGTTTAAGAAAGTCCCATTTGTTGATTCTTGTTATTAACTCTTGTGCTATGGGTGTCCTGTTAAGGAATTTTGAGCCCGTCCCCACAATATGTAGATCGGAGCCAACTTTTTCTTCTATCAGACGGAGAGTCTCTGATTTGGTATCTAG
This sequence comes from Spermophilus citellus, assembly GCF_964194105.1. Classification (NCBI taxonomy): domain Eukaryota; kingdom Metazoa; phylum Chordata; class Mammalia; order Rodentia; family Sciuridae; genus Spermophilus; species Spermophilus citellus. The sequence continues at coordinate 70,367,284 of NC_138185.1, forward strand.
CTCCTTTATCCACTTTGAGTTGACTTTTGTGCATGGTGAGAGGAGGGGATTCAGTTTCATTTTGTTGCATATGGATTTCCAGTTTTCCCAACACCATTTGTTGAAGATGCTGTCCTTTCTCCATTGCATGTTTTTAGCTCCTTTATCAAATATAAGATAGTTGTAGCTTTGTGGATTAGTCTCTGTGTCCTCTATTCTGTACCATTGGTCCACCCACCTGTTCTGGTACCAGTACCATGATGTTTTTATTACTATTTACTGAGGGTTGCCCTATGGCATAATATATGATCTATTTTTGAGAAGGTTCCATGTGCTGCTGAGAAAAAAGTATATCCACTTGATGATGGTTGATATATTCTATATATGTCAGTTAAGTCTAAGTTATTGATTGTGATATTGAGGTCAATAGTTTCTTTATTCAACTTTTGTTTGGAGGATCTGTCCAATGGTGAGAGAGGTGTGTTGAAGTCACCCATGATTATTGTGTTGTGGTCTATTCGATTTTTGAACTTGAGGAGAGTTTGTTTTATGAACGTCGCAGCGCCATTATTTGGTGCATAAATATTGATAATTGTTATGTCTTGTTGGTGAATGGTTCCTTTTAACAGTATATAATGTCCTTCCTTATCCCTTTTGATTAACTTAGTCTTGAAGTCGATTTTATTCGATATGAGAATGGCCACCCCTGCTTGCTTACGAGGAGCGTGTGCGTGGTATATTTTTTCCCAACCTTTTACCTTGAGCCTGTGTATGTCTTTTCCAATCAGATGTGTCTCCTGGAGGCAGCATATTGTTGGATTTGTTTTTTTTAATCCATGTTACCAGCCTATGTCGCTTTATTGGAGAGTTTAAGCCATTAACGTTTAGAGTTACTATTGATATATGGTTTGTACTTCCTGCCATGTTTGATTATTTATCTTTTTTTTTTCCCCTAATTTAGTTTGTTTCTCCATGATTATCTTTCCCCCCACCCTCTGTCTTTACCGAGGCACTTCCCGCTGATGGTTTTGGTTATCGTTTTCCATTTCTTCCTCGTGTAGAGTTTTGCTCAAGACGCTTTGCAATGCTGGTTTTCTGGCTACAAATTCTTTTAGCTTTTGTTTGTCATGAAAGATTTTTATTTCGTTGTCGTATCTGAAGCTTAATTTTGCTGGATACAGAATTCTTGGTTGGCATCCATTGTCTTTCAAAAGTGTTTGAAATACGTTGTTCCAGGATCTTCTCGCTTTCAGCGTCTGTGATGAAAAATCCGTTGTCAACCTTATTGGTTTACCCCTAAATGTAATCTGCCTCTTTTCTCTTGTAGCTTTTAATATTTTCTCTTTGTTCTGTATATTGGATAGCTTCATAACAATGTGTCTTGGCGTTGGTCTACTGTGATTTTGTGTGCTCGGTGTCCTGTATGCATCTACAATTTGTATATCTGTTTCCTTTTTTATTTCTGGAAAGTTTTCTGTAATTATTTCCTTCAGCAAGTTACTCATTCCCTTGGCATGAATCTCTGTGCCTTCCTCTATCCCGATGACTCGTAAGTTTGGTTTTTTAAAATTATCCCAAATCTCTTGGATGTTTTTCTCGTGATTTTTTACCAGTCTATCTGAGTTGGCTAGACTCTTTTCAAAATGATATATTTTGTCTTCATTATCTGACAGGGCCATCAAGACAGCATGCAGAAAGCAAATGGCGGCTCCCGCGGAGTGGATTTTCGGCCCCGAAACTACAGCCCCGCCAACAATTCCGATCCACTAACTCTCCCTGTATAGACAATATTCAAAAAAAAAAAAAAAAGGGTGGGGTGTACTGAGCTTTCTTGCCTCAGGTACTTACAATCCACTGCTGATTACGCATTCAGCTTCTCTGCCAGGAGCGAAGATGTTTTCATTTTTTTAAGGGAAAAAAATACACAAGAAATATTGATTCAATTAGCAAAGCCAAACAAACCATGGGTTTGTAAATGAGAATGAATTTACACAGAACTTCTTAGACCTTCTATCTGCCAAAATATGCCTTCAAGTGGAGGCAGCCCTGTGCCTGAGCATTGGAGGATAATTCAAAAGATGCAAGGAAATGCAAATCAAAACCACCCTAAGATACCACCTCACCCCAGTAAGATTGGCAGCCATGATGAAGTCAAACAACAATGAGTGCTGGCGAGGATGTGGGGAAAAGGGTATTCTTGTACACTGCTGGTGGGACTGCAAACGGGTGCGGCCAATTTGGAAAGCAGTATGGAGATTCCTGGGAAAGCTGGGAATGGAACCACCATTTGACCCAGCTATTGCCCTTCTCGGACTATTTCCTGAAGACCTTAAAAGAGCACACTACAGGGATACTGCCACATCGATGTTCATAGCAGCACAATTCACAATTGCTAGACTGTGGAATCAACCCAGATGCCCTTCAATAGATGAATGGATAAAAAAATGTGGCATTTATACACCATGGAATATTACGCAGCACTAAAAAATGACAAAATCACGGAATTTGGAGGGAAATGGATGGCACTAGAGCAGATTATGCTTAATGAAGCTAGCCAATCCCTAAAAAACAAATACCAAATGTCTTCTTTGATATAATGAGAGCAACTAAGAACAGAACAGGGAGGAAGAGCAGGAAGAAAAGATTAACATTAAACAGAGACATGAGGTGGGAGGGAAAGGGAGAAAAAAAGGGAAATCACATGGAAATGGAGGGAGACCCTCATTGTTATACAAAATTACATATAAGAGGTTATGAGGGGAATGGGATAACAAACATGGAGGGAAATGAATTACAGTAGATGGGGTAGAGAGAGAAGATGGGAGGGGAGGGGAGGGGGGATAGTAGAGGATAGGAAAGGTAGCAGAATACAACAGTCACTAATATGGCAGTATGTAAAAATGTGATGTGTAACCGATGTGATTCTGCAATCTGTATTTGGGGTAAAAATGGGAGTTCATAAGCCACTTGATTCTAATGTATGAAATATGATATGTCAAGAGCTTTGTAATGTTGTGAACAACCAATAAAAATAAAAAAAAGATGTCCCAAGTTTCCCTTAATAAGAAATCTCTCCTCTGCTTCTTCCTAGTACCTGAAATTCTTAAGACTTACATTCTACTTTAAGAACTTTGTCTTAATTCCTGGCTCCCTCTGGTACTGGGGATTGAACTCAGAGCCTTATACATACTAAGCAAGTGTTTTACCATTGAGCTACATTTGTAACCTCTTCCCCCCCTTTATTTCCCTTTATTTTAAAATGAGACATTTGCCCAGGCTGGCCTCAAACTTTCTTTTTTTTTCTTTTTTAGAATATTTTTTATTTGTTTTAATTAGTTACACATGACAGTTCAATGATCTTGACATATCATACATTTGAATCAGATGGGGTATAATTTCTCATTTTTCTGAGTGTACAGGTTGCAGAATCACATTGGTCATGCAGTATATACACACAGCAATAATAATGTCTATTTTATTCTGTTGTCCTTCCTTTCCCCCTTTCCCCTTCCCTCCCCTCCCATCACTTCTCTCTACCCAATCTAATGTGACACACTCCCTTTTTTTTCCCCTCACATCGGCATACATGTATCCTGTATAATGATGAGGGTCTCCTTCCATCTTCTGTGCAATTCCCCTTCTCCCTCCCTTTCCCTCCCATCTTTCTTCCCTATTTAGTGATAATCTTATTCCCATGCTCTTCCTTTCTTCCCAATTTTGAGTCACCCCCCCTTATATCAGAGAAGACATTCAGCATTTGTTTTTTGGGGATTGGCTAACTTCACTTAGCATAATCTGCTCTAATGCCATCCATTTCCCTCAAATGCCATGATCTTGTTATTTTTTAGTGCTAATATTCCATTGTGTGTATATGCCACATTTTTTTAATCCATTCATCATTGAAGGGCATCTAGGTTGGTTCCACAGTCTAGCTATTGTAAATTTTGCTACTATAAACACTGATGTGGCTGTGTCCCTGTAGTATGCTGTTTTTAGGTCTTTTGAATGTAGTCTGAGAAGAGGAATAGCTGGGTCAAATGGTGGTTCCATTCCCAGATCTCCAAGGAATCTCCATACTGCTTTCCAAATTGGCTGCATCAATTTGCAGTCCCACCAGCAATGTATGAGTGTACCTTTTTCCCCTGCATCGTCTTCAGCACTTGTTGTTGTTTGACTTCATAATGGCTGCCATTCTTACTGGAGTGAGATGGTATCTTAGAGTAGTTTTAATTTGCATTTCTCTGATTGCTAGAGATGGTGAGCATTTTTTCATGTATTTGTTGATTGATTGTATGTCCTCTTCTGGGAAGTGTATGTTCAGGTCCTTGGCCCATTTGTTGATTGGGTTATTTGTTTTTTTGTTATTTAACTTTTTGAGTTCTTTTTGTATACCCTTGAGATTAGAGTTCTTTTTGTATACCCTTGTGTGAGGGATAAAAATTTGTTCTCAGGATGTAGGCTCCCTATTCACCTCACATATTATTTCTCTTGCTGAGAAAAAACTTTTAAGTTTGAATTCGTCCCATTTGTTGATTCTTGGTTTTAACTCTTGTGCTATAGGTGTCTTATTAAGGAATTTGGGGCCTGCCCCCACGTGATGAAGATTAGGGCCAACTTTATCTTCTATTAGACGCAGAGTCTCTGGTTTGATTCCTAGATCCTTGATCCATTTTTGAGTTAACTTTTGTGCAGGGTGAGAGAAAGGGATTCAATTTCATTTTGTTGCATATGGATTTCCAGTTTTCCCAGCACCATTTGTTGAAGATGCTATCCTTTCTCCATTGCATGCTTTTAGCACCTTTGTCTAATATAAGGTATGTAATTTTTTGGGTTAGTCTCTGTGTCCTCTGTTCTGTACCATTGGTCTTCCAGCCTGTTTTGGTGCCAGTACCATGCTGTTTTTGTTACTATTGCTCTGTAGTATAGTTTAAGATCTGGTATAGCAATACCACCTGTTTCACTCTTCCTGCTTAGAATTGCTTTATTATTCTGGGTCTCTTATTTTTCCAGATGAATTTCATAATTGCTGTTTCTATTTCTTCGAGGAATGCCATTGGGATTTTGATTGGAATCTCATTGAATCTGTAAAGTGCTTTTGGTAATATGGCCATTTTAATAATATTAATTCTGCCTATCCATGAGCAAGGTATAACTTTCCATCTTCTAAGGTCTTCTTCTATTTCTCTCTTTAGGGTACTGTAGGTGTCATTGTATAGATCTTTCACCTCTTTTGTTAAATTGATTACCAAGTATTTTATTTTATTTTTTTGAGGATATTGTGAATGGGGTAGTTTTCCTCATTTCCATTTCAGAGGATTAGCATTACTTTTGTTAGAGACTTATATGTCTTTATATGCCTGAATATGTCTTTATTTTATTCTATCTCTTAGAGAAGGAGACATAAAATTCAAGGTTTCTATTTACTAGTTCTTAGCTTTTTGAAAATTTTAATTTCCATGAATTATTTTGTTTCTAAGATTTATAATTTTTAAAATATATATTTTAAAAAATTTTGTCCTTTTGTATGTTTGATTACTATTTATTTACTATGAATCTGAAAGATTATTATTTACTATTAGAATACTATAAGTAGAAGTTATCCCTCCATTAATCCATTTTGTTAATCCTAAACATAACTTTTCCATCTTCTTTTATAAAGTTATTTTCATTAGGAGGGAATTCACATTGTGTTATATGATTTTTGTTGTCTCTCCCTTGGTATTGTATTTTGTATCCTTGTGTGTTAGAATTTAGATCTAGGATGGATTTTAACTTGGAGAGTTATCTTTTTGGTCTTTAGGCCCTCTAGTGATTCTACTTTCTTACACTTGGCTTTCTGAGGCTCTTACATAGAACGATGACCTCTTCTGTGGTGATATTGTAGACATTTGGATCTATCCTCATAGCTGAGGGATGAGTGACTTGATTGATTCAATCCCCTTTGGCTTGAAGATTGCCAAATTTGGTAGCATTAGGCTATGATTTGTATCTGGATTGTTTTTTCCAGCCTCACCTTCCTTCGTCTCCCCTGCCCTTAAGCAGAGCTTGGGTCCAGACTCTCATCTCATAGAGCATTTATAGACCCCTGTTCACCCAATAAGAACCAGATTGCTGGCTACCATCGCCAGTGTGCAGACAAGAAGCCCAAGAAACCTGCATTTCACCCTTGCTCACCCTGGATCGTTTTCAGGTCAAAAGGTTATTTTGTTTCTGAGCATTACTTATTTTTCCTATTTTATTTTTTTGATATTTAATCTATCATTTCTATGTATCTAGAGTATAGGGAGTGCATCAAATTTGAATTTACATAGTTGTCTTTTAAAAATTTTTATTCTAATTTGTTATATATGACAGCAAAATGCATTTCAATTCATATCACACATATATAGCACAATTTTTCATATCTCTGGTTATATACAACATAGAGTCACACCGTTTGTGTCTTCATACATGTACTTAGAGTAATGATGTCCATCTCATTTTACTGCCTTTTCTACCTCCATGGCCTCTCCCTTCCCCTCCCTGCCCTTTGCCCTATCTAGAGTTTGTCTATTCCTCCCATGCTCCCCCCATCCCTATTATGAATCAGCATCCTTATATCAGAGAAAACATTAGGCATTTGTTTTTGTGGGGAATTGGCTTATTTCACTTAGTATTATATTCTCCCTCTAACTCCTTCCATTTACCTGTAAATGCCGTGATTTTATTCTCTTTTATTGCTGAGTACTCTTCCATTGTGTATATGTATACATTTTCTTTATCCATTCATCTACTGAAGGGATCTAGGTTGGTTCCACAGTTTAGCTATTGTGAATTGTGCTGCTATAAACATTGATGTGGCTGTGTCCTTGTAGTGTGCTGTTTTAAAGTCCTTTGGGTAGACACCAGGGAGTGAGATAGCTGGGCCAAATGGTGGTTTCATTTCCAGTTTACCAAGGAATCTCCATACTGCTTTCCATATTGGCTGCACCAATTTGCAGTCCCACAAGAAATATATGAGTGTGCCTCTTCCCCTACATCCTCACCAAACTTATTATTGTTTGTCCTCTTAATAGCTGCCATTCTGACTGGAGTGAGATGAAATCTTAGAGTAGTTTTGATTTGCATTTCTCTAATTGCTAGAGATGTTGAACATTTTTTCATATTTTTGTTGATTGATTGTATATCCTCTTCTGAGAAGTGTCTGCTCAGTTCCTTCGTCCATTTATTGATTGGATTATTTGTTTTTGGTTTTTTTTTTTTTGGTGTTAAGATTTTTGTGTTCTTTATATAACCTAGAGATTAGTGCTCTGGTGTGTGTGTGTGGTAAAGATTTGCTCCCATTCATTCTGTAGGCTCTCTATTCACCTCACTGATTGTTTCTTTTGCTGAGAAGAAAGGCTTTTTTTGAATCCATCCCATTTATTGATTCTTGATTTTAATTCTGGCACTATAGGAGTCTTATTAAGGAAGTCAGGGCCTAATCCGGCATGATGGAGACTTGGGCCTACTTTTTCTTCTATTAGGCATAGAATCTCTGGTTTAATTCCTAGGTCCTTGATCCACTTTGAGTTGAGTTTTGTGCATGGTGAGAGATAGGGGTTTAATTTCATTTTGTTGCATATGGATTTCCAGTTTTTCCAGCACCATTTGTTGAAGAGGCTGTCTTTTCTCCAATATATGTTTTTGGCACCTTTTTCTAATATAAGATAACTGTAATTATGTGGGTTTGACTCTGTGTCCTCTATTTTGTACCATTGATCTACAAGTCTATTTTGGTGCCAATACCATGCTGTTTTTGTTATTATTGCTCTGTAGTATAGTTTAAGGTCTGGTATAGTGATGCCACCTGCTTCACTCTTGGTAAGGATTGCTTTAGCTATTCTGGGTCTCTTATTTTTCCAGATGAATTTCCTGATTGCTTTTTCTATTTCTATGAGAAATGTCATTGGAATGTTGATTGAAATTGCATTAAATCTGTATAGTGTTTTTGGTATGGTCATTTTTTACAATATTAATTCTGCCTATCCAAGAACAAGGGAGATCTTTCCATCTTCTAAGTTTTTCTTTAATTTATTTCTTTAGCATTCTGTAGTTTTCATTGTAGAGGTCTTTCACCTCTTTTGTTAAGTTGATTCCCAAGTATTTTATTTTTTTGAGGCTATTGTAAATGGGGTAGTTTTCCTTTTAGAGGATTTGTCACTGATATACAGAAATGCCTTTGATTTATGGGTGTTGATTTTATATCCTTCTACTTTGCTGAATTCATTTATTAATTCTAGAGGTTTTCTGGTGGTTTTTTTTTTTGTCTTCTAGGTATAGAATCATACTGTCAGCAAATAATGCTAATTTGAGTTCTTCTTTTGCTTTATCTATATCCCTCTAATTTATTTCATCTGTCCAATTGCTCTGGCTAGTGTTTCAAGAACCATATTAAATAGAAGTGGTGAAAGAGGGTATCCCTATATTTTTGCAGTTTTTAGAGGGAATGCTTTCAATTTTTCTCCATTTAAAATGATGTTGGCCTGGGGCTTAGCATAGATAGCTTTTACAATGTTGAGATATGTTCCTGTTATCCCTAGTTTTTCTAATGTTTTGAACATGAAGGGTGCTGTTATTTTGTCGAATGCTTTTTTTGCATCTATTGAGATGATCATATGATTCTTAAAGATAAGTCTATTGATGTGATGAGTTACATTTATTGATTTCCATATGTTGAACGAACCTTGCATCCCTGGGATAAACCCCACTTGATCATAGTACACTATCTTTTTGATATGTTTTTGTATTTAATTTGCCAGAATTTTATTGAGAATATTTGCATCTATGTTCATTAGAGATATTGGTCTGAAGTTTTCTTTCTTACTTTTCTTTTCTTTTTGTTTCTTTTCTTATCTTCTCTTGTCTCTTTTCTTTTTTCTTTTTTTTTTTTTTTTTGATGTGTTTTACCAGGTTTTGGAATCAGGGTGATTTTGGCCTCATAGAATGAGTATCTGTGTATCCATCTGGTCCCGGGCTTTCCTTGGTTGGTAGGCTTCTGATGGTGTCTTCTATTTCACTGCTTGAAATTGATCTGTTTAAAATGTGTACATCATCCTGATTCAGTTTGGGCACATCATATGACTCTAGAAATTTGTGGATTCCTTTGATATTTTCTATTTTATTGGAGTACAAATTTTCAAAATAATTTCTAATTACCTTCTGTATTTCTGTAGTGTCGGTTGTGATATTTCCTTTTCCATCTTGTATGTTAGTAATTTCAGTTTTCTCTCTCCTTCACTTCATTAGCATGGCTAAAGATTTATCAATTTTATTTACTTTTTCAAAAAACCAACTTTTGTTTTTCAATTTTTTCTTTTGTTTCAATTTCATTGATTTCAGCTCTGATTTTAATTACTTCCTGTCTTCTGCTTTTGGTGTTGATTTGTTTTTCTCTTTCTAGGGCTTTGAGATGTAATGTTAGATAATTTATTTGTTGACATTTTCTTCTAATTTCATTCCATTATGATCTGATAGAATGCAGGGTAGTATCTCTGCTTTTGTATTTGCTAAGAGTGGCTTTGTGGCATTATACATGGTCTATTTTAGAAAAGGATCCATGTGCTGCTGAGAAGAAAGTGTATTTGCTTGTTGAAGGATGAAATATTCTGTATATGTCAGTTAAGTCTAAGTTATTGATTATATTATTGTGTTCTGTAGTTTCTTCAGCTTTTGTTTGGAAGATCTATCCAATAGCGAAAGAGGTGTGTTAAAGTCACTCAGAATTATTGTGCTGTGGTCAATTTGACTCTGGAACTTGAGAAGAGTTTGTTTGATCAATGTAGATGCTCCATTATTTGTTATATAATTATATGTCTTGTTGATGTATGGTTCTCTTTTTTTTTTTGAATTTTTAATATTTTTTTATTTTTTTTTAGTTCTCGGCGGACACAACATCTTTGTTGGTATGTGGTGCTGAGGATCGAACCCGGGCCGCACGCATGCCAGGCGAGCGCGCTACCGCTTGAGCCACATCCCCAGCCCTGTATGGTTCTCTTGAGCAGTATAAAATGTCCTTCTTTGTCCCTTTTGATTAACTTTAGCTTGAAATCTACTTTATTTGATATAAGGATGGAAACCCTTGCTTGTTTCTGTAGACCATGTGAGTGGTATGATTTTCCCAACCTTTCACCTTAAGTCTGTGGATGTCTTTTCCTATGAGATTAGTCTCTTGCTGGCAACATATTGTTGGGTCTTTTTTAAAAAATCCAGTCTGCCAATCTATGTCTTTTGATTGGTGAGTTTTGGCCATTAACATTAAGGGTTATTATTGAGACATGATTTGTATTCCCAGGCATTTTTGGTATTTAACTTGACTTGGTTTCTCCTATGATTAGTTTTTCCTTTGGTATAATACCTTCCTATGCTGATTTTCATTTTCTCCTCATGGAATATTTTGCTAAGGAAGTTCTGTAGTACAGGCTTTCTAGTTGTAAATTCTTTTAACTTTTGTTTATCATGGAAAGTTTTTAATTCATCATCAATCTAAAGCTTAATTTTGCTAGATAAAAGATTCTTGGTTGGCATCCATTTTCTTTAAGAGCTTGGTATATGTTGTTACAGGGTCTTCTAGCTTTCAAGGTCTGGGTTGAAATCTGTAGCTATCCTAATTGGTTTCCCCCTATATGTAATCTAATTCCTTTCTCTCATGGCTTTTAAAATTCTCCCCTTATTCTGAATGATAGGCATTTTCATTATAATGTGCCTTGATATGGATCTGTTGTGATTTTGAACATTTGGCATCCTGTAAGCCTCTTGTATTTGGCTTTCCAATTCATCATGTTTGGAAAATTTTCTGATATTATTCATTCATAGATTATTACAGAATAATTCATAGATTATTCATTTCTTTGGTATGAAACTCTATGCCTTCCTTTATCCTAATAACTCTTAAATTTGGTCTTTTTATGTTATTCCATATTTCTTGAATGTTCTGCTCATGGTTTCTTATCATCTTCACTGTGTGGTCTACATTCTTTTCAAGATTATATATTTTGTCTTCCTTATCTGAGGTCCTTTTTTCCAAGTGGTTTAATCTGTTGGTGATGCTTTTGATTGAGCTTTTAATTTGGTTTATTGTTTCTTTCATTTCAAGGGTTTCTGGTTTTTTTTTAGAACTTTTGTCTCCTTATTGAAGTAATCTTTTGCTTTCTATATTTGCTTATGTAGCATTTTATTGAAATGATCTTTTTGCTGCCTGTATTTGCTCTCTAATTATCATCATTTAATTCACATAACATTTTAATTATGTAATCCGGAACTCCTTGTCTTTTACTGTGCTAGCCATGTACTCTAATAATGTAGCATCTTGGTTTGTTTGGGGCACTTTCTTCCCTTTTTTTCTCATGTTGTTCATGTGTCTTCCCTTCTAGCACTGCATTACTGTTTTTACCCTATATGCTTAAAGTGCCCTTGCAGGTTCCAGTAATGCTCCTTTGAGGGGAAGAACAATATTAACAGATCCCACTACAAACAATATACAACCTTAAAACTAATAGTTGCTATTAAGGTGTTTACAGTTTGGTCACAATATACAGAAATAGCGAGTTTAATTTTTATCTACAATATAAACAGTAGGTTTGCAAAAGGGTTTACAGTTTCTGATGATGGACAAAGAAGCGGGGGTGAGGTGTAGGATGAGATGTTGAGGAGTTAGAAAGTGAAGATAGAGTTATCAGATCTTAGGAAGTGTGAAAGAGAAATCTAAAGAAGATGGTTATTAGCAGGAGAAAAGAGAGAAAATGATTTTGGATAGACAAGTGGGAAGACAGTAGAATACATAAAACACACATAAATATTAAGGAAAAATTAAAAAATGTAAAAATAGGAGAAAAGAGACTATACAAGACAACTGTAATATACTATTCCAACATCCAAGTCCTCAGTATCCTAATTCGTGTAAAGTACTTTGTTTCACTTATGTTGGGGACGTGAGGGTGGGAGAATAGAGAGGGGGAAAGGAAAAAAAAAAAACCTTGAATGTTTTGGTTGGAGATCAGTATCTTTCCTGCTTCCCTTCTCATTCAATAGGTGGGGTTGTCTGATATTTGCTACTCTCAGGATGGTGAAGGTTACCAGGGTGGGGGGTTGGTCTTGGGTGCAGGGCACCTGCTGATCCCACTTGAGAGACTGTACCCCTAGGATCTCACTTGTGTGATGTGGGTGCCTGGTCTTATTTCCTTATTTTGCCTGAAGACCTCATAGTTCCTGGTCTCTAAATTAGTCTCTAAACTGTAGGTCACTCACACTCTCCCTTTCTACTTCCTAATCGGGGACCTTTTTCTCTGGAGGCCTTGGGGGTTGTGCTCTGGGGGCTGCACACCTGTCTTAGAGAACTGTTTAGTATTGGGCAGTCACTGTGCTGGTTTAGTGGCTGCCAGGGAGAGGAGAGGAGTTGGGGATTTTAGGTACCTGTCCAGCTGGTATTCCAAACTGGGAGTTGCCTCAACTAAAGATGGCAACAAAGGTGACCCAAGATTGAAGCTGCTTTCAGCTTTGGGGAGTTGGATCCGGTGGTGTTTGGGCAGATGGCATTGGATGGTGTGTTCAGAGATGCAGCTTTGTGGCGTGCAGTATTGTGGCCGTCAGCTGTCTTCAAAGCCTGTGGGATATCTCCAAGTGCAGGCAGGCTACCACGCATAGGGGAGTATGGCAGTGGCTGCAGAGTCCATAGATGGGGGCAACTAGGAGAGCCCCAGGTTGGTAGATGGGGGTCCACACAGGGGTGTTGGCCAGAGTTCCTGCACATGGGCAGCAGCCAGATGTCCTGAGTGGGATTGGCATCTGGGATTCCTGCGCAGGTGGATGGCCAGGAGTCCTGTGTGGGTGCTGATGCTGGTGACCCGGGGAGCCCTGCATGGGCGAGTAGTCAGGGGTCCTGCTCTGACGCTGAGGCCTGAAGCTCTGTGCACCACAGGGGCCATGATTCCTGCATGGGAGCATCTGTGGGGGGGTCCTCTATCACGCTAGTGAAGCAGTATTCCCACTACTTGAATCACGGGTCACAGAGTGACACAGAATGCTGCCTCCTCCTAGCCCACCATCTTGGATTCCCTTACGTAGTCATCTTGATCAAAGGTATAAGCTTGAATATTTATATTTATCCTTTCACACTTGAAAGATACAACCCTGGGGTGGGGCTAGGGGTCCTGTAGGGATCACATCTATCTTTTTCATCTTTATATTCCAAGCACCTGTCATGGGGCCTAGCACATAGTAGATACACAAGAAACAATGTTTGTTGAATGGTGAAGTATAAAATATAGTCAAATGGTCTAAATAGTTAACATCATATGTGTATTTATATTTACTGTCTCAGAACAGTTACACATTAGTGAGGCCCTGAGCAACTTAGTGAGACCCTGTCTCAAAATTTAAAAAATAGAAAAAGAACTGGGGATGTGCCCCTGACTTCAATCTCCAGTAAAATAGATGAATGAATGAATGTATGAATGAATGAATGAATGAATGAATGAATAAAAGCTACACATCAGTGGAGAATTTAGGAAAATAAAAAAAACAAAAATAAAAATAAAAGATCCTAACCCTTACCTGACTCCTGCTGAAAAATGAACCCATATATTATCTCTTTCCAAACAAGAAAGGAGTATTGATCTCACTTGTTTCTGTTCTTGAAACTAGAAACACCCTCTTTCTATGAGGTGCTCTGCCTTTTGAAAACAGAACAAATTTAACCTGAACAGATGAGAACTACTGATTCAGATTTAAGAGGTTTCAGGTGTATTTTCAACTTAGTATTTAAAAAGAGGAATCTGTATCTGGGCTTCTGTGGTTCAGAGAGCAAGAGGAAATGATGGGCAATGGTGTCAATCATCTTTTGCTGCATAACACACTATCCTAAAGCATGGTGACTAAAAGCAAAAGTCATTTATTTAGTGCAAGGTTCTGTAGGTGAGCAATTTGGGCTGGGTGCACTGGGTAGATCTGCTGGCACAGCTGATCTTGACTCCACTTGCTCACCTGTTGGCTGACAGCTGCCAGGTGAACTGGGGGTTTGATGATCTGAGATGGCTCTGTTGGGATGGTTTATCTCTGCCCCATGTGGTCTTTCACGTTCCCCCAGCTAGCCCACTCACAGAGAGAGTGAGCAGAAATATCTATGTTTCTTTCTAGCTCTAAAGTTTAAAGTCTAAACTCAATATACATATGGTGTGGCTTACACTCCATTGTATTGGCTAAAGCAAGTTGAGGATGGACTCTCTCAGTGGGGGGAGTTTCAAAGTATTGTGGTTATTTTTACAATCTACTTGTGGCAACAAAATGTGAAGGGAAAGGTTTTGTAACTTTTATTAGATTCTCAGAATATGACCTCTGAAGTTAAAGTATTTCAGATTATTTCACTCCTGAACTACAACAGCAAAAATGTTTAAAACATTGCTCGGGTAAGCTGGGACTGTGGCTCAGTGGTAGCACACTTTGCCTGGCATATGTGAGGCACTGGTTCGATTCTCAGCATCCCATGTAAATAAATAAAATAAAGGTCTATCAACAACTAAAACAAATATTTTTTTTCTCTTCATCAGTCTTCCAAGCTGGAGGTATTTTTTTTTATTGGTTGTTCAAAACATTACAAAGCTCATGACATATCATCTTTCATACATTTGATTCAAGTGGGTTATGAACTCCCATTTTTACCCCAAATACAAATTGCAGAATCACATCGGTTACACATTCACATTTTTACATAATGCCATATTAGTGACTGTTGTATTCTGCTACCTTTCCTATCCCCTACTATCCCCCCTCCCCTCCCATCTTCCCTCTCTACCTCATCTGCTGTTGTTCAATTCTCTTCCTTGTTTTTTCCCCCCTTTCCCCTCACAACCTCTTATATGTAATTTTGTGTAACATTGAGGGTCTCCTTCCATTTCCATACAATTTCCCTTCTCTCTCCCTTTCCCTCCCACCACTCGTCTCTGTTTAATGTTAATCTTTTCCTCATGCTCTTCCTCCCTGCTCTGTTCTTAGTTGCTCTCCTTATATCAAAGAAGACATTTGGCATTTGTTTTTTAAGGATTGGCTAGCTTCACTTAGCATAATCTGCTCTAATGCCATCCATTTCCCTGCAAATTCTATGATTTTGTCATTTTTTAGTGCTGTGTAATACTCCATTGTGTATAAATGCCACATTTTTTTATCCATTCATTTATTGAAGGGCATCTAGGTTGGTTCCACAGTCTAGCTATTGTGAATTGTGCTGCTATGATCATTGATGTGGCAGTATCCCTATAGTATGCTCTCTAAAACAAATATTAAAAACAACAACAACAACAAATATTGCTTTGTGTATGACAATGAGATTCTTGCTGATTCCCACTGAAGGTCATATCTTGACCTGAAAAATATCAAGATCATCTAGTGTATCAGTTAACTTCTGAGGAATAAACCATCCCGGAACTTACAGTTTAAAACAATACCATTTATCATGCTTATGATTCTATGGATCAGATGAGGCTGGTCCAGCTGGACTCCGTCATGTGCAGGCTGGCCAGCTGTTGGCTCCCATCCTGGGATGGGATGGTTGTGTGATGAGTGCCAGGCCACTTGTCTCTCATGAACAGATTGGTCAGGGCTGGTTCACAGCATGGCAGCAGAGTTTCAAAGGAGCAAGTAGAAGCATACCAAGTTTCCTTGGGCCTAGCTAGGAGGCATCAACACAAGGCACAGGCCCAACCCAGACAGCAGAGGAGAGCAGCTCTAGGGAGGATGGAGAGCCCTGGCCATTCCTGTGATCTTCCATATACACTCTTCAAGAAAATTCTTATCATACCTCAAATTTAAGTTAGACACCATCTCCATTTATTTCCCCCTCTATTAAATAGTTATACTCTGTCTGCAATAGTAGTAGTGCACATAGTAGGAGAAACCAAACTTGCCTTTAAAACAACCTACAATCCTTTCACCAATCAATGGCACTCCCTATTTTTTGTGTTTATATTAATATTTTAAAAGCATAAACAAATAATTTTGATGTAGTTTTTTAAAGAAAATGATTAAACATATTTTCTTCCTCCAATTCATCGTCCTTGTTCTTTAATCCAATCCCACTGGGGCCAGAGTTGCCTTTCTAAAAGGGTTCTCTAAGTACATTGTGCTTTATGAGGAATCTTTAGGGACTTCTTAATCACATCCTTCAGCTTGCAATGGTATGATCTGGCCTCTGTCTAGTGTTCAAATTTTATTTTCCTCCATTCTCCTTTGAGCACTAATTTGGACAGTTCAACTGAATTCTTGCTGTTTCTTGAACACATTTGCCTGACACTAGTGCTTCTCAATTGTCTGAAGGCATTTTTGGTTACCACAATGGTGTGTGTGTGTGTGTGCTACTTGCATTTAGTGGGTGGAGACCAGGGTTGCTGCTAAACATCTTACAGTGTACAGCATAGCCCCCACAACAGAGAATTATCAGGTCCAAATATCAGCAGCACCAGGGCTGAGAAAACCACCCTACTCACCCCTGTTTCTGATTCATTTCTTCCATTCTGCCTCATCCTATAATGCCTTTCCTTCACTGCTGCATATTGAAATGTCCCCTGTCCTAAAAAGCCAGCTCAAATGTCAAATGTTCTAAGAAACAGGTCTGGATGACTCACTGCCGGTGCTGTGGTCTTCAGAGTACTTTCTGTACATCACTGAAGTGCCTACCACTTAGCATGTTAATTATAATTTGAGTCTAGTACTATTATTTTAAATTGTTCTTGTCCCCCCTTGGACTTTAGTTGAATGTTAGTGCATTAACTCTTTTGCTGAACTGCTTATTTCTGGATGACAAAGCTCCTATTTTGTCTTTCTTCATATTGGAGCACCTGTGTACTATGTGCTTTATACACAGCAGGTGTCTAATAAGTCAAGACCAACAAGTAAGAAACATGTCTTCATGTGTCCTTAGATATAGTTATTCTTCCAGCAATTTTCATGAAGACTTAGATTTTAAAAACTAAACAAGTTAGAGTTTTCTTTTTGTTTTTAATAAATTAGGTAAAAAACTACGATAATTTTTATACAATGCACTTGTGTTTATTTCTGCAGCTGTTTAGTGAAAAAATAAGTGGTGCCGAAGGAACGAAGTTAGATGATGAATTTTTGGACATGGAAAGGGTAAGAGAGCATTTTTTTCACTTGTATTTCTGTTTGGTTGTTTTTCACATTGAAAAAAAAAATATATATATATGTAAAAAAAATATATATATATATATTTTAGTTATAGGTGGACACAATATCTTTATTTTATTTTATGTGGTGCTGAGGCTTGAACCCAGTGCCTCACGCATGCTAGACGAGTGCTCTACCTCTGAGCCACAACCCCAAACCCCTTCCACATTTTTATTGGTACATTATAGTTGTACATAATAATGGGAGTTGTTGTTCCATATTTGTACACACACAATATAACAATATAATTTGGCCAGTATTACTCCCCAGCACTTCTTCCCTTCCTCCCCATTTTCCATGTCCTAGACTCTTTCCACTACTGATCTCCCTTTTATTTTTCATGAGATGTTCCCCTCCAACTTCATTTTCCTTTTTCCTCTTTAGCTTCCACATATGAGAGAAAACATATGACCCTTGACCTTCTGAGTTTGGCTTATTTCGCTTACCATAACGCTCTCAAGTTCTATTCATTTTCCTGAAAATGATATAACTTCATTTTTTATAGCTGAATAAAACTCCATGTGTATATATACTGAATTTTCTTTATTTATTCATCCATTGATGGACACCTAGTCTGGTTCCATAGTTTGGCTATTCTGAATTGTGCATAAACATGATTATGGTTATGCATGTATCACTGTAGTATGATGACTTTAATTCTTTAAGATAAATACTGAGGAGTGATATAACTGGGTCATTTGGTGGTTCTATTTCTATTCTTTTGAAGAACTTCCACATTAATTTTTGTCATGGTTATACTAGGCACATTAGACCAGAGACAATGCACCTACTAGAAGAAAATGTAGGCCCAAATCTCCATCATGTCGGCTTAGGAACCAACTTCCTCAAGAAGACACCTAAAGCAGCCACATCAATGATCATAGCAGCTCAGTTCACAATAGCTAATCTATGGAATCAACCTAGGTGCCCTTCAACAGATGAATGGATAAAGAAAATGTGGTATATATACACAATGAATATTACTCAGCCATAAATAAAGAAATTATGGCATTTTCCAGTAAATGGATAGAACTGGAGACTATCATGCTATGTGAAATAAGCTAATCCCCAAAAAACAAAGGCCAAATGTTCTTTCTGAGAATGCTAACATACAATAGTGGTGAGGAGGGAAAAATATAAGTTCAGTGGAGTAGACAAAGGGGAATGAAGGGAAGGGGGGATGGGAATAGGAAAGACAGTAGAATGAACTGGACATAATTTTCCTATGTTCATTGTGTTCATATATGAATACACAACCAGTGTTACTCCACATCATGTACATCCACAAGAATGGGACCCTAATTAGAATAAGTTATACTCCATGTATGTTTAATATGACAAAATACACTCTACTATCATATGTATATCTAAGTAGACGAGTTTTTTAAAAGGAATAAATATAAATCAGCAAAAAATATAATCCTGAAGGTATTTTTAAAGTTTATTTTTTTAGAGAAAAATAAACTGTGGGACATATGCAAAAATAAAATAAATTTTAAAAAAATCAATCCTACCAACAGTGTAAAAGTGTTCCTTTTCCTCCACATCCTTTTCAGCATTTATTATCCTTTGTATTCTTGATGGCTGCCATTATGATTTGAGTGACATAAAATCTCAACATAGTTTTGATTTGCATTTCCCTAGTTGCTAATGATGTTGAACATTTTTTCATATATTTGTTGGCCTTTTGTATTTCTTTTTTTGAAAAGGGTCTTTTTATCTCATTTTCACATTTATTAGTTGGGCTTTTTGTTAAATTTTTTGAGTTCATTATGTATTCTGGATATTAATTCTCTGTTGGAAGAGTAGCTAGCAAAGATTTTCTCCCATTCTATAAAGTTCTCTAAGAGATGGTTTAACAAGTATGAGAAACTGACTTTTGCTGTGATGTAAGATGTGCTTTACAGGATGTTAGAGTGGAACTAGGATGTTTACATGTAGGTATGGATGGTACAATCAGAAGGCCCACTTCCAAATTCTGGAGGCTCCCTTCAGCCACTTCCAGTCTAGGCAGGCAGAGGAAGGAAATGGGATGTGGCTGATTGGTTCCCTCTAGTGGCCACATGTCAGAATGCACAAAAGATGCTTCATCTTGCAGGTACTGTGAGTAATTGTCCTGTGTATCCTTGAAAATCAAAATCTGTTTCTGGGACAAGATCTTTCAAATATGTATCAACTGATTTACTATCAGATTTTGTCCCTATATATTGCATCATCTATACAGCAAATAACTTTTATCCTGGTTTTGCCATTAGAGCTAGCATTATGAACTTGGATAGGCAATTTCATCTTTCCTCAACTGTGTCATGAAAGATGATAATGTGTGTTCTGTTTGCCTCATGTGATGTTGCAAGAATTATGCAGAATATTAATGTGTTTGCAATAACTTATACAAATATGACCAGCTCGGTACAGAAATGATTGTAATATGATCCAGAGAAGATTGTATAATCTCTATCCCCTAACGTGTTTCCTGGTCAGTATGTAAAGGCTGACCTAGGAGCACTTAGTTTCCTTACCCTTTGTATTGGGCTCTTTAAACAGTACCCTTATTCTAATAATTAGACTCCCCAGATGAAAGAGGGAGGAGATAAAGGAAAGCTTCTGTCCTCAGGCATAACATAAGGCCAGCCTGTAGCAGGTAGGGGAGATTTCAGCAGGTTCTAGGGAAGGAATCTCTTCAGGAGACCTTGACCCTGGACAGCTTGTCCTCCAAGGGAGTTCTGGTATTTCTGAATGAGAGGTATTAAGTTTCTAGAAATATTAATACCTTGAAGGGAAAAACTTATTTTGGTTTTGATTTTGAAAAAAAATTGCAATTTGAGAACCATGGAAACATTTTCACATCATTGAAATACCTGAAAGTACTTTAAGAAATCTCTTGATATACAAAGGTAGTATGGGTGGCCATGTTACAAACAAGATGATTCAGTTCAAATGTTAAATTTAAAAGCATATTTCAGGAGTTATAGTTGCAGTTGATGGACCAAGATCCCTTGTTTATCTCCTTTTCCTTCCAGAAATCCCAACAAGTAACAGAATAAATATAAAATCTGTTATCTGTTTTATTTCAACAGTAAAAAGCATGAAAATATATAATATGTGACCAGAAATTTTAAAGAGATACATTAGATAGCATCAGATCCAGCTAAAACATCATACAGAAATGACGAAAGTAATGAAAAATATACTCCATGAAAAATGCTGACCATACAAAAATAGAGGAGAAATAGTAACATCAAAGGAAAATTTGATGCAAAAAGCATTAAATGGAAAAATAGCTTTGCTAAAAAAATGAGAAAATGAAGTCAGTGTCAGGGAATGATAATAGTTATAAATCATTTTACACCACATAAGATAGCATCTAAATTTGTAAGGTAAAGCTTTCAGAAATACATAGCAAACTGACAAAAATCAGAGTAGAGGACATCACATACCTCTGTCATAGCATAACAGATTCAATTGGCTCATAGACAATTTGCATAAAATATGGTTATTAACTGTGATTATAAATAAATAGAGACATCTGCATTTCCCAAATGGAAAACACATTCTTTTGGAACAATCATGTACAGGGGAAAAAAAAACTCCATAAATTTTCCAAAGTTAAAATCATAGAATGCAAAAATTACATGGAAAGTATAGTTTCCAAATTCTGAATGTTTGGAAATTCATAAACATGTAGAAACAATTTCTAGTTTAAAGAGGAAATGAAAAGTAAAATTACAGATTGCTCATGAGTGACAGAATTCTATGTTCAAGAGCAGTGATATATGGGCAAATCTTAAATGCATTTAATAGAAAAATAAAAGTTGGGGAAAAATGAATGACTCATGCAGTCCAAGAGATAGAAAAATAACAGGAAATCATATCACTCTAGGTAGAAAGTAGAAATAAATATGGTTAAAAAGAGAACTTAATAAAACAAAAACCGGTAACAACAAAGAGACAGAAGCAATAGGCCAAGAGCTGTTTTTTTTTTAAGCCATAAAATGATAAACCAAGTGTGACCAAGAGGAAGAAAAGTAAAAAAAAAAAAAACCCAAAAATGACATAATGAAAAAGAAAGACTATATTACCATTGGTATATTTTTTTTCCTAACAAATACTTAAATAGCTCTCAGCACCCAGGGCTGCTAAAAGCCCTTTAAGTCAGAGGTGAGCCTGGGAGTTCATGACACCAGCTTTAGGACAAGCTCATGGGTAAGGTGACAATGTTAAATAGAAATTCCAGATTTAATCAACCAACCAACATGCCTTTACACCCCCATAGGCTTTACAAAAATAATGTTTACCTCTTTACTTCCTCTATTTTTTCCTGATGGTTTGCCAAGATACTTGCATAGCATTTTGTTAACCTGAACACACACCAAACACACACACACACACACACACACACACACACACACACACACTTATTTGTTTATTCTAAGACAGAGGTTTTGTTTTTGATTCTTTGCTTTTAAACTACATGAGTTGTTTTTTCAGGGTCCACCCTGACTGCCTATATTTGCCCACGTGTTTGTTGGGCATTCTTTGTTGTTGTAGAGAGTTTATTTGCAGTTTTGATGCCTGGCCTGAGTTGGAAACAGCTCCACTATGCACATGGCAGGGCCTATAGTCCCTGGCAAGTTTTGGGTCTTTTGTTGCTTGATCTTTAAGCACTGTACTAGGCATTTTCATGAATCACGAGTGTTTTCCAGCCTGCTGGGTGAACAGGAAACATTTTTAAAATTTTTTAATATCTATTTTTTATGTGGTGCTGAGGATCGAACCTAGTGCCTCACACATATGAGGCAAGTGCTCTACCACTGAGCTATAGCCCCAGCCCCCAGTTGCTTGGCCTTTAAAAAATGATCCAGAAGGATCTAAAGTAGAAACTATTCCCCTGCTAATTCCTCTCATTGTCATCTCTGAAGGGTGCCTGTTATTTTTCTCATGGCTCTTCACATCTAAAGAAGGCTGAATACATCAAAAGGAGTACTCTGAACTGTGTTTTAATTAATATATAATTGATTAAATTAATAAATCTATAGCCTAATTTTTCTTAAATTTTAAGCAGAACTTATGAATCTTATTTACAGATTTAGTAATTTTTATATAAAATGATTTTTTTCATCTTTAATTTAGGTTTCATTAACATAGGCCACTCTCACACAGTGTGTGATTATCAGTGCTACAGCTTTGATTCATTTCTTGTCATTTCTGTACTGTCCTTTTATATTTTTATATTTTTCTGGTACTTCAAATTTAGGCATTGAGCTAAGGGGAACAAATACAATGTCAGGCTGAATGAGACTACATGATTGAAAGCTTGTGACTGACGAGGTTGTAGTTTTTCAAATTACAAACATAAAACTTTTTCCTATTAGGATTCACTCTGCAGCTCATCACCTTCTTTAGCAGTGCATTTTGGGCATCTCTCCAGAACATGTACATCTTGCTTATTTATCTATTTTTCCTTATGACTAAAGAGTGATTTTTATGTGGATGTTTATACAATTTATCATTTATCTAGTGAATCAACTGTTGATTATAATTTAGATTATTTTAAATTCTTTTTCTTGTGGGGGGCCATACTGGGGATTGAACTCAGGGGCACTCAATCACTAAGCCACATCCCCAATCCTATTTTGTATTTTATTTAATGAGATGGGTCTCACTGAGTTGCTTAGCACCTAACTTTTGCTGAGGCTGGCTTTGAACTTTCGATCCTCCTGCCTCAGCCTCCCAAATCACTGGGATTACAGGCATGCACCACAGTGCCTGGCTATTTTAAATTCTTAACACTGCATTTTTGTGGGCTTACAAAAATTACAAATGCAGCACATAAGATTGGCTTATGTGGAGCTATGGAAATTTGCATATTTAACTGTATTGTATGTCCTCTTATTAGTTCCCTCTTAACTAGCAGTCAGAAAGTTCAGGAATGGTTTTTGCAGAAGAAAAGATTCAATCTTAATCTGGCAGATTGGACTTTGAAGTTAACTTCTTCTGACTGTAGTACAAATAAATAGGTTTAGTTATATCACCAATGATTTATGATTATCTTATTGTTGGTTTCTGAGGTAGTTCTAATATGAGACATTATTATGGTATCCTTCTTACATAAGCACAGAAATTCAAGTTCACCCAGCAGATGAGGAGAGATTGGCTCATGTCTCATCTTGGTATTGAGAGATCTCCAAATCTATGCAGTCATTGAATGAAGAGGAATGATTTTCCAAGTTCTGCACTATTACATTAATATTCATTTTAATGTTCAAAAGAAAAAGAAATTAGGCTTCTCTAATGGCATTGGGAGGAAGTGATGTTCCAACATTAAAAACCAAGAAATTGTTACCTCCCTCAAAAGGTTGCAAGCATTCATTTGGAATCAAATAATCATGATTGTGTTAGAAGTACACAATTAATAAAAATTACATCTCTATTTGTTCTTCTGAGAATTATCAAGTCTTCCATTTGCTAACATTTCTACTTGTTTTGTCTTCTTTTAAGAAAATAGATGTTACCAATAAAGCTGTTGCAGAAATTCTTTCAAAAACCACTGAATATCTTCAGCCAAATCCAGGTAATGTTAGAAAATGTCTTGAAATATTCTATTATTTATTGGTTGTCATGGATGCTACGACCCCCTATTTACTTGACATTTGGTTGACATGATCTAGAAACAATGTCCCCTAGGTCCAAATAATGCTATTTAGTTTTTAAAAGTTGAATCTTACAGGCATAGTGGTTCATGCCTGTAATCCCAGTGCCTCAGGAGGCAGGAGGATCTCAAACTTGAAGCTAGCCTGGGCAACTTAGCAAGAAAGACCACAACTGAAAATAAATAAAAATAAAATGAAAAAGTCTTGGGATGTAGCTCAGTGGTAGAGCACTACTGGGTTCAATTCCTAGTACTAAAAAAACAAAACAAAACAAAAAATAACAACAAAAAAACTCCAATGACCAAAATAGTGAATAGTGGCAGTGGACAGTGGTCAGTTGGTGAGAAGCAAAGCAGATACCTCTTGGACTTTGGTTGGTATCATCTGATGGAGTATTGCTCTTAGCAATAAGGCATGCTAAGCAAAGACATTTATGAAATGCTTCAGAAATCCACTAAACATTTTATAAGTGTTTTCTTATCTATTTCCTTTTAAAATAATAAAAAAAACGACTCTCATCCTGTACTAAAGGGTCATGTTCTTCCATCATGTATGTTAATTTGAAAGGACTTTCACATTATGGCTCAAATGCTAAAGAAATGAGGTGTGATAAACATGAAAAATACAGAAAAACCACCAGTCATATCTTTGATGCAGAGGCCCCTATGCAGCATCCAGTGATGTGGTTTTCCTAAGAAACCAAGAGAGGGCGCCCAAGCCTTGAGTCTGTGGATTTCCCAAGCTGCCTTTCCTTTGTAGGGATTTATTATTTGCATGTAGTATCTGCGATTCCTTTGGCTGTGGGAATTGGCACAGAGATAACTTTCTGAAAATCTAGAAAGTGAAAATTTAAGAAAATAAATTTTATCCTGTATCTAGGGAAGACAGCAAGTGTAAAAATTGCTTTAAAATTGTTTTGATGATAGTAGCTTTAAAAACCATAATAATTTATCTTCTCTATGGCCTCATCAATGATTGAAATGATGAGTTCCCTTTTCTGTATATCAGTCTATAAATGTTTAATAATTGTCCCCTCTGTGCTAGAGGCCTTCTGGGGTGCTGGAATACACTGTCAGAGACTCCATCGTCAAGGAACTGACATGGGAAGAGGGTGGGGAGGCATTGGCTAGCAATCAAAGTGTCCACTGGCCAGTGGTCTCTGATCATTCCTGAAGAAGAGTAAGGGAGCCCTTCGAGCTTCTAAAGTAGTCTAATGCCCTTCACTGAGTACACACCACATCCACTCTGACAGTGGGAACAAGGGCTGAATGCGTGTGTGTGTGTGTGTGTGTGTGTGTGTGTGTGTGTGTGTATGTTTGTTGGGGCTGGGGAAGGGAGTGAAGCGTTTGGGCCTGAGGACCCAGAGGATAAGTACTTTGATGCTGAGACACAAGGCTTAAAAGGCTGCCACTGCGAGTGTTTAAATCCTTTCTACTCAAAGAGTGGTCCATGGACCACCATGATCTATGTACCCTAAGAGATTGCTGGAAACAGAATCTCAGACTCACCCCAGATCTACTGAATCAGACTATATTTTAACAAGATCCCTGGGTTATTTGAATATATACTGAAGTTTGAGAAGCACTGTCTAGATTATGTTAAAAATAAATATCTCAAATACCATAAGCTAGTTTGTGTTTTACTCTCTTGCCTATAGAATGGAATTCCAAACTCTCAGCTTGATGTTAAACTGGTAGTCCCATTTACTCCATAGTGACCTCTCATTTTTGCACTGTATTAATCTCTTCTTGGGTCAAACCAGCCAACTCCTTGTCCATTAATTATACCATAAGCGTACCCTCTTCCATGCTTTGCCGATACTACTTTCTGCACATTTTAGGGGATTATTTTAGCCTTTCTCTAGCGCATTGTCATCTTTTACTTTCCCTGCACCACCCCAAACTTTATTTTCATAATTATAATGCTTAAATTCTGCCTCCCAATAACCAGGTGTGAGCTCCTTGAGGAGAGGTCATAAGCACAATGTTGCACAGGACCAAAAACCAGTAAATACATATTGCCTATGTCAGAGGAAAGAAAAGAAAGTAAGAAGCAGTGACTGCCCATCACCTCCTTAGGGATGGAAGCTGAACTGTAGCTGGGGGACCATCAATGAAGGCCATTCACTATGGCAGGGATCTGTCTTCTCCTATTGGTTCTGCCTTTTGAGCATGTGCAGCCAACCTTCCTTGCTGTCATCTGTTTGAACCAATTTTTGGAAGTGGTTAGATGAGGATGTTAATGATCAATTGGTAGTTTGAAACACCCACCTTAGAATTTTGTTCTTAATTTGTGTTTGGTCCCTAGAAAAAAAAATGGTCCAAGTAGGTGTTGGTGTCTGACTTCAATTTGTTGATAATTTCAAGCATTCCAAAGTTCATCACTCTGGGTGATGCTTAGTATAGCCACACTTTCTTTTTATTTGGAGACAACAATATGTGCCATAATTTCTGTATTCCACCATGGCTGTGCAACAGTGTGATTAGCACCCACCTTGGTAAAGAGTCTAGAAAGTCATGTGAGAAAATGAAATAGGTCACACAATTGCATGCTTCAGGTCTCTGGCATTTTGTCTAAAACAACCTTGATTCTGGCAGCTATTTGCTAAATGCTGTTCCTGTCATTCCACCTTGTAACTTTAAGGAATTACAAATGACAATGTTTTTAAGCATACAGAGCTAAGCTAGGAATGCTGAACACTGTGTCGAAGATCCGAGGGCAGGTGAAGACCACTGGATACCCACAAACAGAAGGCTTGCTAGGGGACTGCATGCTGAAGTATGGGAAGGAACTCGGGGAAGACTCCACTTTTGGTGAGTATTTACAGCTCTCCTAACAGAGCTGAGGATGAATACCTCCTGTGTTAGTTGTAAGTTGTGCACAAGACTTTCAACTCAACAGTTTTACAATTTTTTCATATTATCAAAGTAATGCATACTCACTCCAGGAGGTTTAGGGGAAAAAAAAAGGAAAATGCTAACATCACCTATGATTTCCACTGATAGGCCCAGTTAAACTCTTTTGCTGTGTATCCTTTATACCTTTTGTTTATTCTTAGGTATATTCACATATAACTTTAAAAATAAAACTGGATTACAGTATATATATATACATCCTTGTATAACTTGTTTTTTCCCACTATACTGTGATCCATGCTTTAACAATCTTCTACAATATTTTTTAATTCTTATTTTTTAATTCTTTTTAGGTATACATCACAATAGAATGTATTTTGACAATATTGTTTTTTTAAAGGCAGCATAATATTTCAAGTATCATACTTCAACCAGCTACATTTTACATTTACTAGATATAGTAAATTAGATGAGCCCTTATTATAGACCAAACTTTTATTTTCTAAGTTTGTTTCTTGTCTTTCCCTTATGTTTCTTGATCTGTATCTTCTTTTGATTCAGTGTCTCATTGTTGTAAGTACTGTAGGTTTTTTTTTAAAGAGAGAGAGAGAGAATATTTTTTTAATATTTATTTTTTTAGTTTTCGGTGGACACAACATCTTTGTATGTGGTGCTGAGGATCGAACCCGGGCTGCATGCATGCCAGGCGAGCGCGCTACCGCATGAGCCACATCCCCAGCCCCAGTACTGTAATTTTAAAAATATTTTAAAATTGTATTTTACTAAAATTTCCCCTTGTTATTTTTCTTCATGTAAAAAATCTTTATGTAGCATTTATAATAATCTTTTTTTCATTGACAGATCTTTAGGGATACCCCAAATCATGTTTCTTGACATTTTCTAGAGGAAATTATTAGTAGCGAAATTGCTGGCTCAAGAATAGGCCTGTTTTTTGGGTTTTGGAAGCATATTCTTAGTGACCCACCAAAAGGGCTTTACCAGTTTGATGTTCCTGCCTGGAGTATATGAGAGTGTTCCCCAACACAGTTTTTAAATTGTGTTTTTAGTTTACTTTTACGTAACTTATAATTTGATGTATGGCATATAAATATGACATCTTGGTGCTGTTTTTCTTTACTTTTAGAGATATGGTGAAGCAGAATTGTATTCATGTTTGTCATTGTTTTCATGAATGTGTATTTATGCCTTTGCCTATTCTTCCCTTAAGTTTTTTTTTCCTTTATTGGTCTTTGAGCTAATGTCAGATAGTTGCTCTTTGCCTGCCTTACATGATGATAAAGTTTTGTCCTAGGTAGACATTTACCTTCTGACTTTGTATATAGAGGTCATTTTTAATTTAATTAATTTAATTTTTTCATTGCAAGGGATTAAACCAAGGAGTGCTCTACCACCGAGTTACATCCACATCTGTTTTTACTTTTTATTTTGAGACAGGTCTCACTAAGTTGCCCAGGCTGACCTCAAACTTGTGATCCTCCTGGCCTCAGCCTCCCAAGTAGCTGGGGAAACAGACATATGCCATTTTACCTGGCTCGAGGTCATTTTAGTGGAAGAAAGATTTTTATTTTTCTTTTAGTGAGCTTATTAGTCTTCCTTTATGTTTTCAAGCTTTGCCATCATGTTTGGAAAATCTTTTACATCCCTACCCCCTGAGAATTATATAAATGTTTATTTGTACTATTTTTGATACATATGCTTCCTTTTCTTAATTTTGTTTTTCTAAGCTCCTGAGTTTATTGGAGATATGGTGCAATAGGATTCTAATTTTGTTTTCTAACAAATAAATAGCTGGTTGTCTCAGTGCTTTATTAGTAAGTTCAACTTTCTCTGTTGATTTGAGATGACCCTTTATTTATTGTAGGCTGATTTTTTTATTTTTAACGTTTGATTCTATCCTTTCTCTTCAGTTTCTCCATCTGAGTCCTGTTTTGATGCACAGTGTCATAATATTTTAAGTATTGTAGTTTTAAAGTATTTTAAAATATACTTTACTGAAGCCTCCTCTAATTATTTAATCACAAAAACCACAGGGACACACTTGTCAGTTCTGTTTATTCAGATGAAGCTTAAGTCGTTTTAAATCTCCTTTATTAAAAATGAGAGTTCATTACATTTTGATTGAGATGGCTTTAAATTAATACATTAAATTGAGGCTGAATTGAATTAAATATATTAAGTCTTCTGGGAGAATCTGGCATGGTCGCTATTCATGTAGTGCTAACAAAGCAGGGTATTGAAGTTGAGAGATCAAGTATTTGGCCATGGTAATAATTCTAGGAAATCAGAAAAAAAATCTTTTGGGGAAAAAAATTTCTAGTGTTAAAGCATTTAATTGGTGACAGAGGGTAGCACTATCCTTCAGGGTAGTAAAATGTGATTCTTACTTTTTTTTAAGGGTTGGTGGCAACAGGATGGCCTGTTTTTCTTACCAGGAAGGTCCATTAGTGGAGAGAATATGTGGGGCTGCCAAGCAGACCCTGAGATCCAAGGACATTCCTGCTGTGCACCTGGCCACTGTGTCTGGGCTGTGACAGCCAGACAATTTGGTAGCTTCCCAGGTGTCCAGCCTCTTGAAGAAACTTGGATTAAGGGAGAGAACTGATGTCAGCATGGTATCAGGGACAGATGGACCTTTCCTGTTCTGAGGGAGAAGCTGTGCTGATGGATGCTTTCTTCTTGGGGCCACATGCTAGAATCTAGAGTGCAGATACCTCAATGGGTGGAGGCTCTGCCCCTCACCTTTATGGAATTCAACAGATCTAATCTTGTGCAGATAAAGGGAATTCTAGGGAGGTGATGGCCAATATTCAGAATATAATCTTTGGAGTCTTCAGAGAAACATATTTGAGAATGTTTCTGTCACAACTAAATAAACTAGCCAAGTGAGGTGTGGGCCCTTGTAGAAGGAAAGGCTGAGGGGTCAGAAGCATTACCCTCCAATTGGTTTTGGCGACTAACTGGGCAAGAAAGAGCCTCTAAGCTAGGCAAGCACTTCCTGTCTCCATTTAAGAAAGATTTAGAAGCAAACTCTGGAGAGTTGTGTTCAGGAAATTTGACCTCCTAGGAGCAATGAAGCTCCCAGTGGGTCAAAATGGAGTTCCATTTTGAGATAGGATCTTGGTAGATTGTTCAGGCTGGCCTTGAACTTGTGATCCTCCTACCTTAGCCTCCTGAGTCGCTGGGATTACAGGTATGTGCCACCTATGCTGGCCTAGATTTCTTTTAAAAATTTAGATGTCATATGTATGACAGAGATAAGATTAAAATCTTTCTATGTTGTGAAAGAATCATGTTTCAATTTGTTTCCATTTTAAATTGTGTTAGGTTATATTTCTTCCAAGAGATGTTCTTTTTGTTTTCCTCACCATTAACCCAAATACAGTATCTCCCACCCCAAGTAATGTTTTCATGGAATGAATGTAAAGGGGAAATCAGGTCCCACATATTTTTTTTTCTAAAAACAGCCTACTTTAGTTCTTCATTTCACTAAGGAAATGAACTTGTTTGTAAGCACAGATGGGCATGTTCTCAGTTAAAATAGCCAAAACCTATATTGCATGTCAGTAATTACAGGACCCTTAAAGGAGGACAAGTTACCAAACCTACACTTAAAATCTGTGGATTTGGAAAATACAGTGCCAAGTGAGTTAATTTATTACATAAAAACACTAGATGTAACTGATATGACACAGCAATCTGTATACGGGGTAAAAATGGGAGTTCATAACCCACTTGAATAAATCTGTGAAATATGGTATATTAAGAACTATGTAATGTTTTGAACAACCAACAATAAAATTTAAAAAAATGGAGTTCCAGCTAGCTTTAATTTAAAGTGATGATTTCCACTTTTTTTTGGCAATGTCCTGTCTCATACATATCCTTTTTTAAAAAAGTGAGATGAGGCAGATCTTGCTATTTCCGTCTACTGGTGAATAAATTGTCTATGCCCTTGACTGGAAGGTGAAACAACTCAGAGGTCAGACTTGGGGTGGACCTTCAGGTCTTCAAGTGAAGGAATTGAGAGAACCCAAACCTCATCTTTTTTAAGATCAACTTGGAAAACCCCCATGTATAAGGAAAATTGTTCGTTCTAGTGCAGAATTTCCCAGGGACATCTTCTAGAGAACCTGCAACCACATTGTGCACAGCACCCAGGACGCCTGTTTTGCAGGGATCTTGCAAATTACATTAGATTAACTGGGTCAAGATACTGGAGCATAATCCAGCAAAAACTGCCTGTCACTACCCAAGTCCCACAAGGCTGGCCCACAAGGCTGGCCCAGGCCTCCTTGCAAGAGCAGACTGACATCTGCTGACAGGATATCACACCTGCAGCTCAGGATGACCTTAGAGAAGATTGGAAGCTTTAAAAAGAATTCTTATGCTGGGAAGAAGTTTACAGCAGAATGACTAAGATTTCTACATTTAGCAGTAATACATGTTAGCCTAATGTAGCTTATATATTTTTCTCTGGGAACTGAATTACATGTTAAACATTATGCATATCCAAAAGCTATACGGTTTTGTGAAATGAGTTTGATTTCTCCACTCAGACTTTGGCTTGGTTTGTTCTTCTCTTAAAACAAAACAAAACAAACAAAAAACACCCAAAACCACCTACAGGGATGCAAGGATTCGGGGAGTGGCTCCATGAAGATCCCACAGCTAGAAGCTAGGAGAGGCTTTGTTCATTTCTATTGTAATCATTATTGGTTAATACTTAGCCCCTGATGAGTGAATCCTTTCATGGTTTACAAAGAGAGATTTCATTCCTGAGCTTCTAAGGAACCTTTGGTGCCAGTTTCCAGAAGTACCAGTTTTTAAAAGGAGC
Source organism: Spermophilus citellus (assembly GCF_964194105.1). Lineage (NCBI taxonomy): Eukaryota > Metazoa > Chordata > Mammalia > Rodentia > Sciuridae > Spermophilus > Spermophilus citellus. Next base: position 70,398,813 of record NC_138185.1, read on the forward strand.
TTTATCTCCACCTAATGGTCAAAATGGTAAGTGCTTTGGTCTGTCAACTTTATTTCATGTGGTGGTTAAAGTGCAGAAGGTAGAGAAGAAAATGTAGAAAATAGGACGTCTTTTATTTTTTCCTTTCTTATTTCTTATGAGTCAGGATCCAAAGGTACCAGAGTGAGGGCATTATTATACCATCATCCACAAACCTTTTGGAAATAATTTATTAAATATCACTGGTAACCTAGAGAATTCTCCTCAAGAATCTTTTTTGTTTGTATTTTCTATCCAAGGGAATGCATTGATAGAAGTTGGTGAATCCATGAAACTCATGGCTGAAGTGAAAGACTCTCTTGATATTAATGTAAAGCAAACTTTTATTGATCCACTTCAATTACTACAAGACAAAGATTTAAAAGAGATTGGGGTAAGTTTTCCATGCTGTAAGTATACTTGTTTATATTTATGTAATTATAAAATGATATAAATATTTAAAAATCATTAGAAGGTTTATGTAGGGACTCAGCAAAATCATCATCTTATTTTGGGTACTGAAAAATAACTGGGCTCATTGTGAAACAGTGCCAGGATCAATTAGGATCAGTTAGTCATGTCTACAATGGGGATGGGGGCATGATGATTGGTGTGGATGCAAGCTACAGTTCTCCAGCTTTACAATTCTGTATCTCATAGAAGCCAGCTGGAAGCCAGGCTAAATATTCATATTTCTGTAGCCATTTCTCACATAACAAAATGACTCCATTGTAAAAAATCATATCAGATTGAATTTTAATATATTTTCTTAGTTGTCAATGGACTTTATTTATTTATACGCAGTGCTGAGAATCAAACCCAGTGCCTCACGCGTGCTGAGAAAGTGCTCTACCACTGAGCCACAATCCTAGCCCTTATATTGCATTTTTTGATCCATCTTGAATGGGAAAGATGAACCCCCATGGATCCAGCTTGTGTGGTAGAGATGGGGCTAGGGAAATGGGAGCTTGTCTTGCCTTCCCTGCTTGCACAGTGACCCTGAGGTATTTCTGCATCCCAGGATCAGAGAAGGAACTGATAATGTCAGTTTGTTGGTTCATTCATCCAACAGTTGTGTATGGGGCCTGTTGTGTTCTGTCACTGTGGTGGGCACTGGCTGTATGTTGCTAAGCCAGACCAGGTACATGCTGTTGTGAAGCTCGCTGATATAGGGTAGAGAGACAGCTAACAGTTATAATACACTGTGATGGGTGCTGTTGGAGAGACAAGCCCAGGAATGCCAAGGGGAAGGCACCTCCCTCAGCTTGGCTAGGTCAGGGAAGGCCTCCTGGAAGGGGAGAAACTGGCCAGCCATACTCAGGTGGGCAGAATCTCCAGCAAAAGCTGGCCAAAGGCCCAGGCCCATGAAAGCAGACGTCCTATGTGTGGGTGCTATGGCCAGGGCATAGGGTGCCTCTGGGATTGGGGAGATGTGGAGGAAGGGAAGGCTTAGAAAGTCCTGGATATCTGAATAGGCATTTTCAGTGTATTTTGAAGGTAAAGGGTATGGGGGGTGGTGCGTGAAATCCTCAAAGGTTAAATGAAAAATGAAAGCTGCCATTCAGGAACTCCTTAAACACCCCACTCCCTACCTGGATGCTCCTTTGCCCCCTTATGTACCATCCTCTCCTTCCATCTTAGGGAAAGCATGTCTGTGTTGCTGTCTCAGGCCGGTAATGTTGAAACACATCAACACAGCAGTTCTTGACTCCGGGCTTCACAGTTCGTCCCTTCAGTCCATTCTCCATGCCATGGCTAGAGCAATCTTCCTAAGATACCAGTCCTGATAGCTTCCTACTGACCTCGGAATAAAGATCCAATAACGTGGCCCTGGCTCCTGCTTCCCTCTGTGGCCTTATTGCTCTTCCTTGCCCAGTTGAACTCTCTACCCAGCCTCACTGAATTGCAAGAAGCTCCCAGGCAACATTTTGCTTTGTACTCTATATTTGTTGTCTTTCTCCTTCCTAAGCCATCTCAGATCTCAGCTGATATTTTCCTCTGGGAAGTTCTTTGTTCTCTATCCATACACAGTGAGGTATGCTTCTATACTCCCTATGCCATGAGCATCATTGCTTGGCTATGTCTGTAGTTGAGCAGTAAGTTCTTTGGGGACAAAGAATCAGCTCTCTTCACTGCTGGACCCTCAAGGCTTCCACATGGATTGTGATCACAAATTGTTATTGAATGGATGATTCCAGGGAAGAAGTGATATTCTGGGTTGTGGAGATACTGAAACTTCTTTTCCAAATGCAGAGCCTTAAAACTAGATACCTCCTGTTTTAGTCAGCTTTTTTTGGGAAGTTGTCAGGGAGCTCTTGGTTTCAGAGGTCTCAGTCCATATACAGCACCATTCTTCAAGTTTGGAGGTGGGGGCAGAAGAGTGTGACGGAGGGAATGACTCACATGATGATCAGAAAGCAGAGAGAGACTCCATTCTCCAGATATAAAATATATACCCCAAAGGCATGCCCCCAATGACCCAAATCCTCCAGCCACACCCTACCAACCTTTAATTACCACCCATTTAATCCCTATTAGGGGATTAATTCACTGATTGGGATAAGGCTCTCATAACACAATCATTTCACTTCTAAACATTCTTGCATTGTCTGACACATGAGCTTTTGGGGGACACTTAATATATAAACCATAACACCTCCTTTGCTAAATTAGAACAAATTTATTTCTTCTTGTTCTATTGCTCCCAAGGAAGGCCACACAGAAAGTCAACTATATAACATTGCACTTTTGACATCCTGGTCTGTAGGGTTGCTAGTCATGTACTTGGACCCCGTGTAGTAAGTGCAACAAAATAATTTCCTTAGAGGCATCTTGTTACTCAGCTGCTGTTTGAGAATTTGTATCAATTTAAACTGAAATTATTAGATGATTAATTGTTAAGAATTAAGAGACCTTTCATAGTCTCAACTCTGCTCTGTATCATAGAAATCAAGGTTCAAGAACCTGTTCATTTATTGTATGATTAATTTACAGCTGTACATATGAAGATGCGGAGGGATTTAGGGTCTTGCTGGAAGTAGCAGATCATGCAAGAAGGATGCTTCTGCCCTTCAGTCTTATCAGCCCTTCTCACCTCATTGTTATGAAAACAAAACCAGAGCCTCCCAAATGAAAAGTGCAAGTTACCCATATGCCTGAGGGAATCTCAGTTTTCAAATATACTTTAGATATCAAATATCTGTTTTCTAAGGTTTATAGTCATACTTTCTGAGAGACCCCTCTATTTCCCTGAACAGTCATCTGCTCTACACTGTTTTGTGTTTTGATACTGGGGAATGAATTCAAGGGGCACTTGACCATGGAGCCCAGCCCTATTTTGTATTTCATTTAGAGACAGGGTCTCACTGAGTTGCTTAGTACCTTGCTGTTGCTAAGGCTGGCTTTGAACTCGAGATCCTCCTGCACCTCTGGAATTAAAGATGTGCCCCACTGCACCTGGATCCATACAATTTTTTATCTGTGACCCCCTGCTTGAACACAGATTGTGATGGGGAACTTACTACCACAGCTCTAATAAGCCTCATGGCTGCATCTCATTAAAAGGATTATAGTGTCATTTAGAAATCTCTCCATTTCAGAGGTTACCTTTGTATGCAACTTATTCAGTAATTGTTTGGAAAAATTACAGAAGATTCATAAATATCCTGGGAGATACTAGAAATGTGTGTTTTTATATTCTTAGTGGAGTTGACAACAGAAATGCCCTTATATTTTGTATAGTTAATTCAGTTAGAAGTTAATCTTGATGTTAATAGAGCTGAAATGAGGGGACTGAGTACAGATACTGCATCTTCATGTCCCAGACAGACACACATTTGTCTTATCACCTGTCCATCCCTTCCTTTATTCTTTCTGCAGACATTCCTGAGGACTTGTAGAGCAGGCAGCCTCCAGCAGGGACTGAAGTGCACACAGCAGAAGTACAGGGACAGGTTCCTGCCCTCTGGAATTTAGGCTGAGAAAAAGTAGTTACTATTTGCTTAGAAATAATGAAGTGGTTTTTTGTTTGTCTGTTTGTTTTGTTTTGTTTTTTAATGGGGGGAATGCCACTTTGTGCATGTAACAATCCTCTGAGGTTTTCCTTTCCTCCTCCTACTTTTCTCTCTCTCTTTCCCCCCTCTCTCTTTAGCACCACCTGAAAAAATTGGAAGGCCGCCGCCTGGATTACGATTATAAAAAGAAACGAGTAGGTAAGATACCAGATGAAGAAGTCAGACAAGCAGTAGAAAAATTTGAAGAGTCAAAGGAGTTGGCTGAAAGAAGCATGTTTAATTTTTTAGAAAATGATGTAAGTATTTAAGTCAAACAAGAGACCTTAATGTAAATGAATAAAACACTGATCAGCATGTTGAAAACCTCTAAAGTCTGAGTTGTTATGGAAGTTTTTAGAATGTTCAGTAGCCATTATTTCCAGCCTCAAAGATAGGGTCAGACATCCAGCAAGCCCTAACTCAGGTCTGGAATCTTGGGAAGCTCTGTTTATCCAAGAGATATTTTGAGTGGGCCCCAGGGAGGTAGACTTGTCTCAGAAGATGGCAAAGTAAACTGGCCTTTGTGTTTGAGGCCACATTTGTGGTTTCACAGGAGAATAGAAAGCCCAGATCATAGACCAGTTTGCAGTTCTTAAGACTGAACAGCACTGTAGGAGCCAAATGTTTGAGGATGAGGGCCTTTCTCCCCTGCGGCTCTCTGAGGCCTTTACTCATCAGAGTGAACATTTGGCACTCAAAAACATGATCTGCGTTTTTTTTAGCTGCTCCATAGTGGTGTTTGTGAAACTGGGGACTGGGAAGGTCTTAGATCATAGCACCTAGAAATGCCAATCTTCTCTTGTACCGGTCCTGGCATTAACTAACCAGCTTTTATTTGATTTTTCCAAGTGACATCGAATGAAATGGGGATGAGTAATTCCCCATGGCAAGCTGAGGGCTTCCCTTATTTGCCTTGGTTATGAGGAGTCACTTGGCATCTTTACTGCCTGAGTGGAAAAGGCCACAGCCACCTGCCTTCTACTTGAGTCCCTGACTCAGGTCTTAAATCAGCCTGGTCTCAGTGAAACCCTGAGCTGTCTTGGCCAGCATTAGCTTTGGACTCATTTGTTAAACTTTCAAACCTGTGAGAAGTCAGGGGATTTATTTATCCTCAAAAACATATCATACTTATAGCTGCTTGTTAAAAAGTACACCAAGGTCTTTCATCTTCTGAATCAGTTCAAAAAAAATGTATGAAGCACTTTCTAGTCCATGGTGATGTGTGGAGGAACTATATCCAGTATTGACAATTTACTAAATCCCAGAAGACTAATTTTCCCAAATGGAGAAATCGGTTTGAAATTTCTCATGCCCATTAAACCATCGAGAATTGAAAAGTACACTCTATTATGTTTCTTGTTTTAATTTTTTTTTTGTTTTTACATTTTACGGGAAATAGGAGGAGGTGTAACACTTTGCTGTCTCTTTGTTTATTTTGCTTAAATATATAAATTTCTTCTTGAAATTGTCCCCAAGCAAGAGGCATTTTTGTTTTGTTTCAGATTTCCATATTTAATTTGTTTGAAGTATTTAGAAAATCTTTTTGAGGTATGACAGATACTCCTTATGGGGCCATAACAAATGACTTGCCAGCTTGGGGCCCATTAGCAGTAGATTTACCGGTTGAGGTTGTATCTTGCATGTCACGCATGCTGCCTAATCCATGTGCTCCAATCATGACCTTTGTGCATGAACCTCCATAATTGTTTTTGCAAAGTTCTCCATGAGTAAAGCCTGTCTTAGCAGCTTTGGCCTTGACAGTTAACCCAAGAGACCTCAGTGTTCCCCTCAGTATCAGTGAAAAGTCAAAAAATGATCCCTTCATTATAAAAACAGTTATTTGTCCATTCTTTGTCAGTGACAAGTATTCAGCTTGTCACAGATGGACTAACCCCTCCCGCCCTGCCCTGGCAGAAGTAGTAGCTAGCTAGTCCTTAACCCAAGCTCCATAGTCACTGGTGTCAAGTCTTCTCCATTGTGGCCTCAGTATTTCCCTAGGGAATTTCTGCAGTGAATGGTGGTACCCCGGTTCAACTCTGGGGAACTGGGGTTTCCTTCCCCCTTAGTTCAGCTCCTGGGGTCCATACTACCAGAGAGGCTGCTATAACTGGCATCAGGGATGACCTACTATCTCTGCTTTTTTGACAGAGGCCGTGAAAAACAGCCATTGAGGTGAGAGGAGACCAAAGCAATGAGACTGTGAAGGGCTGTCCAGACTGTTTTGGCACTGGGCTCCTTCCCTTTCTCTTTCCTCCTTTCCTTATGTCAACCACAGTGGGTTATCCTGTGCCCTGTGGTTGCTAATTCTTACCATAATGATGATGGTGTGATATACTAGGGACAAGAGCTGCCATTTGCTAAGCACTCCATGACAGAGATCATCAGGGTATACTGGTAACAGTCCCCTATTATGGCACACTTGCTTTGACCTTTACGCCTCTTGGTTAATAGCTGAAGGGACTCACAAGTTATATATAGGTCCCAGAAGGCCATCTTTGTTCTCTTTGGGGGGTTAGAACCAGAAGGGTCTTTCACATGTCCAGCTGATCTGGCTGTTTCTCTCCTCTTACCGGGAAAGGTACAGAAAATCTCCTTCAGTTCACTCCTTGTATCTGATATGCTAATGCTGACATTGCCTGGTGGTTAGGGGACAAACTGTGGATGTGATCTGTTGGGGGAAAGGAAAAGTACTAATATATGGTGGGGTAGGGCATGCATTGAACCTTCGGCCCTGTCTTTACCCCCATCTCCACTGGCTAAGGCCAGTGGTTCTGCAGCCCATGGGACTCTGGCCTCTTGCTCTCTCTTCATCGCCAACCTCACATCCAGTCTTTGTCACTCAGTCTCTTTAACCATGTCTGCTTCCTTTCATGGTGGGAAGCTGTGCTTCTGGAAGGCTGGATTTTCTCCTAGGAAATGATCTTGGCACTAACTAAAGTTGCCAAGGACTTGTCTAATTATCAGTGTTCCCCTCAGTATCAGTGAAAAGTCAAAAAATGATCCCTCCATTATAAAAACAGTTATTTGTCCATTTACTTTCTTTGGAAAGTAATATAAGCTAAATATAGGAGATCGCAAGTCCTGCCAGTGCCTGATGGGTCAAAGGTGACTCCATCTAACATAGTACTTGCTGGAGATAGGTGCACAGACTCTGTCAAAAAAACATGCCTCAGGAGGAACAGAGTGGCAGGCTGCATAGGCCTGTCTTTTGGACATAGATGGGAGATGCTTATATTATTAGGGGTTAGAGATTTGGGGATATCCATCACAGTATTCACCATTTTGAGTTCTGACTTATTGAGAATTAGACACGTCTTAATTGATGAAAATACCAATAATTAATAAAATGCAGACTTGCTGGTCACCTGTGTTGGAGGATATGGCATGACCCCAAAGTCCCAAAGAAGCACTTTCTACTCTTTGTGTCCTCAGTTGATGGAAGCCAGCCCTGGAATAGAGCCAACCTGACCCTCATTCAGACACAATCTGAGATGCTGAAACTGGGCAAGTAGCCCTCACTGGGCCTCTGGCCATGTGGAGCCTGCTTTTGAGGCAGAGCAAGCCATCCTGCTAATGAGAGAACATTCCCCAATCTAATCCATAGGGGAAGGAGAAAAGAAAGGCTGGAAAGAGGGCTTAGAAGTATTTATTCCAAAGAAAGTAAATAAGCCAAGTACATAGTGTGAAGGGAAACCACTTGAGATGGTGTGCTTGGTGCTACCTGCCCATGTTTACCTGGCATTAGAAATTCAAAGGCTCAAATATCATTCCAGGGAGCAGTCAATGCCTTTCTTCTTCAATCCTCGTGTCTTAACAATCCTGGCTAAGAAACAACAAAAGCTTCACCAGAGAATGCCTAAAAAAATTGCTTGCCAGATCTCTGCCTGATGTGGGAAGAGCTCTGACTGTAATTAACAGATTTGGTCTTTCCTGGGCCACCAAATGCAGATCTTTCTAGGACTTTGGCTAACAGGCCATTTGTCAGGAATTCCAGGGTGTGGTCACTTCTCTGTCCTCACATGTGCATTCTCCCAACTGAGGAATGGGAGCCAAACAAGGATTACATACCAGCCCCCTACTCAGAGGATAAGTCTTTCTGAAAAGCCTTGTTGGAAGAAGCAACTTGGGCCTGGACCAATGGATGTCCAGCTAGCTAGACCTCGGAACCACCCACAGGAGAACAAGTTGCACAGAGCAGAAAGCCAGATGACACATGATATCTTGGCATCTTCACCAACCCACTTTCTTAAAGAATACAGAACCCAGAGCCAAGGTCCTACTGCCTTTTAGTGCAGTGTCCAGAAGTCTGGTTAGCAAGGCCAAGCAGATGCCAGGCTTCCAGGCTCAACAGCATCATTTCTCCACCTTTGCTGTGGAAAGGAGGGGATAGTGCAGAGACCTGAAGTGTTCATTCCAATGTTTCTAAGCAAAAGTTCTATCTATTTTCTTATCTAATTTTTTGCCAGAATTGGGAATGGGAAAATGAAGAAGAGTATCCTTTGGTTCCTTATTGCAGCCACTGATTAAGAACTGGATAAGAAACCTTGAGCATCATTTCACTTCTTGTTTGAGACCAAATAGCTTCACTGTTCTATAGGTGGTGATGCAAGCTAGGGGGTGTTTTGATCCTCTGGCTTTCAAGCGCCAGGCCTATGACTGAATCCTTTTGCTGTGCCAGGCTTGGCAGGGTCCCCTGAGATGCCTAGAGTAACTGTCCCCGAAGAGAAGGGCCATTGTGCCTGCCACCACTGATTTTTGGGGTTGTAGGAAAATCAGCAAGGTGACTCTGAGCCTTCATTGCATTTCTTGGGAATGATGAATCCCCCAAGGGCTTGTTAACACACTGTTTCCTCTTCTGTTTTTGCAAAGAATTTTATTCCTTACAAGTTGACATTATCAAATGTAGATCATTGACCTTAAGCAGAAACTGGAGATATTGTTTAGATGTCTACTTCAGCCTAGTGAAGCTAGAGCCCTGCACTATACACTAACTGTTTTGGTACAAATCCCCTGGAGCTGGGGGGTCCTTCATCCATGGGTTCCCAACAACAGGAGATTCTTAGGTTCTTTTCACTGGTCTATAGTAGTATTTTCCCAAATTAATTCCATGAGCTGTTAGCATGTTGTGTTAATACTCTCTCTTTTATGGTTAAATAAATTTGAGAAACCTTGGGATAAACAAAACTAAACAGTTTTTTATCCCAAGACTTTCTAGGCTGTATAGGATAATATGAAAGATTAATCTCTGAGCAACATCTAAGAGAAGATATTATTGGCAATTTGCCAAACTTATTTGACTAGAACTGCACTGCATTATTATAGTTATTGACATTTCAGGAGTGGAATAAGGTGTATCAGGAAGTACTGGGCCAGCAGAAAGTATACCCAGCAAAAAAGTAAGAGACCTGGTTCTGGTTCTGGCTTAATCTCTACTTGTGCATATGCCCTGGGAAAGTTGCTTTCACTTGACAAATATCAAGCAACTGAGCAACTGCATTTGAGGAGTTCTTTTGAAGTATAAAGTGGAGAATGAAAATATATTATTAATTTAATTGCCTTACTCAAGCTTTGTTCAGAAACTCTGAATAAAGACTTTGAATCCATTGAAAAAGACACCTATTATGACTAGACTGCAAAATTCACAAGAAAATTTCTTTTGGCTTCTCTGACAAATCCAAAAAGAGATGAAGTATGTGATATGATAGAACAAGGAAAATAAAGATGACTTCCAGGGGAAGTATGTCATTTCATTTGTGAGAGAAGATGGCTTAATCTGCATAACTTTCCTATGTACATAAATGAATACACCACAGTGAATCCCACCATTGTGTACATCCACAAGACTGGGGCAATAATTAGAATGAGATATATTCCATCCATGTATAATTTTATCAAAATGGACTATATTGTCATGCATTACTAAAAATAACCAATAAAAAAAGAAGAAGAGGGCTTCTTACCTCCTAAAGATGTGCATTTCTTTTCTCATTCTTGCTGAGCACACTAGGGATTCCAGGCACCTGGGTAGAGCATCACCCATTCACATCAGGGTTCTCTGTGTTGTCACCATAGCCTTCAGAGGATGCCTCTCTCTGCCTTGGCTGTCAACCAGTCTCAGGAGGAGGGGTCACATCCTTTCCTTCTTTAACCTCAGATTCCATGTTACTTTTTTAGAGAATTGACTTAGAAGGCCCTACTCTGGGCTGTAGTCCTTGGAGCTCTTCTTCTTTGGGGTAAGCCCAAGCCCTTTGAAGTTGGTCCACAAGACCAGACAATGGTTCCGATACCACCCAAGTGTCCCTAAGGTTTCCACTGCTAGTAACACTAGGAATGTTTAGTGCTTTTGATCCACTGTAGTTGGAGACATCTCTGACCTGCCTCCATCTCCAGGGTCAGGTAATTCCAACAGCCTCATACACTGGTCAGCCATTGGCTTACAGCTTGAGAGAGAATTAAATACATCCATAAGTGGTACATTAATTGATATGCTATGTGCATGGGAGAGAAATGAAGTCCATCTCACCCATCTGGAAAGAGAGTGAGGTGCCATGGGGTAAAGCTGAAGCATCAGTGAAGTCCCCAGGCCCAGCCACAGAAGACTCATTACCTAGTGAATTTGGTTGGCAGCACCTCCGAACCCTCCCCCACCCCAAATAGGGGACCCTAACCTGCACTAATCCCATTGTTAGCATTTTGCTAGTTTGGGAATAGGCCAAAGCAGCTCTGTATTAGGATCACAGACATGATGACTTAAAGGACCACAAATTTATATCTTGGAGGTTGTAAGTCCTATGATCAACGTTTTGGTAAGGCTGCCTTCCTTTTGGAGGTTCCAGAAAGGAATCTATTTCCTTTCTTTTCCCAGCTATTAGAGACTATCTGCATTCCTTGGCTTTTTGACTTATTTTCTCCATCTTCAGAGCTAGCAGCAGCCTAGACATGGTGGCACATATGTGTAATCCCAGCTATTCGGGAGGTTGAGGCAGGAGGATGGGAAGTTCCAGGCCAGCCTAGACAACTAGCACAATACCCTGTCTCAAAATAAAAAAAAAAAAAAGAAAGGCTGGGGATCTAGCTCAGTGGGGTAGAGTACCCCTGAGAACCCCCAATACATGCAAAATAAATAAATCAACAAATAAATAAAAGCAGAGTATCTTTAAATCTCTTGTTCTGACCTCTGCTTTTATTGTCATGTCTTCTGCTATGATTCTAACCCTCTTATGTACCTCTTAAAGGACCCTTGTAATTATACCCCAATAATTCAAGATATTCTCCCCATTTCAAGATGTTTAATTTAATTATATCTGCAAAGTTCCATTGGCTATGCAAACTTATTCATAAATTTGGGGAATTAGGCCTGGGACTTCTTGTGGGACATTATTCTGTCACAAATTCCCTCTGGTTTTATGGTTCCATGAATCTCCCAGATATCTTTGCAGTCCTCACTCCATGCATTTGTCAGCCACCACTGCCTGTGCCTGGCCTGTGCCTCCTTGATTTCTAGCCTAATGGTGAAGTCTGTTTGCATTGTGAGTTTTTCAAAGTAGGCATCTGAACTGGGTGTGAGAGAAGACAGCTGTTTCTCGGGTAATTGTGTTCCTTTGAATGTCAGGTAAACTTTTCCATATGGTGAGGTCACATTTTGTTCTTGAGGTCCCAGCCTGTAAATGGAATTAAGCGTCCATATACCTGAGGCAGATCCAAATTGAGTGGTGTGGCCACTGGAGGAAATGTTTAACTTTCTACCTAAGTTTTGGTCCTTAGACGGCCTGGGTTTATTGCTCTATCTTGTTTTTTCTTGTTCAGGTATTTAATTCTGATTGCAGCTTTGGGAATCAGAGTCTACCTGTGCTGGTTCCTAGCACAGTTTGATGTTCATGGTCTGGAAGACAATGAAATGGAAGCTTCTATTTTCTGACAGTTATAGAAGAATAATCCACTTGTGGCATCGCATGTCTTGCACTTAGCACATACTATGTGCAGGCATTGAGTAGCATTGCTGTTACTTCTCGAGCTTTAAGGGGCTCTGACATTCACTGTCTTCCCAAAGTCAGCCTCAAATGCATTTCTTGATTATATAATCATGCATTTTAGCCACTTCAGAGAGAATAGCTGGTAATTTGCAGACCCTGCCCTTTACCAACCCTACATATGTTTCAAGGAATATTCATTTAGTTTTTCCACTCTTCCTTTAAAAATTCTAAAACACCAAACATATTTCAAAGTGGGGCATAAATTAGGACATATTAATTTTACTAAAGACAGAGAGGTGTGGCACAGATTTTTACCAAACATACAACTTGAGCACTGTAAGGAAGAAAAATTCTTTTGTAGCAAATTCTGCCATGATCCTGTTAGGCCATGGTGCCGGACTTATTCAAAAGTATGTGAAAAAGCCAAAGAGATGAAATTTAAGAAATCCTTAGGATTTCGTTGGGGCCAGGCTGTCTTTGTTTTGTTTATTGGGTTTTTAGAAATTTAAGGCTAGGCTTGCTGCTTTTCCAGCCACAGAGCATGGTAAAGTGAATGTAACACCAGGGGATTTCCTTATTCAAATGCCAATCACATTTTGGCACAAGTAGAATTCCATGCGTACCTTTTTCTTTTTCTTTTTTTTTTGGACTGAGGATTGGACTCAGGGATGCTCTCTGCCACTGAGCTGCATCCCTTGCTCTTTTTATTTTGTATTTTAAGACAGTGTCTTACTAAATGCTGATGCTGACCTCTAACTTGGGATCCTTCTGCCTCAGCCTCCCAAGTTGCTGAGATTATAGGTGTGTGCTATCATATCTAGATGTATTCCATATATATCTGAAATGCATATTGAGCCCATGTTTAATGTGGTATAAATGGTTTAAGAAAATTTACAGAGTAGGCAGCAAAAGAATAGTCTGCATCAACACATGGAAACATCTTGGATCTTTGAAAATATGCAAGTCCATGACTGTTTACATGGGGTGAGAATGTATGAATGAATAAGCAGGCAGATTTTTCCCCAAAGCTAGTTAGAAAGTGATATATGAGAATGATGCCTGAGCTTTGGGGAAAATGCGGTAGAGCAATGTTGATTTGTGACTCTGTCCAGATTTGGAGTTCATGGGATTTATGCTGGGAGGTATCACCTCAGCCTTCTGGGACTTGCCTCTGAGGCTTCCTGAAATAAGTTTTTATTAATCTTTACTTCTTAAATCAGTTCCTTAACCTTGTTGGGTAGCAGTAAAGCTCTTGGGCCCTCTCAATATTGCTCTTCCCTCAAATTACACACCTCCAGGTCTTCCGGACTTTGCTCACAAGACAAAGCTTTGTTTGTTTGCTTGTTTAAGCATCCATTGTAAGTTGGCCACTAACTTGTGTTGATTTGTGGGAAAGAGATACACCAGAATCTTTTAGTTCATTCTTTTCCACTGTATGTTTCAGGGAAAATATTTTCTGCTGGTAGCAATAAAAAACACAGGGGGATTCTTTGCCGTGCAGCACATGTTGCTTTTGGGCACTCCTTTCTTATCTGAGAACAGCTTAATTTACTTACTTTCTGAGGTTTGCTTAGCTAGAAAGTGCCCATAGAGACACTTCACAAGGTTTATTTACTAGGTGTTGGCTTCACTTACCATTGGAAAAGCTTCCTTTCTCCATTTTCAGATCGGTGAACTATAAGCATAAAAATGTCCATAGAATATCATCACCTAATTGGAAAAGAAAGCATATTATTGAATTACATCAAATTCATAATCACAAATAAATGTGAACATGTTTTTCCAGCATCTACATCTCTATACCACGGCCTGTATGGTTATTATGCAGGGCTCCAAGATGGAATGAAATGAAATGGACCAGAGCCAAGGCAGACGTTGGGCTTCCCCGCAAAGCTGGGTCTTTGTTGCTGGGCACCTCTCTCTGGACATTACATGGGCTCTGGCCTCCATGGAGTAATTTTGCACTTCTGCTGCAGGTAGAGCAAGTCAGCCAGTTGGCCGTGTTTATAGAGGCAGCTTTAGACTATCACAAACAGTCCACAGAGATTCTGCAGGAGCTGCAGAGCAAGCTACAGATGCGGTAAGGTCCTTTACCTTTCTTATAGCCAGGGGCTGCAAAGTTAAGTCAATTGAAATCAATCTCTTGTCTCTTTATCTCCCCTTCCCTCTGCCCCATTCTATGCTGAAATTTCTTTAGTTGGCTTTCATGGTTGGCCATGGGATGGGACAGAAAACTAATTAATATGTGACTTTGGCCAATAAGTCAGAACTGGGAAAAGAGATCTGATAGCTTTTCTCCTTTTTCTTTTCATTAAAGCCCCCTTTCTCTCCGCTGTGTTTAGGGCAATCAAACAAAGGGCTCCCTTGCCCACCTTGGAGGTTGACCCTTGCAGAGCTGTCTGCTTCCTTGCCAACTTGCTGAACTTTGCTCTCCACTTATAAGCTGGCAGTAGCCATGGTGTATACTCTCTTCCCAACACCTAGGGCAATGCAGAGAAGAATGGGATGATTCAGAAAATATGTCAATATCCATTCAAAAGATATATTTTTACTTCACTAGTACAAATACCAGGCTGAGCTGGGCGTGGTGGTGCACATCTATAATCCCAGTGGCTTGGAAGGCTGAGGCAGGAGAATCTTGAGTTCAAAGCTAGCCTCAGCAAAAGTGAGGCACTGTGAAACTCAGTGAGACCCTGTCTCTAAATAAAATACAAAATAGGGCTGGGGATTGTGGCTCAGTGATCAAGTGGCCCTGAATTAAATCCTTGGTACCAAAAATACAAAAAAACAAAAAACAAAAAAACAGACTGTATTCATAAGATTGACATGAAAAGCAATTTCAGCATATTCTGAAACATGAGAGAAATATTGAGATTTGTGCCTTATGGTTTTAATGATTGTCATAGTCTATATATTTTTGAAAATTAGTGGTAACATTTATAATATGCACAGCAATCCCACTAATTAAAATGTTGGGCTAAAAATACCATTAATACCCTATGTTTTGAACAAGTTTGATAACAGAAAATTGCTTTACACAGCATTACGGCAATGGCAAAAACAAATCTGGAGAGATTTTCTCTCAATTCAATGCCCTGATTCTAGAAGGATAAAACATGTGTCCAGTCCCTGAAGCATCCACTAGATATTCATCTAGCCCTTATAAGAGGATGTTTTCACAATTCTCTAACAGAGGGGAATGAAGAAGGCAGCTAGTGTGGTTGAGGGGCCACTTGCTAAATGCCTCTGGGACTTTATGAGGCTAAATGGTCTTCAAGATGAATTTCACTGAGAAGCTCACATAGATAGTTGGAAAACTGCATTTAGGATGTGACTTCTGTCCCTTAGGGGCTATTAAGGAATCAGTGTGTAAAATCCGTCACCTCCCTGGTCACTCTTGTAACCTAGGTTTGCATACTCATCAGGGCTGAGTGAAGGTGTGCTTGAAAGCTCTGCTATCTTTATCAGATGCCTGACTCAGATTCCAATGTGTGTTACAGAATTATGGCTGCATCCGATATTCCTAAAAGAGAATATAAGCCAAGACCCGTGAAAAGGAGTACTAGTGAGTTCAATGGGGTTTCCACCACTTCTGCAGCAAAGTTGGCAGGTACGTTAACCTCTCTCAAAGTATGAAGTGTGCCCCTCAGTAAGGCTTCTTCTAGAAACATTGATCTGCTTCTTGTTGTGAGGTCTATCCATGCAAAAACCCTAACATCCTGAATTCCTTTGCTGATTTGGTGAAATTCTTTCCCCCAACAATGTCCCTTTTTCCTATTTCAAATACTTTTTCCTATTTCAAATACTTTTTCCTATTTCAAATACTTATCCGATTTTGAAAATGAACACCAAGAAGAATTCCATCACTTTACTGAAGCCTCCTTATATGGCAATTAGATAAACCCTTGATCTTAGGACCCTTGTTGCTACATTATCCTTACATTTTTAACTTTCAAAGTATTTTACTATTTTTTAAAGTTTTTTATTGTTGAGCACTTGGTATATGCTGGGCTCTGTCTTAAGTGCTGCATTCTTCATTTTTAATGACAAATGACACATAAATATAATCTTGAGTAAAGTGATCAAACTGAGGGGAAAAAATCAGATGGTATAAAAATTCTGTTGTCTCTTATGATTGCCCATTCCAACCCAATCTCCTCCTTAGATATAGCCACTGTTAACCATTTGGTATGAATACTCTCATATGTATTTATGTACATATACATACACACACAGTTTTAAGATTTTTTTCTGTTTTATAAATGTAACATCAGCTTAGGCATATTGTTATGCAGTTTGATTTTTAAAATATTACTGTTTCTTGGAGTTATTTTCATACCTTGCATATAGATCTATCACTTTTTAATGAGTTCATAGTTTTTTATTATAATACACTATATCCCTATTAATTAGCCTAGTTTTTAAAAATTTACTAATATGAATACCTTTTATCTTCCTCCATATTCTGGCAAGCAAGTCTTTCTAGGAAATGAAATTGCTGATTTAGGCTCATTGCTGTGTTATGCACATTTTAAGTGACAGTAGATAATTGCCTAAATTACCTACATGACCTTTACTATTCGAATACCTGCTTCCTAATGTCCATGTAATTACACTTCCATTTCTTCTGAGCACTCAAGAATTAAAAAATGGCATTCAACTTTAGCTTGTCTTTCCATAATTACAAGTGAGATTGAATATTTTTTCTCTAATTCATCATTTGTTTTCCTTATGTCTGAATTACTTATGTCATTTTTTTCCTTTTAGGTAGTTTATGTTAGTGATTTGTATGGATTCTTTAATATTTACAATTTTTTTTCCTCTTTGTCACTTATCTTTAAACCTTGTTTATGAAGTGTTTTATCTATTTATTGGTTTTGTTGCTGTGATTTGCTTTGTTCATTTTTTTTTGAGTATACAGAAGCTCTGTTTTGATGTAGTCAAATTTATCAATATTTTTACTTATGATTTTTACATTTTGTGTATACTTATGATTTTTGCATTTTATGCCATTGAGAAAAAAGTCTTTCTGACACCAAAGTTATTCTGCTGTAGTTTTCTGTGACTTAAAATCTCCTCTAGATACTTAAATGCTAATCATTTGGATTTTACTTTTGTAAATTAAAATAAACTGCTAAACTATCACAATGGCTGTGTGAGTTTGCATTCCCACCAGCCATGTATGAGTGATCCAGTTACTTCACATACATACCAGCATTTGGGGTTGTTACCATTTTTAATTGTAGTTCCTTTGACTAAAGATGTTGAACATTTCTTCATTCGCTTATTTACCATTTGAAGGTCCCCTTTGGTGAAATTTCTTTTCATATCTTTGCCTGTTTTCTACTTAGATTATTTGTATTTTTACTGTTGAGATTTGAGAATTCTCTCTACATTCTAAATGTAGTGTTTTTTTTGTTGTTGTTATGAAAGTGGTTTGCAAATATATTCCTTCACTCTGTAGCTTACATTTTATTATCTTAACAGGGTTTTTCACAGATCAAAAGTTTTTAATTTGGATGAAATCCAAGTTATCCGTTTCTTCTGCTATTTGTTCGTGATATGAAACTAAGAATTCTTTGCCTTGCTTAGTGTAAGATCTTCTCCTATGTTTTTTCTCAAATTCATGACCGATTTTGAGGTAGGATTTGTATGTGAGATGTGGCTTGAGGTTCATTTATTCTGTTGTTGGGTGTCTGGTTGTTCTTCCATAGCACACCCAATCCAGAAAAGCATCAGTCTGAATTTTCTTCCACCACTACACTCCCTTTAAAGTTCCTTTTTTTTTTTTTCAGTGAAAAATAACAATTCTCAGGGGTTGGGGCTGTGGCTCAGTGGTGGAGTGCTTGCCTTGCATGTGTGAGGCGCTAGGTTCGATCCTCAGCACCACATAAAAATAAGTGAAGATACTTTATGTTCATCTACAACTAAATTAAAAAATAACAATTCTCAGAATAATATGTACATGTAGTTTTTAAAATAAAATGGTACCACAAAGCTTCTATTTATGAAAATCAGTAGTCTCTTTCTCTACTCCTCTGCCAAGGCTTATTTCCTACTCTCAGAGGAAACCACCTTCAACTCTCTACTGTTTGGTGTTTAACTCCATTGTTCTAAACAAAATGTTATTTGCTGATTTTTCAGTTTTGGGTCACAAATAATGATTTCCTACTAAAGAAGATAAGCATTCAACTTGCTCTCCTTTGGTCTCCCATATACACCCCCTCTTCCAGCTTACTTAAAATCACCATTTTTGTCAAATAAATATTTATTACATAATGATCATTTTCATCATGCAGAAGTATTAAAATCCACCCCTCTCGTTTCCCCTGCTGTTATTTTACATGCAGTTGCTCCTATCTCTGAATGAAAACCTGGGCAGTCCCCAGGACTTTTCTGATTATATCTAGGTCATACGAGTTCTCCAGTCACTTCACTGTATAAGTAAAAGTTTGCACAGTGGCCCAGTTGCTAAGACCTGTATAGTAACCAAAGTTAAAATCTCCAATATACTATTTCAGTGGCAAGCTAGATATCAGGGCAGGGATGGTATTAGGCTTCTTTGTTTCATCTACCCCTTCTGTTCTTGAATCTCTAGAGAACTTCATGCTCTTTGAGGGCACTTTTAAATAAATCTCCCTCCTACCCTAACCTCTCTCTTCTCTCAGAAGAATATGCAAATTCCAGCTCTTCCGTGCTCTCTCCATAACTTCTCTGAATTTTTTTCTAATCTTTGTTACGTGATCTGGTTGTGCCACAGGTGTGAGTTAGGGTTAAGAGTAATAAAAACGTTTCCCCCATCACTTCTGTTTGTTTCAAGTTCTCAGGGTGATCTTCTGCACACCAAGCTTTAAAAACAGTTCTGAAGCCTCAGCCCAAACCTCCATTTTTATGTTCTGTAACAATGACTACAATGCCATGTGCATAAAAATAATATGCACAGCATCATTACTGAGGGACTAGGGCTCTACTTTCATTCTTATTCGACTTCCTGCTTCTTGCTTGTCATAGCTTTCTAACTCTTGACATCAGGTCCTGTTAATCCTCTAACTTTGGTCTTCTTTTTCAGTCAAATCTGGGTTGACTATTCTAGTTCCTTTGCATTTTTTTTTTTTTGAGAATTTTAAGATCATCTTTTCAATTTTTTTTAAAGCACATTTGAATTTTGATTTATATTGGGTTGACTCTCTGATCCCTTAAGAAAAAAATCAGTAGTTTAACAATATTGAATGTTCCAATCTTGAACACTTTGGCCTTTATTATTTCATCGCTTCTGCTTGCTTTGAGTTTAATTTGCTCTTTTTCTGTTCCAGGATACCACCTAACATTTAGTAGTTTGTCACATTAGGCCCCTCTTGGCTGTGACAATTTCTAAGACTTTCTTAGTTTTAAATGAGCTTGACCATTTGGGAGAGTACTATTCAGGGATTTTGAGGTTGATTTAGTATTATTCATGGTCTGAATGAGGTTGTGAGTCTGGGTTCCTCACCACAGTGTATCAGGCTGTCTAGGTGACTGAGCACTGTGGATGCCCATCTGGATCAGCTGGCTAAGGATGCCCATCTGGATCAGCTGACTAAAGCTTCTCCTTTTCTTCTCTAAGGAAAGGTTTTAAATTACAGATAAATAAACAGATAAATAATAAACCTAAGTTGTCAGTTAGACATAAAGTTCTTCCAGTTATTCTCTTATTATCCTTTTAAGATATGCAGAATTTGTGGAGGTGTCACCTCTCATCCATTGCTGATACTGCTTATTGGTAGTTTCTTTCCCTTTTTTCTTAATCATCTCATTTTGGCTATGAATTTCTTAATTTTCCTTTTTTGTCAGTGTTTTTTTCTCTCATGTTTACTATATTCCGTTTTTGTTCCACTTTGATCTTTATTATTTCATTGCTTCTGCTTACTTTGGGTTTAATTTGCTCTTTTTCTAGTTTCTTATAATAGACACTAAGGTCTTTGAGTCTGTTCTTCTTTTCTAATAACCGTATGTGTTTACTGCTATCAATTCCCCTCTGAGTACTACTTTAGTTGTATCTCCTGATTAAGATATGTTGTGGTTTTATTTTCATTCTCTTTGAAACCCTTTCTAATTTTATTTTTCAGAGTCTCTTTAACCTGTGATTTCTTTTGAAGTATTTCATTTCCACATATGTGGTCTTTTTCAGATATCTTTCTGTTTAAGACTTCAGATAAACTCTATTTTGTTCAAATAACATATTTTGTATGAATTTTGTACCCTTTAAATTGTTTTGCTTTATGGCTCAGAATATAATTAGTCTTGGTAAATGTCCTGTGTGCACTTGAAAATGTGTGTATTCTATTTTCTTTGGTGGAGTGTTCTATAAATGTCAGTTAGATCAAGTTCTTAGTGTTGTTCAATTCTTCTATACCTTCTGATTTGTTGCGTCTGTTTTTTCCTATTAATTTTTGGGTAAAAAGAGTATTGAAATCTCTAATGGTAGTGCTGGACCCATCCATGTTTCCTGGAAATTGAATCAAATATGGGAAGACCAGTTACATTCCCTTCTCCTTCCTCCTTCTTGTTGACCCTTTAATCTAATTACTCATATTGATCTTAAACCTGGAAATATTTTTTAAAGCCTTAAATATACTTCTCTATTTCCTTGATTTTTTCCCTTTTTAACTCCCATTAGATATTGGCTCTTTTGATTATTCCTCTGTGTCTCAGTGTCCTATCCCTTCTTTCCTCATCTCTGCCCTCAGAGGAAATTTCATTATATCATTTTATTCTTCGCTGATACCATTCATTTATTTAGCATATCTACTCAGGCTCTTACCTCTATCATATTAGTTTCCTCACTACAAACTATGTGGCTTAAATTAATACACATTTAACATCCATTTTAAAGCTGTGGGGGCCACAGGGCCTAAAATTCAGGAGCTGATGCAAGAAGAGAATCCATTTCTTACCTTTCCCACCTTCTGGAGGCTCTGTGTTCCTTGGCTTCTGGCTCCTTGCTCCATCTTTTTAGCTGGTGGCATGGCATCTTCACATCTGCCTCTAGCCTTGTTTTTTAATTTTTTTTTTGTAGTTGGGCCCAATACCTTTATTTTATTTTTTAATTTATTTTATGTGATGCTGAGGTTGAATCCCAGTGCTCACACATACTAGGTGAATGCTCTACCGCTGATCCACAACCCCACCCTTCCAGCCTCATTTTTCACAGTTGCAAGTTCTTTTCTGAGTCTGATCCTCTTGCTCTTCCCTCTTATAAGGCCCCTTTTGATTACATTAAGTCCACACACATAATTGTATGACTATAAGTACCCACCCACATAATTCAAGGTAATCTATCTATATCAAGATCTGTGAGCCAGGTGTGATAGCTGTATTCCCAGCAACTCAAGAGACTGAGGCAGGAAGATTGCAAGTTTGAGGCCAGTCTCAGCAACTTAGTGATTCCCTGACTCAAAATAAAAAAATAAAAAGGGCTGGGAATATAGCTCAATGGTAGAGCAACCCTGGATTCAATCCCTGGTACCAAAAATAAAAAAGAAAAGAAAAGAAAAGAAAAGTTGGAAGATTCCCTTTTGCCACATAAGACACCATATTCATAGATTTCAAGGATTAGGAGGAGGAGAGAAAGGCATTTT
Source organism: Spermophilus citellus (assembly GCF_964194105.1). Taxonomy (NCBI): domain Eukaryota; kingdom Metazoa; phylum Chordata; class Mammalia; order Rodentia; family Sciuridae; genus Spermophilus; species Spermophilus citellus. The sequence continues at coordinate 70,420,473 of NC_138185.1, forward strand.
TGGGTTCCCAATATATATATATTCAAATTTCTAAAATTTTAACTTTATGAGTAATTAGATCCTTCAGATCCTTTTTAGAATATTAATTATAATTTAAAGAAGTCTCTATTTTTGTAATATATTAAATTTTATCTCCTTGAGTGTTTGTTTAGATCTGCCATCTCCTTTATGAAGTTTATTCTCATCCAATGTTGTTGATTCTTGGCTCTATATGAAAATTTTTATTTTGAGATTCCTTTCTAGTTGGCCTCCCATGGTAAAGGGGGAGTAAGGGATTCTCAGCTGATTAAATGTACTGGTTTTTGGTTTTCAGGATTTTCCATCACCCATGGTATTGCCCTGATATCCTGTTTTGGGTCGCCATATTCAATACTCCTTCCTGAAGGCAGATGTCTGGGCTCCCAGGTACACAACACAAACCCAGGAAGGGAGAACTTACCTGGCTCCTTTTCTTTCAGAGTGCCATAACAGCTATCCAGTTACCAATATGCATTTATTCTGAGCTTTGGACATCTGATTGCATTTTTCTGCTTTTACACAAGATGGCTTTAGGTGCTAAATTAATGTCAGCATAAATATCTTGAATCACATCATAAGAATATTCTTTTTTTAATTCTGTTTCAGTCATTCTGATGTAAAGTAATAGTTTTGTGCTGAAATGTTATTAATGTCCAATTTTAACAGAGGATAGAGACCTCAGGTTAAAAACCTTTTTCAGGCAAGAGTCCTAACTTGAATTGAATTAAATCGCCTCTTTTCCATCATAATTGTTTTCATGGTTACAGTCTCTTTATAGCATGTGGTGCTAGTTTTCAATTTACATTTTTGACATAATGTTTCCTTTAAAGTTATTTTAGTTAAATTGATTTCTTTAAAAATCATCAAGAGGATATTCAGATATAGTTCTCTGAAGACTTCTTTTATATTATATTAGGGTGACACTAGTTTCTGTATCAAAAAAAAAAAAGAGAAGAACCATATGATCATCTCAATAGACGCAGAAAAAGCATTTGACAAAGTACAGCATCCCTTTATGTTCAAAACGTTAGAAAAAATAGGGATAACAGGAACTTACCTCGACATTGTAAAAGCTATCTATGCCAAGCCTCAGGCTAGCATCATTCTGAATGGAGAAAAATTGAAGGCATTCCCTCTAAAATCTGGAACACGACAGGGATGCCCCCTATCACCACTTCTATTCAATATAGTTCTGGAAACACTGGCCAGAGCAATTAGACAAACGAAAGAAATTAAAGGCATAAAAATAGGAAAAGAACTTAAATTATCACTATTTGCGGATGACATGATTCTATACCTAGAAGACCCAAAAGGGTCTACAAGAAAACTACTAGAACTAATAAATGAATTCAGTAATGTGGCAGGATATAAAATCAACACACATAAATCAAAGGCATTTCTGTATATCAGCGACAAAACTTCTGAAATGGAAATGAGGAAAAACACTCCATTCACAATATCCTCAAAAAAAATAAAGTACTTGGGAATCAACCTAACAAAAGAGGTGAAGGATCTATACAATGAAAACTACAGAACCCTAAAGAAAGAAATAGAAGAGGATCTTAGAAGATGGAAAAATATACCCTGTTCATGGTTAGGCAGAATTAACATCATCAAAATGGCGATATTACCAAAAGTTCTCTATAGGTTCAATGCAATGCCAATCAAAATCCCAATGGCATTTCTTGTAGAAATAGATAAAGCAATCATGAAATTCATATGGAAAAACAAAAGACCCAGAATAGCAAAAACAATTCTAAGCAGGAAGTGTGAATCAGGTGGTATAGCGATACCAGACTTCAAACTATACTACAGAGCAATAGTAATAAAAACAGCATGGTACTGGTACCAGAACAGGCGGGTGGACCAATGGTACAGGATAGAGGACACAGAGACTAATCCACAAAGCTACAACTATCTTATATTTGATAAAGGAGCTAAAAACATGCAATGGAGAAAGGATAGTATCTTCAACAAATGGTGTTGGGAAAATTGGAAATCCATATGCAACAAAATGAAACTAAATCCCCTCCTCTCGCCACGCACAAAAGTCAACTCAAAGTGGATAAAGGAGCTTGATATCAAATCAGAGACTCTACGTCTGATAGAAGAAAAAGTTGGTTCCGATCTACAGATTGTGGGGACAGGCTCCAAATTCCTTAATAGGACACCCATAGCACAAGAGTTAATAACAAGAATCAACAAATGGGACTTTCTTAAACTGAAAAGTTTTTTCTCAGCAAGAGAAACAATAAGAGAGGTAAATAGGGAGCCTACATCCTGGGAACAAATTTTTACTCCTCACACCTCAGATAGAGCCCTAATATCCAGAGTATACAAAGAACTCAAAAAATTAGACAATAAGAAAACAAACAACCCAATCAACAAATGGGCCAAGGACCTGAACAGACACTTCTCAGAGGAGGACATACAATCAATCAACAAGTACATGAAAAAATGCTCACCATCTCTAGCAGTCAAGGAAATGCAAATCAAAACCACCCTAAGATACCACCTCACCCCAGTAAGATTGGCAGCCATGATGAAGTCAAACAACAACAAGTGCTGGCGAGGATGTGGGGAAAAGGGTACTCTTGTACACTGCTGGTGGGACTGCAAACGGGTGCGGCCAATTTGGAAAGCAGTATGGAGATTCCTGGGAAAGCTGGGAATGGAACCACCATTTGACCCAGCTATTGCCCTACTCGGACTATTTCCTGAAGACCTTAAAAGAACACACTACAGGGATACTGCCACATCGATGTTCATAGCAGCACAATTCACAATAGCTAGACTGTGGAATCAACCCAGATGCCCTTCAATAGATAAATGGATAAAAAAAATGTGGCATCTATATACCATGGAATATTACGCAGCACTAAAAAATGACAAAATCACGGAATTTGCAGGGAAATGGATGGCACTAGAGCAGATTATGCTTAGTGAAGCTAGCCAATCCCTAAAAAACAAATACCAAATGTCTTCTTTGATATAATGAGAGCAACTAAGAGCAGAACAGTGAGGCTGAGCAGGAAGAAAAGACTAGCATTAAACAGAGACATGAGGCGGGAGGGAAAGGGAGAAAAAAAAAGGGAAATCACATGGAAATGGAGGGAGACCCTCATTGTAATACAAAATTATATATAAGAGTTTACGAGGGGAATGGGATAACAAACATGGAGGGAAATGAATTTCAATAGATGGGGTAGAGAGAGAAGATGGGAGGGAAGGGGAGGGGGGATCTTAGAGGATAGTAAAGGTAGCAGAATACAACAGTCACTAATATGGCAGTATGTAAAAATGTGATGTGTAGCCAATGTGATTCTGCAATCTGTATTTGGGGTAAAAATGGGAGTTCATAACCCAATTGATTCTAATCTATGAAATATGATTTGTCATGAGTTTTGTAATGTTGTGAACATCCAATAAAAAAAAAAAAAGAAAAAAGAAAAATTCAAGTGCAGTATGCAACAGCATAAATTTTTCTTACTCATGCAACAGTTCAGGGAGAATATTCCAAAAGGATGGGTGATTCTTGTCCCCAGACCTGCTCAGGGGCCCAGGTGGATAGATGCTCTGGCATCCTTATCATGTGATTTCCAAGTTGTTGTCACTCCAGCCAGCAAGAAGGGGGTAAAAACCGAAATATGTAGGCCAGACATTTCATCCTAAGCTAGCAAGGTGGAAATGACACACTCAATATTCCAGGGACAAGAGCTCAACCAAATAGTTGCATGTAGTGGCAAAGCAGCCTGGGAAATGCGATCTCTAGCTGGGTGGTCACTACCCAGTTCAAGTTAGGATTCTTGCCTGCAAAAGGTTTTTAACCTGAGGTCTATCCTACTACGTCTCAGTCTGTTCATACTACTATAATGAAATACTTGAGAGTGGGAAACTTAAAAGCAACAGGATTTATTGCATACCTTTCAGAGGCTGGCAAATCTAAGACCAAAGTGCTGGCTGATTTATTGTCTTCTGAGGCCCATTCCTCACAGATGGTACCTTCTAGCTCTGTCCTCACACTGCAGAAGGGACAAACTAGCTTCCTTGGACTTCTTTCATAGGCACTAATCTTATTCATGTGGGCTGTTTTTATGACCTACTCACCTCTGAAGGCCTCAATGCTTAATACTTTCTCATCAGGGATTAAATTTCAATAATTGAATCTGGGGCAGATGCAAACATTCAGATCATGGAAAATGGGAATACACAGCAGAAACAAGTCCATAACAAAGATGGATCCTGCCGGACAGAAATTGCCAAGGACCCCCTACCCTGGCAGTGAAGGAAGTATCTTGACTAGATGGTGACTCTGCTGCCTTAGGGGAGAGTTTCTATCTTGTCCTTCACTCTGTGGGCCTCTATATTGCCCCCCTCTTAATCTTTCATATCTTCTGAGTCCACATCTGAGGTAGTCTTTGGAAAGTTGCCTTCTTTGTGATTTGGGCTTGTGAATTCCTTAATGTTCAATAGATGCAGATATTTTCTGGTTAAGCTTGTTTCCCCTTAGTTTGATTCTATCAAAAACATATGGAGCTATAATCTGCTCTCAGGCAGGTCTGTTTTCCCATAATTGAACTCAAGGTCCTTTCTTTCTGTTTTCCTTCCTTCCTTTCTTCTCCTTCTTTTTCTCCTTCTCCTTCTCCTCCTCCTTCTCCTTCTACTTCTCCTCCTTCTTCTTCTTCCTGTACCAAGTGTTGAACCCAGGGGTTCAATAGTGAACTGTATCCCCAGCCCTTTTAATATTGTATTTTGAGACAAGACCTCTCTGAGTTGCTTAGGGCCTTTAAGTTGCTGACACTGACTTTCGAACATGAGATCCTCCTGCTTCAGCCACCTGAGGCATTAGGATTTCAGGCATGCACCACCACACCCTGCTCAAAATCCTTTTTAAGACATAGTTCTTAAGACAGGTTTCTTTTCTTCCTTCCTTATCAATCCCATGCCTTTCCCTCTCAACTTATGGAGGTTACCTCTAGGGTATCCAAAACCACAGAACTGAGCAGGAGGCAATAACTTTAATTTTTGAGGCATAGTTGTGTTTCTTTGGTTTAGGGAGGTCCCTGAGAATTATTTGGAATAGCAATCTGCTGATGTTCTGTTCTTTGGGGGCACAGAAGCAGTTACTGTTGTTTCTAATGTGCTGATCCCAACCTCAGATTATTATGGTCTTCCTTCATTTACTTGCAAACTGGGCAGTTCTTATCCTTCTTACACTAACTTGTTAGATCTAGTAAAGAGTCTAACAGTAACATTTTGGTTTTGTTCATCTTTTTTCTTCGGAGATACTGGTATGTGCTCTGGTTTCAAAGGTTATCAAGGACAAATATTTGATTATGAAACCTAATAAGAGTGTACTGGATTCTATACCTGTTAAATTTATTTCTTATTTATTACTTCTGGCCCTCTAAATCAGTACTACTAATTTTAGGTGTTACTATGGCAACCCCACACTCCTGGTACCAGTTTCTCTATTGGTAGCTACCATTCTGGAGACACTCATGAAGGTAGTGTTCAAACAGGACAGAAATGAAGAATGGAAGTCCAGGGCCAGAGGTATCCTCCAAAGGAAATAAGCCAGAACTGGCTCACATCACTTCTAATCTCATCCCATTGGCAATGGCTTGGTCATATAACTCATCAAACTGCAAAGGCTGGGGAGAGGTGAGCTGGAAATTAGTATCCTACCTACAATTATATTACTATTGAAGAAAGGAAGAGTGGGTTTTGTCGGCCAGCTTGCAATCTCTACCACATACATTTACTACAGACTTATTGTGGAAGAAAATGTCTATTTTGTGACTCAGTGTCCTCTACAGGATCTCGTAAATTCATTTCTGTTGGAGTGTGGTACATGGTACAATCTCATAGACAAGGTAGGAATATACATTAGGATAAACTAGGGATGGGAAGATTTTTTTTTTTGGTACAGTGCCAGATAGTAAATATTTTAGGCATTATTTTCTCTATTGGGCAATATTGTTTCTATTGCAGCTAGTTGAGTCTGTTGTAACACACAAAAATGTTCATAGACAACATATAAGTGAATGGGCATAGCTGTGTTCCTTTAAATTGTTATTTGGTTTACAGGCCATAGTTTGCCAGATCCTGATATGACTCGCTGCAAAATCAACTTGGCAATGTCTACCAAATGTTTCCATACTCCCAGTAGCTTCATTTCTGGAAATGTATCCTAAAGAAATAATTTAAGCAAAGCATCCTTCTTTATATCTGTATAGAAACTGTCTAAACAAACAAAAAGTTGTGAGAACAGCCTAATAACCAACATTTATTTGTCAATAGTAGGATACTGGTTAAGAGATTGTGGTATACAAAATGAGATATCCTGCATCTATTTAAACCTATTAGTAAGTAGATTATGAAGAAACATAAGATGTTGATAGTAAGTGGAAAAGAAAGATGAAAAATTGTAAGTAATCTATGATTATAACTTTGTGAACATGTATCTGTATGAAGATTAGTCTAAAGATAGGATTATGGACATTACTTTTCTTTTCTCAAGATATTATTCAAATTATATTTTAATAAGAATATTGCATAAAAATCTATTTACTAGGGGGAAAAGTTGATGGCTTTGAACAGGAGGTATACTTCCTTCTTTATAGAAGTATGTGCCCCACTGTATTCTCCATTTGCTCTAGCTACCAGGAAGCTCAATACCAGATGTAAGGTTCAAGCACAACACCATCTAAAGAACTGTAGCTAGTATTTTTCCTTCCTTTGATGGGGATGACCATATGTCCCACTTCCTTTGGGATAGTCCCAGCATATGCCTGTTGGTTCATTGTAACTTTTAATCTCAAAAGTTATGTTATTTGGATGAAAATTATATTGTTTCCCTGCTTTTTACCTTTACCTTTCTACTTCTATTCTGATAAAACTTTATCAGAATATGAAGATATTATTGTAAGTCACTTCAAATTTTTGTTTAGAAATAAGCTGGATATCAATAGACTAATTGAGAACTTTGGAAATGATTCCAGTGCCAGCCTCCCCACCCCCAATATATTATATTTGAGTAGGAAGAACCCAGAACACCACCAAGGTGGGCCCAATTCTTGCTCTTCTCTCTCCATCTTTCATCTCGAATAAAACAAGGGTTCCATGCTTGAAGACAGGACCCCGGAACTAGAGTCAAGGGCCCAAGACATCATGCTTGCACTTGGTACCAGAGAGAACTTGGCTGTATTTTGTGTTGGCCTTTTTGGCAGTGTAAAGAGTATTAAGCTCTATAAAAATGAAAAGTTATTTGAATTAAAGCATTACTGAAAGCCATAAGCTCATAGCATTTGAGAGCCTAAAGTATGCCAAGTGTTATTATTTGATGCTTTATGTACCTAATATTTCATCCTCATAATGATACTGTAAAAAAGTGAAAACAATAAAAACAAAATAATAAATAATGATATAATGTTAATAATAGCTATGCTCAAATGCTCACTATGGGTTAAATAGTGTTCTAAATACTTTACATACATGTCTAGTGCTATTTTTATTCCCATTTTACATACAGACAAATAAGAATGCTCAGAGAGGTTAAGTGACATTTTATCAAGGTCACAGAACCAGTAAGTAACAGAGATGGATGCTTTCCTATAGATATTTCATTTTATATCATTAAGAAGGAGAATTTTACGAGATGTTCACGAGCACTAGGAATGATTTATTTCCAAGACTCATCACAGGGAATCTGTGGTCAGCACATGGTTGCAGAGGGATCATGCATCCAAATTGGAGGAAGAGAATACTGATAGCACAGTGAGTTCTCTGGCTTCTTCATCCAGGCAGTGCATGCCTGAGCTTTGTCCCTTCCTTCTTGGCCAGTAGCTCAGTCCCTAGGCAGATTAAGTTATTAGAAGGGTGTTGTTCAGCCAGGGATCACAGATGTGCAAAAGAAGGCTTGAAAGAAGCCTCCATGTCCAATAACTAGATTCACCCCTGCTACAGACTCTCCTGTGTGCCTTTGTTGGCCGTTTGCCTGTGCCTTTCCTGGGCCACCTCTTTGAAGTTTCCATTGGCAGAAGCTCTGAGTACCCATGTCACACACCTAGCATCGAGCTTCATTGATTTGTGGGTAGAATTTTTGAGTGTAAAGGAGTCCTATAGTGTTTGTTTCTCAGGCGCAGTTTCAAAAGAAAATGACATTTTATAGCTTGCATTAATGGGAAATTACTTTCCATTAGGATTCTGAATGATTTGCACATAATGTTTATAAAGTAAAGGAAAAATGTCAAGCATTTCACTAACAATTTAAAGCAAAGCTCAAAAGACTGTGCCAGAAATGAATTCCAAGAACATTTTCTTCATCATTTCTTCTTTCTAGAGAAAAAAAAGTTTAGAGAGAGATGAAAGGACATGGGTCAATTAGGCAGAATGCATTGTGGGACTGAGATGGAATCTTTGATAATATCATTGCTAGGTAGTTAAAGGAATGAATAAAGTTTGCCAGAAATGGAGAAGGAGGGGAATCATAACTTGAAATGATGGATTGCAGACAAAATCCAAGTTCAGGCTCTGGCTAGGATATATGAGTGCCTGTCCAAGCTTGTGAGTATGAACTGTGCTGCTTTATCAGCATATGCTACCCCTGTCCCCAAAGAGAAAAGGAGGCCAAGGAAAATCCTTGGGATGAAATGTGTGCCTGGGCAGTTCCAGAAAATTGTTGATTTTGAAGAAAACAGTGTAGGGACCTGTGACCTATGCTCAAGTATCTTCTCCATCTGTGGGGAATTTTTTATCAGCCACCAAGTTGTCATTTTCTCAATTATGCATTAAAACATTTAAGAACGAGGGAGGTATATTTTACACATTTTATCAAGTCATATATTTATGAAGCATTTTCTTCTCCACTAATATTCCTAAAGAAGGTACCATTTTATTTTATTTTTTAAAATTTTTAGTCGTAGATGGACACACAATACCTGTATTTTTATTTATTTTTATGTGGTGCTAAGGATCAAACCCAGTGCCTTAAATGTGCCAGGCAAGTGCCCTACCACGGAGCTACAACCCTAGCCCAGAAGGTACCGTTTTATATGCTGACAACTTATATAATGACAGTGAAGGGTTAATAAACTATACACTTAGATCTACTTTAAAAATGTAGAAAATGCTGAGATTTGTTAACAAATGTGCATTCCAAATGTGTGCTACAGGCATGTCAGAGTGAGGCAAAATAAATCTCTCAAATGACTTGTATTAAGACGTTCTAACTCTCTTTAGGTATAAAAGAGACTTTTATAAATTTCTTGACACTTCGAAGCCTGCTCAGAAATAATTTCTAGAGCCTAAGTCATTCGTCTCATTGGTACAAAATCTCTAGGATTACGCTAAAAAATAAACATTGATTCAGAAGTGAAATATGAGATTTAAAAATTAAAGAAGACGAGCACTCTGCAAATAGAAACATACCTTTTTTTTAAACCTACATTTCCAAAGAGGAAATTAAAATTTCACAGAGCAGTGAAAATGGAGTTTGTTCAGTCAGCAAGTTCTTACTTTTCTCCTCTTTGCTTTTCCCCATATTTTTTTCTCCTCCTTCCCTGCTTTCCCCCTCATCCACTAATGTAGACCATGTCGAGTGGTTCAGAATTCAGAGACAGGGTTATGGACAAGAGAGACACAAACATGTAGAAAGGAGTGGCACACTGTAGTTCAGATTCTCATACTCATTAGCTGTGTGACTTGGGTGAGTTTCTTAACATCTCTAGACTGATTTGAACTTGTACTCAAATGAAGGGATTAGACTTAATGAATTTTAATGTAGTTTCCAACTCTTAATTCTGTGACTGCAATGTTCATCTTTTGTGAGTACTTAGAATTCTTAAAAATTGGAAAAGTGGGGTGGGGGGTGGGGTTGTGGCTCAGCAGTAGAGGGCTTGCTTAGCCTGTACAAGGTGTTGGGTTTGATCCTCAGCACCACATAAAAATAAATAAATAATAAAATTTATCGTGTGCAATTACAACTAAAAATATTTTGAAAATTGGAGAAGTGTATAGGTTAAGTACTTAATGTTTTCTATATTTAAAAATATTTTTAGGGGCTGGGGATGTGGCTCAAGCCATAGCGCGCTCGCCTGGCATGCGTGCAGCCCGGGTTCGATCCTCAGCACCACATACAAACAAAGATGTTGTGTCCGCCAAAAACTAAAAAATAAATATTAAAAAAAAATAAAAAAATATTTTTAAAAAATTAAAGTGTGAGCTGTGTTTACAGTTGTTAATCAGTAGCCATTGATGAGGGAAATAAAGAAAGAGTCCTTTTATTTTCCAAACTGAAAGAAGATTTGAAGGGGAAGGTTTTTCTCACTGCAGAGAATTATTTCCCATAATTCTTCCAAATACTATGCAAAAGGAGTTTTTGAAAAGCTATACAACTTAACTTCTAACTTAGCTGTAGAAGTTTTAGTATGACTTTGCTGAAATAGTTATATGATATGTCATCTCAAATGCTGAGTATCTATCTTAACATCTTAATATGTGTTTTGTAATAATATATTTAATCTTTGAATGAACATTTAAAATCCCATCATCTAAAATTATTATATTCAATTATTTTTAAAAAATAGTATAGAAGTCAATATGTTTCCAGGGATTACAAACAGTATAGCCATGTAGCACAGTTCCAGGGAACTCCAGTTCGAATCCACATGAATGATAGCTTCTGGAGTTGTCCAGTGGGTGTGGCTACAAACTCTCCAGATTCTGGGAATGAGAGAATCAGAAAAGTGTAAGAAAATTGCACAGGCCTGGTAACAATACCAAGTCTCCCAGTCAGGAGCCTAACAGAGAGAGGCAAGTCTCTAGCTTAGTAGGAATCATTTGCCCTTCCAAAGTGGGTGACCAATAGTCTATAGCAGCTTTCCCTTGCCCAAGAATGTGGACCCAGAATAGCCAGTCTTTCTGCTTTTTTTCAAGAGGAGCCAGAAATCATATGTTTATGTGCAATCTCCTGATTTTTCCATATTGGCAACTAATCCACCTTGTTTAAAAGACATGGATCAGGCTAAACCAAAGTACCACCTGCAAGCCAATTCCTGTGCCAGGGACCAGAAAACTACATCTGTCACTTCTCAGGAGGTTTTAATAAGTAAATGGGCTGCAGCTTCTGAGGTATCTGCCTGAGCCATCTCAGCATACAAGTCAAGACTTTGTAGAATGAAGGGCACAAGCTCTACTAGTTAATCCAAAATAATATAACCCGTGTGAATGGTGGAGGATTGGTATTAAATTTAAAACAAATCACACATGCTTATTTTTATAGATTACAGTGATTAAACTTGAGTTCTATTGACAAGTAATTTCCATCAATCCTATTTCCTGTGGATAAGTACATCCTGTGGATGTTATTTCTAGAAAGACAGTTTATAGACTTTACTAGCTTTTCTCAGTAGTTTTCAACTTACACATCTTAGATTATGACTGAAAATTTGCAGATAAAGAAATTGGGGCCCAAAGATGACCTTATTCAGAGGTAGGACTCAGGGATCTCAAGTTTCTATCCAGTGCACTTTTACCATGGGCCCAAGTGGTATTTTAGAAATGGTAAACAAAATGGTTTTGTGGTATTTATCAGAACTATACAGCAATGTTGTGCATGGGTCAGCTAAAGAGAAAGAAAGTATGTATGTACTTGGCAAGTGTTTGAGAATGAGTCTGAGCCAGGAGTAACCTTAAAAGTGCCAAATCAGTTCTTTGCCCCAACAAGGTAGGAGATGAACCATTTGCCCTGATGTCACAAGTATCCTTAAATGTCAGGGTGATCTTGCTTGTGGAACCAAAGCTTCCAGAAAGACACTTAGTTAGATTCCATTCTTGATTGGATGCTAACTCTACCCATTAATAGGTACCTTCCTTTTTGTTCTATAGTGCCCCTGGCAGTAGCATAAATAATAAGAAAAGACCTTTAAACTTCTGAGTATCAGACCAGGAAGTGAGTGGAAAATGAGCCCACCCAGCCAGAAGGAGTGAAGGGGGCCATGGAGTTAGAGGGAAACCAAAATCCCAGCTCTGTCACTTCATACTTCTGGGTCTCAATTTTGTCATGTAAAGAATGGGGATTATGACTCCTATTGCAAAGGATTTTTCATATATATATATATATATATATATATATATATATATATATACACATACACACATACCACACATATGTCTATATGTATATACACACATACATATATATGTATATATATACACACATACATACGTGTGTGTGTGTGTGTGTGTATATATATATATATATATATATATATATTTTAGTTGTAGATGGACACAATATCTTTATTTTTATTTATTCATTTCTATGTGGTGCTGAGGATCAAACTCATGCATGTGAGGCAAGCACTCTACCACTGAGCTACAATCCCAGCCCTGCAAAGGATTATTCTAAGGATTAAATTAGATCATGTAAGTTAGAGGTGCTGGGCATGGTACTTGCTACAAAGTAAGCACCCACAGTATAGCAGCTGTTAATGCTACATAATTGGTTATCTGATTTCCCAGCCTACAGCAGACTGGAACCAGCATATTAGAAAGGCCCAAGGGACTGCTTCGGGGAGGCCCACTGACAGCAGGAAAAAGTGACAGGTCGCAGCCTGACTACAAGGGAGGCAAGAGAAAAACTATAAAGAGCAGGAACAAAAACTCACAAGGCACAGCATTCTGGGGCAGTTACTAAAAGACACAAAGCCCTTCTCAGGTCAGTAGCTTCCTGGAGACTCCGTACCTTGTACTACGACAGGGACTTATGTTGACAGCAGTTGTGTGAATGACGTCTCTCTCCATCCCCTTTCTCCCTCCAAAGCAGGTGTGTATGTGGGGGGTCAGGTTTGCCTTTCAATAGGGATGCTCTGACCAAATGCTCCCAGGCCATGAGATTCCCAAAGTCAAGGGCAGCAGAGAAGAGAAAGTCATGGGCTCCTTTGATGGTCTGAAAATAACTCAAGTTCAAGTACAATAAAAGAACTGTGATTTTTAGTGCTTTGGAGAGGAGGAGTCCCCTTGCCCCACTGACCTCTCCTACTTTCCCTTCTCTCATTAGAAATGAGAACAGCTTATAGATACTGGCACAGGACAAAGAGAAGGAGAATGAATGAGAAGGCCAAGCTACACAAATGCCACTCCCTTAGTAGGATGCTGTCTCTATTCTAGTGTCTAACCCACCACTGGAGCAGACATTGCTTTAAATTGAAGCCTTAAGTGGCTCACTTTGATGAAGGAGCTCAGGCAGAGGGAGGCAGGACAGAGGAGAAGTCAAGAACACATCTCAAGGTGGAGTAGGACTAGGTGGGTCCTGGGCCAAAGCCCAGAGAATCAGGGTAGGATTTAGGTGGAGAATGTTCTTTTAGTAAAAGACACAGAGCCCTCCTCAGGGTAGCTGACCTGGCCTGGGAGCTCCCTTGGAAGTGCCCAGCTGAGGACCCAAAGACTCATTCCAAGCCCAGCTGATGGACCTCTCCTTTGGCTGAAGAACAGAGAGGGGAAAACCTCACCCACTGATAGTTATCAGAAAGAGCACATGGCACAGTGATCAAGAGTGCAGACTCTGGACCTGACAAGTTGGATCCCAGCACTGCTGTTTAATCATGTCGAACCTCAGTTTCTCTATCCCTTAAATTGGGGAATATGATGTTACCTAAACATGGGATTTCTCTGGAAATTAAATCCATTAATATCTGTGAGGTATTAGAACATTGCCTCTGCACATGGTAAACGCTGAAACTGAGAGGTATGACTTCATCCCCATAGCTGAGTGGCGCTGAGGAATGTGGTGTGGGATGACCACCACCTAAATAAAATGTGTCCAGTGCTGATATATGTGAGGAAGTCTTTGCAGCAGGGACTTGGGCAAAAAAGAGTGAAGTTGTGGGGAGGGCACTCAAAGAATTTTCCTGTAGTTAAAATAAGAGGGGACCCTATATTCTTAGAAACAGGACCACAGTAGTGCCAGGAGGGGTGTGAAATTTATTTTCATGAGAACATGGTTTACCTTCCTATTGTGTTGCTGATAAAGTATTTATTGTCTAGTCATCTTAAAACCCTTGTGATAGGGTCTCTCTCTCCTTCTCTCTCTCTCTGTTAATGGTGTGGATCAAAGCTTGAATAATAAATATTTAACGGGGTCACTCCCTTTTCTCTGTTAAAATAATCTTTGTTTCAGTACTTTAACAAGGAAGACTGTGTTTTTCCCACCTCTTCTCTCATGTTTCATTAAAGCCAGTTCTCAGGAGTAAGAGAAAATAAATATGGGCTCTTTGGGAGGGCAGGAGTGGGCTGCAGCCTCCTCGCTGGCCGGCATAGGGTTGTGTGCCTCACTGGCTGTTTCTATAGCAGGGAGATCCACATCGGCCAGCGAGGGCTCATGTGCACTTTCTCAGTGGTTTTAGGAGCCAAGTCCTGTAGGTGAAAGAGCAGAAAGGTGGAGATAGATGAGGAACAGCCACAGGACTTGGGGGGAGCTGGGGACATAGAGGGAATGGATTGTCAACAAAATGGGATGCAGAGTAGGGCTGATTATTTTTAAAGGAAGTTTTGGGAAAGGTGCTGGCTTCTGGTAGTGGGAAGCCAGGCCCTGGGGCACCTTGCAGTGCTTATGTCTAATACAGTTTGAACGATCCCACTGAAGAGCCCCTTCTGCCTGGATTTGTGTTCCTTCCATGGTTGACTTCTTTCATATCAAGGGGAAATTCAGCCTCTGTCACTCAGGTGGGCAGAAACTTTCTCTCAACTAAGCTGAAATTGCTCGTTCCTTTAAACCAATGGTGGTGGAAACAACTTAATCTTTTTTCCATTTCTACTGTTGGCCAAAAAAGAAAAATATTTTTTCCATTTCTTCTAATGGCAGAAAAAAAATAATCTTGCCTTTCAAGGTAATTCATTCTCTTCCAATAGAAAGCGTAGATGATGTATTTATTATTTAGTTGATTTAGGACTTAAACTCAGTCAATTCATATCTGAAACTCCCTATCAGGGATGTTGGTTTTTCTCCTCCTCTTCATGTACACCAAGATGATGTTTGGGTGAGCCAGGGAGTTTGTGAAGTGCCATGGGTGGCTGGCAAGGAGGCTTGTGTCCACAGCTGAGGTGACTTGACCCAGGAGGCCTGTGTCCACAGCTGAGGTGACTTGACCCAGGAGGCCTGGGTCTTGGGCTGGATTGTAGAAAGTCTATGTCCTGAGCCTGTGTAGCTGCCCATAGGTGGCCTCTGGCCTAACCATCCCCTTGGCCTTTCCTCATCTCCTCTGGCACTTGAGGGGATTTGTTCACCATTCATGGGAAATGAAGGATGTGGCTCCCTCAGCCCTCTCTGCTTAATAAAACCACCCTAATATTTCTGCTGGGCACTGGGTTACCTTGTTGGTCCAGAGTGCTATGGGGAGCCTGTGTTCTCCCAGGTTCCGTTGGAGAGTGGGGCTTAAGACCATCTGGCTGGGGGTGAAATCCAGAGAGATCTCAACCATCTCACCTACCTTCTCTCACCAGGCCCTTTCCCCCTCTAGGAGGAACATATATCTCTTCTCTGAATGTCAGGAAACAGCCTTTCCCTCTCCATGGCTTGTAAAAACAACCTCTAGTCTCTGAGGCCTCCAAACTTTGGTTCTTAGAACCCAAAACTTCTTTCTCTTTCATAAAAACCTACCTGCTCTGCCTTGGTCTGCAACATTTCACAGCTGAAGTGGCATTATTTTGGAACTTAAAAGCCAAACATTACTGCTTTGTTCATGTCCAGGTTCTATACTCCTCCTCAAGGGAGACCATAGTTTTTTGGGTTGAGGGCCCCAGCATTGAATGGTGTTTCAAAATATCATCCTGCTGTATATGTAATTTGGGTCAGCCAGTCTGAGCTCTGGCTGGCATGAATTTATCAAGTGCCTGTTGCTGCTAGGAATTGTGCTTAGTGTTGGGGCCGTGCAGATGTGTATGAAATCCAGGTACATATGTGTCACTTGAGGTGGGGAACTCTGGGGTCTTTCCACTTGGTGGTCTCCAGAGAGATGTTGTATCTGGGGCTTATTTGTTGATGGAGTATGAGTGCCAGTCTCGCTTTTGCTCTCAGAGTATCTAAGTGTGCAGGCTGGCAGTTGTCCCTTGCCTCGAATGATGAGGAATGTGTCTTTTCCCTGATATATTCAGTGAGTGCATGCAGTGTGCACATGTATGCACACCCAGGTGATTGGCTTGGATAAGTGCATGCCTGTATTGAGTATTTGTTTTGGTCATTGCTGGTGGCTTATATAATAATAGGAAGAAAAAATAGAGTTAGCCTCTTAGTGAGTGTGATAGTCCAAAAATATCTTAACAACCCTCGGCAGTGTCATGGGTTATACAGGTGGCACTCTGGGGTCTGGACTGTGGTGTCTTGTTCTAGCTTCACCATTTTTCTGGGGGTCAGGCCATTGTGACTTCTTGAAACCATTTCTACTCTTCAAAAAGGGGAATCTGGGCACAGTGGCACATACCTGTAACTCTAGCTGCTCAGGAGGCTGAGGCAAGAGCATTACAAGTTGAAGGCCACCCTCAGCAAAATAGGGAGACCCTGTTCTAAAAAAAAAGGATTGGGAATGTAGCTGAGTGGTAGAGCACCCCTAGGTTGAATCCCCAGGGTCTCCCAAAATTTAAAAAATAAAGGGGGTAGGTTCATGGAAGACTGCCAAATTCCCTTCTAGCATTAACATTCTATGTTCAAGGAAAAGCTTCTTGAGACTACCATGTGGTTTGGAACCTGACTAGTGTGTTAAAAACTGGTAGATGGAGAAATGCTAAAAGAATACTAACCATTTTTATATGCCACATTAAAATAGTTGTACATTAATAAAACTGACTTTACTCGGGGCTCAAATCGCCTTGGGTTTTCAACGTCTCACCTCTACCCACCCAGATAAATACTGTGTAGCCAAACACAAATGAAAAGTTTTATGTTGGAAACCCTCAGTTCCCCAATGTTTTGACATTGTTGAATGTTATTCTTTTTGAATTCAAAATAATGAACTAAGCCCTAGTATTTAAATCCTCCTATGCCCAAACTCTCATCGTCAAGACAGAAGAAATATACAGACTTAGGCTAGGATGAGGTCTCTCATGAAAGGAGCAATCCAAATGCTAGAAACATCAAAGAGGTCCTAGAAGTTAAGAGGCTGCCCTGCCTGTAGGTTGCCACATGGGTGGGAGCAGCCTCCTGGAGAGGAACAAGAGCCCTTCCCCACCACCTTTCCTTTCCCCTTCCGTTGAAGTTCCTCAACATTTCCAAGCTCTGGGAAAAGAACATGGAGGAAGGGGAGGGCCATTACACTGGTGATCCTCAACTTCCCCAGGACATTGGGAAGATCTGGAAAGTTTGAAAACCTACTGCTATTCCAGCTCCATCGCCAGAGAATCTGATTTAGTTGATATGGTGTTCACCCCTTCAGAGGCCTGTTTAATATGCTACCTAGTTGAGAACTATTGCCTTCGAAAGGCAGTAGGGAGCCTCCTAAATGTCCCCTGGGGAACGTCACCAATTAGAGCCCCTTGGGTGAATCTGGTCTTGTGTACTCCCTCTCAAGTAGACATGGCCAGAGTGTTGATAAGGTTGTAGGCAGTTGGTGGAACTTGAGGACTTCCCTGTGAGTCACGAAAATGGGTGAAATGGACACTACTCAGTGAATTTCATGCCACTGAAACCAACGTAAAAATCCTTGTCACAGCAGGAAAACTCCCCTCCTGGACCCTCCCTGGACCCTTCCCTTCCTCTCCCCACAATGCTGCTGACCCCTGTCCTTCCCCAGGACAAAGCGACTTCTCATTTGTTGAACCACAAAAATACCCCAATTTCCTCTCTCCTTCTCTCTTTCTCTCTCTCTCTTTACTTGGATTGGTGAGGAAAGCCCATAATCTCTTGCAGAATTTGTTTCAGTTCTTGTTCGAAGTCTAAGGAGAAAAAGAGTTTCATAATCATAGAAAAAAAGGGAAATAAAAATGGAAAGCATAAAATAGGAGAGCTGAAATAAGAAAAATACATCAGATATTTCAGTTCTGGGAAAGGATTAAACCTTCTTCTTGAAGGATGAACACTGAAACTGCCATGGTCTTACTCTGGACTGTCACCCTCCTCTTCCTTTTCAGGTCTCTTTTTGCCTGTGTTGTGACTTAGAGGAGCATTAACATAACTAGGCAGCTGCTGGTGGCGGGAGGCTTCCCTGACCTTCTCTTGGTTGACTTGGGTCCATCAATATGATGGTTTCCACGTAGACAGGTGTGAGCTTCTCTGAGATGGCCCTATCTTCAGAGACAATCATGTCTCACTTTGACCTCAACTTTGGCCTCCATGTCCCCAATCTCCTCCACGTGAGGCACCATCTCTCTTGGCCAGGGGCCCTCAGCTCCTGCCTGTGGCTCACTTTCCACTCCTTCACAGGTAATGGTGGCATTTCCTGAGATATTTGAAAGGCTACAGAGAACTGCTGTGGGGTGATGCCATCTCCTCCCATGACACTACACTAAACTACAAAGCATCTCTATTCAGTTTGAGGCATTTTTTCCCTAAGCTTCAAAATGTAAATATTTTAGAAAATGGAAAAGAAGAAATACTTAATTATTAAAAAAAAATTTTTAGCTGTAGATGTACAGAATTAGGATTTATTTTGTTTATTTTTATGTGGTGCTAAGGATCAAACCCAGTGCCTCATGCATGCTAGGCAAGCACTCTGCCACTGAGCTACAGCCACAGCCCTGAAATACCTAATTTTTAAAAATAAAGCTAAAATCACTATGGAACCAATGCCTGACCAAAATTCAAAAACAAAATCATTTCACTTTTAAATACAGATACAAAAATCTTAAAATAGTAACAGGTTTAATCTAGTCATAGAATAAAAAGCGTAGTATATGAACCATCGTGGGTTATTTCAAGTGATCAGACATTTAAAAAATCTTCTAAAATTAATACTCAAAAGTATGTTTGAACAGTCAAACTTAAAATGAGATTTTTGTGGGAAAAACTTGATACATTCATACTGAAGTTAATGCTTTTTCTGTTTCAAATTTTTGGATGCCTGTCAAAACAATAGAAACTCTATTCCTTGCCCCATCACCAGCACAAACAGCAAAAATGAAACAAACAAAAAATAGTAGATAAGCTGGGAATATGAATCAATATTTGTATTCTAATGGGCTCCTAATTTTTTTTAGAAAGTAATGATTGAATAATAAATTGATAGCAAATATCAAATATTTTAGAAAAATTAATGTTCTATGATCATCAAATCCCTTTCTAGGAATTTATCCTCAGGAAAATTATGCTTGTTTGTATGTGTATGTGTACATATAGGTATACACTATTTTGCAAAGAGTTAACTATGAAAGCCAAAAGAGAATGAGAGAGAAGGAAGGAAGGAATGTTGAAAGGAAGAGAGAGAAAGGAAAAGAAAAGAAATAAAAATCAAGGAAGGATCTTAAATATCCAACAATAGAGTTACATTAGTAAAGTTGACAGTTGGTCAGTAACTAAAAGTAACCCAGAAACACCTTACAATAGTTGTGTACAAGAAGATTCTTGAATGAAAACAACTATATGTTAATATACATGTATAAATACATTCATGATGACATCTGGAATCTGAAAGCTTAACATTGGTTATCTCTAGGTTTGTGGGTTAGAGTTCTTTTCTTTAATGATTACCACCGTTTTTTCCTTTTAGAAAAAAAAGCAAGCTGTTTTAAAATAGTCTGAGAACTCTAGGCTCTGTATGGTAACCTTGAGATGTAAGGCTGAACCTGTGAATATTCTGCCCATTCCTGCCCTGGCTCCTGGCTACCAGCTCTAAAAAGTTCTCTCTGACCACCTAGGCATCTCTGCTCCTCTCTTTAACTTTCTCAACTTTGTCCTTTAACTGTTTCTATGTACCATCCAGTCTCCACAAAGAGGCTGTAAGCTCCCCATGGGGAGGGGTTGGCCTTGTCATTCTCCTGCCCCTCCCTTAGGGCTCCAGGCGGAGCTGAGTGACAGCTCTGAGGAGATGGGCTTGGCATGCATCCTCTATCTGGGAGGACAAAGGAGACAGACACTGTGGCCCAGAGGTGTGCTCAGGCAGCTGGAGAAAGAGGCAGAGACCATGCTGCAGCACCCATGGACAGCAGGAAAGGAAGCCAAGACCCAATGTGCTCTCCAGAGGTGTCTACATTTCCAGTTTCCCGTGGGTGATTGGTCATGTTAACCTGTATTTTTTTTGTCTCCATATCATGCGGACAGGTTCTAATGTTCCCATGGACCAGCCCTGCTGTCGTGGTCTCTATGACTTTGAGCCAGAAAACCAAGGAGAATTAGGATTTAAAGAAGGGGACATCATTACATTAACCAATCAAATAGATGAAAACTGGTATGAAGGAATGATACGTGGGGAGTCCGGATTCTTCCCCATTAATTATGTCGAAGTCATTGTGCCTTTACCTCAGTAAACGTGTTACTCAAACTCTGGACATACTTTCACAACTGAAATGAATTCACACCAATGTTCTCGCAGTGTGGTGTTCTGTGACATCCTTGCTCTCTGACCAACTTAATGACTTTTGTATGTGTGTTCTCTTTATAATGTATTTTGTATCAATTTAATCTGTATAAATGATTTTATTGACTGAGCTACATGAAAATAGTTTTCTTCTTTGTTTACAGTCCTAAAAAGTCATTGGTTAAATGTGTGTGCTTCCTGTTGCTGAAAAAATAAATTTTACCCATTGCAGATATGTCAACAAATTGCCTATATATTCCTTAACTGCAATGGAATGCGACATTTGAAACTAAGAACTGCTAAATATTTTGTTTCTTGACATTACTGATGGCATCTGGTCTTTCCCCCTTCACCATGTTTTAAGCTTACCTGTGACTCTCCCAATAAACATGACATACTGTGTTGGCAAAAGGCCTCAGTTATTTTTAATGTTGAATTAATTTTTAAGCACACTCTTCCAGCTGCAAAATCCTTCTGTGCCCATTGGTTGACCATCGGTCACAGTGTGGATGCTTAGGTAATTGCTTCTGACCAACATCAGTAAGGTTGAGAGTGATTCTGCACTTTCCACTGACTCAAACATGGTGTATCCTCCTTCCAATTGGGGGATGGAAACTCCTTCTACCTTCTTTAAAGTGTATTTATAAAAAAGCCTAACTCAAGCTTTGTTTGTTAAGCTTTGTCAAATATTGGGTAGGTTTTCTAAGTATGTCCTCAAGATGTATCATGGGCAGGAGTTGGGTTGAGTGTTCAATTACATGACCACCTAGGTTCAGTGAACAGCCTTTGGCCTTGCCCAGGGTATGTGCTTCTCATGTGCTTTGACCTGATGAGTCAAAGTGGGCAGGTATATTCCCCTTTTACAGAGAAGGTGATTCAGTGAATGACTTTCCCAGAATCCAACAACCAAGTAGTAGCTGAGACAGAGCATAAGCTCAGATTGTCTGATATGCCTCATAACACACTTAAGTGTGCATCCAAGTCACTTAGAAGTGTATCCTTCCTGTTCATTGGTATTTGAAACAAATGTCAAGAGGCCAGATCAGTCATATAAGCCAGGTTTCCCAGTCTGAGTTCATGGTACATCACTAATTCATGACAGCAAGCTTTCCTACCAGCCAGTGATACCCTCCACCACACACACCCCTATACAAAACACTTGTACATTTAGCATCTATGACTTATCACAAATTGAGTGCTTACTATGTGCCATGTGCTTTTCCAAGCATTCCATATGAATTTTGTCCTCATAAACCACTTTGCCATTTTGTCCTCATAAATCACCCTCTGAGGTAGACCTGATGCCCATTTTTTTCAGTTAAGAAACTGAGATGATGAAAAGGTAAGTAACTTGTCCACAGTCACACAATTAAATGGCAGAGCTGGGTTTTATCCTCAGAAGTCTCTCTCTCCCATACCCATGATCTTCCCCCCCCCATATCCTACCTCTTATCATATGGGTTTGTGCACATAAATTCACAAAGTAGCCTTTAAAAAAAATATATCCATCAGCTTCTTTAGCTGCCACATTAGAAACTACCAAAGGGAATGAGAAATCCAGGGCCATTCTCCATACATAATATACTTTGATAAACTGTTTGTGAAGTAAATAGTAACTGAAGCTAATTGAGAGATATAGATTAACTTCCAGGAATAACAAGTCAGCAATTTACACCAGATCATTTTAAAGCTATTAAAATAGCACTTGCATCAGTTGACAGGTATCTGCGGAAGAGGAGAGGCAATGATCATGAGCTGCCAATGAGTTGGAAGTACTTGCTGTTGTGTCTTTCCCTGGTTTTTAGCCTCAGATAGTGTGCAAGATCCCATCTCCAGGAGACATCCATAGGCAGGGCCAGCAGGTAGTACCTTTAGCCTAGCTCCTGGCACTGGGTTTACACAACTCTGCTTCAGACCAGTTGTTAGAAAATTGCATTTTGGGCTCCAGCCTTAAGGTTTTCACAAATTTACATTCAGAATTCCCTTCACTTCTTTTTTCATCTTTAAGAGTCATGCACATTTTATCTTTTACTGTAAAATATATCCAGGACTTTTTAGGTGTCAAAGCAATTTCAAAATTCAAATGGCTTCATTTTTCTAATTATAAATGTATTACAGTTCTGTTGCAGAAAAAATTCAGAAGTATACAAAGTTATAAGAAGAAAGTGAAAATCGACTTTTATTCCATAACCTCAAATCACTACATCTGCTAACATTCTCATTATATCCTTCCAGATTTGCCCAAGCACACATAAATGGGCGTACATATCATGTTCTCAGCTTTCCATATTAATAATTGTAGAACCTAATTCTTATGGTTTATTGGAATGTGGTAATTTATTGTAAGGCTGTGTAACTTCTATAATTAATCTACTATTATTCAGTTCTAGTTTTCCTACATTATACACAAACCTGAAACAAACAACTATGTTTGTTAAGTTAATATTTTTCTTTTGATATATTTCTTAGTTTTTTTTTTGGCCCATAAAAATGGGCCCAAAGGACAAACATAGTGAACTCAGACATATTTAAATTTGGCCTATTAATTAAAATTCTCATTATAGTATTTGCACTTCCTGAAGATTGTACTTTTTAATATCACTTATATTTCCATAGTGTTTTCCATAATGCCTATACCAATGTATATTCCTACCGAGATTGTCCAAGAGTTTCTTTTTCTCCAAATCCTCACCAACATTTGTTATCTCTTGTCTTTTTTGATAATAACCATCCTAAGAAGTGTGAGGTGATACAGTAGTCCACTTTGATCTTCAGGGGATACATTCTGAGACATATAGTGGATGCCTAAAACCACAGATAGTGCTCAATCCTACACTGTGTGTGTGTGTGTGTGTGTGTGTGTGTGTGCATGTGAATTTCATGCCTTCTCCATCTTATTTAAGATTCGCTTATCACACACTATGGCCATAAGTTTTGCAGTTTGAGATGTGGCAATTAAACTAGCACAATTTTCTTTTTTTCCTTCACAATGTCACAGATTTGTTTCTACTACAGATCTTAGCAACTTCAGCACACAATTTTTTCCCCTTTGCTTACGGAGTTGAGAACTTTCACTTTTCATGTAAGGAAGCACTTACAGTTTTTCTTTGGCACATCTGAATTGTCAGCCTCACTACTCTTGTGCTTTGAGGCCATTTTAAGTAAAATAAGGGTTATGTGAACACAAGCACTGCAACACAGCAATGGGAGATCTGAAAACTGAGATGGCTACTAAGTGACTAGTGGGCAAATAGTGTATACAGCATGGATACACTGGACAAAGAAATGATTCAATATTCTGGGCATGATGAAGGCAACACAAGATTTCATCCTGCTACTCAGCATGGTGTGTGATTTAAAACATATTTTTTGATTTTTCCACATAATATTTTCAGTGTATAGGTCACTATGGGTTACTGAAACTGGAAAGCAAAACCAAAGATAAAGGAACACTACTGAATCCCATTGTGGTTTTAATTTTCATTTCCCTGATGATTAGTGATGTTGAGAACCTCTTTGCACATTTTAAAATCAGATTTTATTTTTTTGCTATTGAGTTGTATGAGTTCCTTAGGTATTTTAAATATTAACCCCTTAGAAGACATATAGTTTGCAAATATTTTCTCCCAATCCATAGATTGTTTTTCATTTTGTCGATTATTTCCTTTACTATGTAGAAGAACTTTAGATTGATGTAATCATGCTTGTTAATTATTTGATGATGTCATATCCAAAATTATTGCTAATATCAATGTCAAAACACTTCTCCCTGAGGGGTTTCTTTTCTTTTTAGGATTTGTATTGTTTCAGGTGTTATATTGAAGTCTTTAATCCATTTTAGTTGATTTTTTTGAGTATGTAACCTATTTGGAAGTCAGGAAGTGTGATGGTATGCGGTTATGCTGTTTGCATGTGTGTAGGCAGATGGGAACTGAATTAGAGATGTGCATGTACATACAGCTGACAGCAATGCTGAAGCCCATCTTCAGGTGTTAGCCTTGGGTACAGGTGGCAGTAGAGTCCTTAGAGCTGTTTGTGAGCATATGTGTAGTAGCTGTGCTATGTCCCTGAGTCAAAACATGTGCAGAGGCAGCATCTGGGTAGCTCTGGGAAGCAGGGGTAGAAGCTTAAGCACCTGGAGAATGCAAATACCACTAGGGTGGGACTCTGGAATGGGGAGGCTGTGGTAGTATCAGTGCAAAAGACTTTCAGGGAGAGGAGGCAGAGAAGGGTTGCAGGCCAACACATAGACTTCCAAGGCTGCTGCCCTGGGTCTTCAGGATGGTGCATCCATAGCAGCAACAGTCTTGTGGTTCTGGGTGGCAGGACCAGCTCAGGCAACTCTAGGAGGAAAGGAAGCAGAAGGATATAGGTTGTGTTATGCGAAGGCTGGTGGGCTGGATCCTCCAGCCTAAGCAACAGCAGCAGCATATGGTGGATCACATTTATTGATTTGTATGTTGGAATCAAGTAAATCCCACTTGATCCTGGTGTATGATGCTTTTAATGTGCTATTAAATTCAGTTATCCAGGATTTTGTTGAGAACTTCTGCATTTATGTACATTAAGGATGTTGCCCTGTAGTTTTGTTTTTTTGTAGTATCCTTGTCTGGCTTTTGATATTACAGTAATTCTAGCCTTGTAGAATAAATTTGGTAATATTATCTCATCTTCAATGTTGGAGGGAAGGATTTGAGAAGGATTGGAATAATTTTTTAAGAGTTTGGTGAGAGTCAGCTATCTGGTCCTGGGCTTTTCTTTTACGGGAGATTTTTTGAATTACTGATTCAATTTCCTCACTCTTGATCTGTTTAGATTTTCCTCTTTTTCATGATTCAGTCTTGGTAGGAGTATGTTTCTAGTTTATCCATTTGTTCTAAGTTATCCAGTTTGTTGGAATATAATTGTGATCTCTTATGATCGTTTGTGTTTCTTTTGTATTAATGATGGTGTCATATTTCTTTGATTCTTCAGGTTCCTCCAAGCTTTTTGTGGCTATCTTCACATTTGTAAAAGCAGTCACTTCTTACAGTCCTTACTGAAGGACTTTGGCAGAGAAAGACCTTAACTAGTGAGCCCAGCTACAGATTTTGGAACTTTCAGATTTTAGATCTCTCAGAACTTTTCTCTGGATGTTTCCACTCCAATCCTGTGCCTTTTTATAGGTCAAATGTTAGGCTTGTGTGCTTTCTCTTTATTCCAAAATGCAAGACTTGGTGTTGACAGAAGCCTCCTATTTATCTTCCTTCCCTAGATAGTCCTCTGAAATGTTCAGGTTGTGTACTTTCTTCCAAGTCATCAGAGTCAAGCCAGCTGCTAAGATCTGTACGTGCTGTTGAGATCTTTGTGCTATCTGTAGGAGCTCATAGGGCCTCCACAAGGAGGCACACAGGGTTCTCAAGGCATGATTTGGATAGTTGGAGGTCCTCAGGAGAATAGTTCTGCAAGAGTCTCTTGGTAGTCTGTGAGCTGGACAGCAGGATCTATAGCTCACTATTAAGAAATTTGTGCTGGTTGCTATGAATTCCCTTCCCTTCTCCCTGCTCCTAGATGTCTCCAGAATATTCAGCTATTATCCAACTTTTGGGGGGTGGGTGAGACAGAAGTGAGCCTCCTGGGAAGTGTCCTGCAAGGGTGGGGGAGCTGAGTCCTCACTTTGACCTCACTTTTCCCTGTGGGAGGAATTACAGGCCAAGGGATCTGTCTTGGGCAGAAGTGATAATGTAAAGTGAAATTACTCTCACTCTCTTCAATGCATCCATTTTTATATTTTCCACTCCACTGAGGTGCTGGACACTTGGCTAGACGACAGGGATCCCATAAAGGTGTTCTCCTCTGTGGTGGTTGCCAAATCCATGTTTCCATGACTGTTGGAATCTTCTATTCTGTCATGTTTTCTGACATCACTCTTTCAGGTCTTCTTAAAACAACCTTTTCACTCCCATTTTCAGAAGTCCTAGTCATCACAGGAACTGTTAATCTCACCTCTTTCTGACTTCAAAACCCCACAAACTGCCCTTGGCTGCCTGGCTGTTACTATCTTTTCTGGTCTCCTAGACCCTTTCTTCTCTAGGTAACTTTATACATTTTTTTAAAGTACAAAATTCTTCATATTTACTCTTAAGTCCAAGAGAAAAATAATAGCTGAGTAAGTATGCACCATCAGCCTAGTAAGGAATTGAGGGAGCAGTATAGGGTAGCTATGGTGGATTCTAACAGGGCCCCCCAATCATTCCTGCCTCCTGATATTCACACCTTCGTGTTTGGTGTGGGAGAAACAATTTTATATGTTCACCAAATGTCTTTTTCCTGGATCCTTCCAGAAGGTTACAATTCTCAGTCTTCTAGTTGTTAGGTAGAGCCATGCAACTCATTCTGGCTAAAGAACTAAGAGAGAAAGTGATGTGTTTCATTTTTGGTTGGAGGCGGAGAAAAGCTCCTGTGCATTCTCCAGTCTCTCTCTTCCCTTTGTGCAGCTGACATAAATGCTGCGTATTGACACAGGGTGAAAGGGTTCTGCATCACTGAACAACATCATGAAGGACAGCTGCCCTGGGGAATTAGCCGACCTATGCCAGATTTGACGTGAACAAGAAATTACCTGTTAAACCTCTGAAATGAATGTTCCTTGTTACTGTAACATAAACCTATTCTATGCTGACTAATACATTTGGAGCACAAGGTAAAAATGGAATGGCAAAAGGTGAGTGGAAGGTGGGGGTCTAGTTAGGGAGGCCATATATAACATGCTATGGGCTTTCACGCTTTGTCTTAAGAGAAGTGAGTTACATAGTATAACATTTGACAGAGCAATGACATGGTAAGGTTGGCTTTCCAGCATGATTACTCTGGCTGTATTTCTAAATAAACAAGAGCTCATGATTACTTTACCCGGAATACGCAGTAGTAGGGACAGAAAAAAAACTGGTTTGAGAGTTAGTAGGTAGAGTTGACAAAGATGGGGTGAATGATTTAAAGAGTATGATATTGAGGAGAGGAAACTCAAGGCTCCCTGAATTCTGACACATGAGTGTAGGGGTGTCATTCATGATAGGTGGCATAAAGGAAAAGGAGAATTATGTTGGGTGGGAGAGGGTAACACACAGACAATGGATTTGCCTTAGACAGTCTGAGCTGGAAATGCCATTGGATTTAGTATCAGGAGGACAACCTGGGCTGGAGGATTAAGCTGATGACTCTTGATCAACATTTGGCTAGTAGTTAAAGTCATGGAAATTGATGGTGGGGATACCTATTTAACCAGATCTGTTCTTCTGCTCTTCCATTGAACTTCAGCTTGAAAGTTACATATTAAAAAGTAGCTGGATCTGTTGAATATTGAAATACATTTAATCACTTTAGTATCATCATCCTTGGGAAATACAATTTAATTATTCATTTTAAAAAAGGAAGAAAGATACACCCTGAAGTTCCAGATTGCCCCAGGGCAAGTCTGATAATCAGCTCAAGCCTGGTCTCCTGTTCAACATAATAGTGGGACATGCTTCGTATTTCCCAAGAAATTGCTAAATGCTATCATTAACTGTGTGCCAGAATAGTGTATTATTATTTGTTGTTTTTAAAGACTAAGAAAAACATCAAAAGACTTCATGAAAAAGTATCCCCAAATTCATTTATGGGGCCAGGAAAATTGAGAACAAAGTGTTCAGTGTTCTTCAAAGCCTAAATAAGGAAAATGGAAACAAAATTTTAAAAACAGATATTGACATGCAATTTCAGGTCAGG
This sequence comes from Spermophilus citellus, assembly GCF_964194105.1. Lineage (NCBI taxonomy): Eukaryota > Metazoa > Chordata > Mammalia > Rodentia > Sciuridae > Spermophilus > Spermophilus citellus. Next base: position 70,448,741 of record NC_138185.1, read on the forward strand.
TAGAGACTTCAGATCTCAGAAAAGTATTTGAGCTCAGATGTTTTACTCAAACCAGTCATTATCCAACGAAATTACCAAATGGATAGGATAGAAAATTCTGTTTTAATGCTGGAAGCTAGGAGAGGGAATCAGACGCATGACAGACTCAGAGGGTTGATGGGATGCCATATAGCCACTGACTTTGGAACAATGACTCTCATAATGAGGGAAGAAGCTGTGGACTGTGGGTGCTCTTTTTCGATTCTATGTGACAGGTAAGGAGACTGACCACTCTGGAAAAAAATGATGTGATGAGTATAAAAGAAAAGAGAGTAACTAATAAAAGATGCAATATTGTGTTCTTCCTTTACTTTTGAAGATAGTATTTATTTTAATTTATCTCCTGTATTCAAGGCAGAGAATATATAAAATATGAAATCTTTTTTTTTTTTTGAGATGAGATTTTATTACATTGTCCAGGCTGGTCTTGACTCCAACCTCAGCCTCCTGAGTAGCTGGGAGTACAGGTGCTCACCACCATACCTAGCCAGTTTATATTATTTTAAAATGCATATTTGAGCCAGGTGCAATGGCACTTGCCTGTAATTTCAGTGGCTGGGAAGGCCAGGCAGGGGGATCACAGCTTCAAAGCCAGGCTCAGCAATTTAGCAAGGCTCTAAGCAACTTAGTTAGACTCTGTCTCAAAATTTAAAAATGGGCTGGAGGGCTGGAGATGTGGCTCAAGCAGTAGCGCGCTTGCCTGGCATGCGTGGGGCACTGGGTTCGATCCTCAACATCACAGAAAAATAAAAAAGATAAAGATATTATGTCCACCGAAAACTAAAATAAATAAATAAATAAAAATGGGCTGGAGATGTGGTTCAGTTGTTAAGTGTCCCTGGATTCAATCTCCAGGACCAAACCAAAAAAAAAAAATCAATCACACAAAAAATATACTTGAGATTATAGATTGTTCTATACTGAAGAATACACAGAAGGAGAGTACATTTTAGAATTTTTTCCTTTTTTCTACAGTAAGATATTGTGCTTGTGTTTAAACTTTCTCATTTGAAATAATACTTTCCCTAAGAAAACTTTATTACCCCCAAGACTGAATTAGTTACTTTCCTGTGTTTATAGCTTCCCATTCTGACACTCTGGGCACATTTGTTCCATTGTATCTCATTTGTTCCTGCAAGACAGGTACCATATCTTGTCATACCATTGTGTTACCAAAACCTAATACATCTGACACAAGGCACAATTGTCAAAGAATATGTCTTGTACTGTAGTGGATTACATCAAATTGCTCCTTAGGTCTACAACTGACAGGTATGGGTGTTGGGAGTCTGAAGGAAATTGGTTCTTCACACTCATCCGTAGAACATCTTTGCCTGAGTCTACATAAAGACGGTCTAGAAATGCTTAATTAATTAGCTACCAAATCCTCTCAATGTTTTGCAAAACTTAATATGTAGAAACATTTTTATTGAACTTATATTTGTAAAAAGAAACTTTTCAAATATTCCTTTGTGGCACTTCCAATCCAAATATTGCCAAGTGGAGAGAGTAAAGAACACATAGGGAAACAGACTAAACAGGTGAGGCTCTTTTGTGGCACACAAGGAGTGGAATGCCATGGAGCATCAGAGCGAATGCTTTTGTGTGCAAGTCCTCTTGACAGATTGCACAATACAGTATTTAGATTAATGCAATTTCTTACTTTATACTCTGTTCTTTTCCCTCAAATTAATCAATTCTGGAACAATATAGCATTCTGGAGTTGTTGGAGATGATGTTCTAGACATGAGTTTTTCAGAAAGTAAATATCGCTTGGTTTAAATTTAACCTTTAAATTTAACCCTCTTGTGAGTGAATATTTTTCTAAAACATAGCATGTATTTCTATATAATCATAAACAGAATTCAACACACAAATGTGTTCACAGATAACCTGGCTTCACGAACATGAATGCAGTATCATACATAGTATTCTTTTCAGGCCCCAATGAGATAACTAAGCTATAACAAACTAGTGATTTTTAAAAATTTTTCTTTTGAGACCTTTATAGTTTATCTGTAGCACTTCTATGGTGTCAACATTCTTAGCATGCATTCTGTCCCTTTATAATTTGTAGCCTCTACTTTACCTTTGAAAATCAGATGAACAAATTTGTTAGAACTAATAATCCTGAGCAAGCTCTATGTGTTGGCTTATAGCAATATGCTTAAATATGACAGTGGTTGGATGCTGTGAGGTCTTTTACTGGTATGGTTGTCGTGAGACTAGGGGAGATTTTTAGTTAAGTTCAAGAAGAGAGAGGTGCATTAGTCCATTTTTCATTACTATAATAGTAATGAACCTTAGTCTGGGTAACTATAAATAAAAGAGTTTTATTTAGATGATGGTTCTGGAGATTCGAGGGCATAGAACTGGCATCAGCTCAGCTCTGGCAAAGACCCCCATGGTGGACAGCATCACAACAATAGAAAAATGTGTGGGAGCAAGAGATCATATCAAAAGGCAAGAAACCAAAGAGAGCAATTTGGGGGTCAGTTTCCCTCTTATAAAAACTCCCTTTTGTGAGAACTAACTCCAGACCCCACAAGAACCTTAATCCCCTTCTAGGGCATGCCCCCAGTGACCTAAAGACCTCCCATTCACATAGCCATGCAGAAGTCCAAGACTCCAACCCTTAGGGGACAAACCACATCTGAATCGTAATAATAATATCACTACAGTATACAAGTAAAGTATGAAAAAAATTTCAGAGGTTATACAGGAAGGGACTACTGGAACCTTCTAATGTTTACACTTTGACAAATTAAGGTGAAAGTTAATCTTGAGAGAATAAGATGGTTCACCTTAATCTCTCTCAGTTTGTGCCCAACCTGGACACAAGGCCAGGCTTGGGCGTTGGGAAGAAGACAGGGTTTTGTCAAGGGTAGAGTAAGATAAATTTGAAGGGACTGACAATCTATGCTTCTCAGGGTGTTCCACAGCAGTCTCTGAGGACATGTGTGCAGGATTATCGGAGTATGTCTGGTCAGTACTTTCATAGCCCTGGAGGCCATATGGGAATCAGCCTTGGGTTTGGGACTTGGAGACTTTGCTGACCCTGGGTTACCAAATCACAGCACTTTAGGGGATTCTAGGTCTTTTTGCTCCAGCCCCAAGATTTGGGACATTCTGTAAAAGAAACTGTCTAACACCTCTCTCACCCTCCTTACAGATTTTGATTGGCTCAGACCTCCAGTGCTGCAGCAGTTCTAAGCCCTGATTTGAAAACACAGATATGCCACCCCTAAAACCCCTAAGGAATTCTTTGGGGATCTCAGTGCAGGTAGAGGGGAAAGACCAAGAGTGGGGTATGCTGAAGCATGCAGACCTCTCATCAGGTAGAACCATTCCTGTCTTGACACCTCCTCTTAGGGTTTCTTTTTTGCTTATGAGACAGAAAAGCAACCAGATGGAGACCTGAACAATATTTTATAAAGTGAATATCTGTTCAAAAGAAGAACTCCACTCTGGACAGTCAGAAAGCCACCAGAGCAAGTTGAACATGTTCTCCCTATAAGTCCTGGGATACATGTGTGGTAGACACCATTGATGAGATGCCCTGTCCAAATTCCTTTTACACTCTCATATCCCCATATCTTCCTGGGGCATGGCTTATGGGAGCTACCCAGGAAAGCATTGGGTATAACAGCTCAGTCCTATTGCTTCAAGTCAGCGCTATAGGACCCTCCAGGGTCACAGAATCACATGAAGGCTAAACCTGACCTGAGCCAGAGGCCACTCTTGTCCCTTATCTGCCTGCTTCCTGAACTCCCTTCCAGGTTTTCTGAAGAGAACTCCCTGAGTAATCTTGTGCCCTGAAGCACCATGTCCATCTCAACTCCAGTCATCTCCTGGTGGCCTTGCTGTGAGTGCATCCTTTGGGTCTACTGCAGTCAACTGTGCCTTTGACAAGATTGGCCTCCAAGTTCTTTTTTCCTCCAAGCTTCCAACATAGTTTTCTTGAGTGTGCTTCCCCAGCCCACTCCACAGTCCTGAAGATGCAAAGAACAATTCTGTATCAAAAGTAAATTAAGGCAGATGCCATGAACTGATATTCCTTCTCAGAGTAAAACACACATAATACCCCAATACCACCATCACCGACAGTTACTCCCCTGATCCTCTCTGTATATCTGCCCTGTGAATCTTGCGCTGTTGTGTTTATCTGGTTGGGTTCAATAGGCAATTCCTGGAGTAGGGGTAGGAATCTCTGAGACTCAGAGAAGAAGAAACTAATCCTGAGACAGGTGGTGGAATCCAGGAACCCAAGAAGATGGATCTTAGGGAGGAAATGGAATGGTTTCTCAGAGTGTATCATGTTGTCATTGTCCTCAGGTGGTGCAGGTTCTCATGGGGAGGTACTTGGGAGTTAGGCAGAGAGGGCCTGACTCCCACCCAGAGATGGGCAGTTGCACCCAATAGCCAGATCTGTTCTTTTGGGGTTCACTAATTCCTGTTCTCCCCAACTTCCCAGTTTTCTCCTTTCCATGCCTTTAGCAATGTCTTGCTTGAACATATGGGCCCATGTCTCCAGGGAAGAAATGAAGAGTAGGAGGGAAAGGCAGAGGGTGACTGAGGGAAGGCTCAGTCTATATTTGGGAAGAGTGTCAAAAGAAAGTGCTAGTGAGGTGGTAAGACCACAGACCTGCAGATGACGACACCTGTGAGGGACAGCCAGCCCCTTCAGTAGAGTCTGTCCTCTGTGGTTCTTGCCTTAATTTACTGTACCTTCGCCATGCATATAAGATTGCTCGATCTGCTAGGGTTAAGAGGAGGGCAGAACTTCCAGAAGGATACTGGTAATCTATCTCTTTTACTTTGCTCTTCTGACCAACTGCTCTTTGTGAAGGAAACCTAATGCTAGATGGAACCTGCCAGAGAGAAAGGTTCCCCTCTGGCCTTAATGCTTAGTGAGGGGCACTCCCTGGAGACTGACTTAGGAATCAAAAGTGCCCAAGGGAAAGTATGACAGGAAGTCCTGCTGAGACATTAAAATCTTAGAGCAGAGCCACTCAGGCTTTCCCAAGAAAGTACCCCAATTCCAGAGGCGTTCCCAGTGCCTTCCTGAGTTGCAGACTCTATGCAGCTGTCACTGCACAAGCATAATATTTCTTTGAATTCTCTATTTCATCTTGAATATTCATGTGAGTTCTGCAATCAACTCCATGATACCTCATGAGGGGTTTTAGATTTGAGAAGTAGCATAATGATTTGAGAAGTGGCATAATATATTTGCTAAGAACATGTGGTGTTTAAACCTTTCTACTTAAGTTTCCTCATTTGTAAAATGGGACTAAAATAATATTTACCCCATAGACTATTGTGATGAGTTAATACACATGAAATGCCAAGTGCATCCAAAATGTAAAATATTAACATTCTCCTACTTATACCCTGATATGAGAAGTACATACAGTCAATCCTCATTATTTCCAGATTCCCTAGTTTTGAAATCACTTACCTGTAACCCCATAATCAATACCTGCAACACATTCAGAGTCATTTGGGGAGTGGTGAGAATTTTGAGTTGACTGATGTGCATGTTCCCAGCTAAGGTTGAATAAGGCAATACTTTGCCCTCTTCTTTCAGCTTTTGTAATGTAAATAAGCATCCTAGTTTTTCTTTCTTTTTTTTTTTTTTTTTGGTACTGGAGATGGAACCCAGGGGCATACTACCACTGGTCTACATTCCCAGCCCTTTTTGAGATGGGCTCTTGCTAAGTTGCTGAGGCTAGCATAGAATTTGTGATTCTCCTGCCTCAGCTTCCCAAGATACTGGATTACAGGTGTGTGACTGCACCTGGCACATTTTTGTCTTTTTTTTTTTTTGGTTGTTGTTGTTGATAATTTCGATGTTTAAAACAGCCCTCAAGGAAGGGCTGAAGTTCTGTCTAGTGTTCCTAAGTAGAATAAAGCTGTGATGTGCCTTGTAGAGAAAATATATGTACTAGACAAGATGCAGTGGGCATAAGTTGTAATGCTGTTGCCATGAGCTCTGTAAATCAATCAACAATGTATGTTAAGTAAGGTGCTTTTTACATAGAAACACACAAAAAGGAAGATAATGTGCTAATTGGTTGATCAAAATGTTGTGACCAGAGGCTTCAGTATTCATAAATTCATTGTTCAACTTTTTAGAACACAAACATAGTTGAGTCAAGGGACTCCTTCACACTGATGTCCCTCTGTTCATTTTCCAAAAGAATCCAGCCATTTTATCTGGAGTAGACAGTCTCAGAGACCCTCCTCGTGTCAGAGGAAGCCATCAGTGAGTAAGGAAGGGAAGAACAGGTGAGGGAGGCAGGCAGGGCAATTTTTCTGTAAAGTGCAATAGTTTCTGCATTGGAGCAAACACCAGGAAGGAAGGAGAGCAATTGTGGGGATGAATAATACAGATTCTAGAGAGGTGCAGACCTGGGGTTCCAGTCTTGGTGTTTCTATTCACCCAGCAAGTTATTTATCCTCTGAAACGTCTCAGATTCCTCACAGGTGAAAAGGGATAATGCCACCAACTTCTGCCAGAATGCCCTTCTGACAGTAGATTCACAGCTTGGCACTGCAGCTACAATCAATGACTGTGATGGTAGTTAGGTGGGGGCATAATCCTGCAGACCTCCTGGCCCTTATAAGGAAGCCTCCTGGTATATTGCTGAGATTAAGCCAAGGTCATTTCCCCAAACTTCTAGAATCCCACAAGGCAGCTCATTCTGGCCTTCTGCCCCTGACATGACCACCTTCAAACCCAATTGCAGGCCTGTACACTACATTATCCCGCCAGCTGTGGATTCTGTTACCCAAATCAGCCTTATAGAAGGGGGTGCCTACTGGGCTGAAGAGGCGCTCTGCTGGGTCGCCCACTATATGGACAGCTAGGTATCCTAGGACCGCCCCGCCTCTGTATGGGTCTGCATTGGGGACCCCGGGAAGCAGAGGAGGCGCAGACTGAGAGGGGGCTGCTGATCCCCGACCCTGATCTTTCCTGGGTAGGAGCGCCTAACTCTTAGGCATGAGCTAGCAGTCCCAGGCAAACCTCCGTGTAGCCGCTGGGCTTGACTTTGCAGAACTGGCTCCCGGATGGGATGGGTGGAGGCGGTGGGAGGTGAGAGAGGGCGACGGCATCCCTACTCTGGCTCTGGCTGAGGCGGGGCGGCCCGGCTGGCTCACGGCGCAGCGGCCGCCTTTTCTCAACGCGCCTGCCGGCGGCGGCTGCGGCGGTGGCGGCGTCGGCAATCCCGGCTCTTGGCATAACGCCTGGCGGCCGGCCCAGGGCGAGGAGTGGCTTCCAGGAAGCGGGCGGAGGAGCGTTCCAGCCGAGTCTCGCCGTAGCCTCGGCCCCGAGCGCTCCGATCGGCCGGGCCGGCCCCCTCACCGGGTCTCTTCGCGCCCCCAGCGCCCCAGGTTCTAGTCGAGGGCGCGGTGCCCGCACGCGGGCAGACGGGAGCCTGGGCGCGCCGTGCACTTGCCGGGCGGCGCAGGTGGCGGCGCGCGCCCTCCGCCTCTGGGCCCTGGCCAGCGCTGCGCTCCGCGCGCCCAGAGGGGGCGGGAGAGGCGGGGCGGCCCCCGTTCCAGCCCCATTTAACTTCGCGGCGGCGGCGGCGACTGCGGCGCCGCGAACTGGAGGCCGGCGTCGGGGAAGGTCCCGGTCCGGGATTCTGCACGAGGTGTGGACGAGGCCCCCTGTCCCCGCCTCTCCTCCGCGCTCAACGAGCCCGCGCGGCCCCAGAGCTGCACGTCCTAGAAGCTTAAGCGGTGTAAGGTGGGTGCAGTGAATTGGGCGCAGGGACACCCTACGGGGATCAAAGGAACGCTGTCTCTGAAAAGGGACAAGACTCAGAGCAGTGACATCTCCAAGCAAGTTGGAGGGACACCGAGGGAGATGGGGGTGTGGTGGTTTACCCGGGCCTCAGGGGCCTTTGTGACTGGAACGCCCTTCGCAGCTTAGATATATGACTCCGTGAGGACCTGGAAGGTTCGGGGAGAGTCTTTTGGGACTCTCCACGCGCTAAGGGGCGCTCTTGATTATCGAGGCAGTCCCCACGGTTCTATTTTTCAGGATTGGGGATTTCTAGGTAGAAAGCAGGCTGGAGACAGCTAGTAGCCTCGAGCGTCCGAAGGTCCATTTGGTTGGCAACTGGGTCCCCAGCTCCTAGAGCGCAGAGGACTGAGGCGAAGCGCGTGCGATGGAAAGTGGGCGTGGGGGTGAGGAGGACTCGGCCAGAGAGCTGGAGGAGCTACTGCGAGGCAGCGGGTAGTCGTAGGAGTGTGCGCTAGGATGGCTGGTGCGAGGTAGCGAGGGGGGCGCTCAGCCTTGGGGCTTGGCTCTGGCCGCCTCCTTTCAGCCCAGAGTCGCCGCCTCAGGTCGGAAACAGCAGCACATTTGCGGATCGCATTAGGCCAGGCCCTTAATGCTTTCTCCAGATGGAGAGAAGCCACCGACCCGCCCCCGGACACCAGCTCCGCCAAGGCGCCCGCGAGGCGAAGAGAGAGTCGAGTGTGACCTCGGCTTTTCCAGTCTGGACTCATACTGATTTCCCCGTAAATTGACAGGAAAACTCAGGAAAAAAAAGTGCCCCGCTGCCCTCCTGGTCTCAGCTAACTTCTGCTGGTGTGCTCTTACCTACTTTTAAGAGAGTGTACTAATTAGACTGGTCCCAGGTCTGTGCCCTCCAAAGCTCCCTTAATTCAGCTCTTGGAGTTGTGGCTCTGGACCCAGAGGGCGCTGCGTGTCATCTAGTGGGAAAAGCCTTGAACTATCAGAAGACCTGCTTTTCAGTCCTATAAACTCACTGTCTTGCTGTGTGACCTTCAGCAGTTCCCTTCACTCTCTGGGCTGGTTTTATTGGTTTTAGATTCGTTTTTGCCTCAAGGAACAGAAGCTGGCAGGTGCCCTAACCCTTGGCTCTATGCTAGTGTCCTAAATCAAATGCCAATAGCCACACCCTGGCGCTGACAAATGGGCTGGGAGGTGGCTGGTGTAGGGATGTCTCAGCTTCTGGAGAGCAGAAGGTGTGAGTTGCTCCTTGGAGACAGGCCTAGCTCCCTCCTGTCCTTGATGTAGAACCATCCTAAAGGGAGCCCTGGATTGCCTAACCCTGCAGTGGGCAGCTCCATCTTGGACCAACAGAAACTTTTTCAGGATATTGTATGGGCTTCAGGGTCCCTTTTTCTGATTGATTTTTTTTAAGTGACTAGGGCCAGAGCTGATTGGAAACCAACACTCTCCTCTTTTGTAGACTGCAAGTGAGGCCCCTAGGATAACGGATCTCATGGCTTCCTGGAAGAGCCCCTGGTGGCTGCTGATATGGATGGTCTTCATGCATTCTACTCTCCTGCAGGTAATATGGAGGGGAATGATGAGCCTGTCTCTGTTTACTTAGGATCATTATTCTAAATCACGTAAATGTGATAATGGTTAGTGTTAATGCTATAATAGAGAATTTGACTTTCTCTCCAACTTCTGACCTATGATTTCTGGTTGGTTAGCTATAAGGAGAATCCCCATACTTGAGTCCTCTCTGAATCCCAAGCAGAGCTTAAATGTCATGATGGTTTGGGCTATGGTGGACTGTGTCTGTTCAGACTGGAATGGTTGTCTGTATGTGTTCAGTGGAGACTGGGCTGCTGGAGGCTAGGACACAATGAATGGGCAAAGCCAGGTTCTTGTTCTAGTTTATCCACTAAGTACATATTCTGAATTTACTTCTGTCAACACACATTTCATTGTTTGCAGTCCTCTCTTTAGACTTTTCGTCTTTTCCAACCAACCTGGGAGAATCGAACGCATGCATTGCATCCTTATTTATCTACTGGGAAGATTCAAACACAGGAATGATACTAGAATTGCCAAAGACACAATACGGAGTGATGGTGACAGTGGCAAAATGGAAAACACATGTTCCATCTATTAAGCGCAGCCTCTTCTTGACTTCAGCTGATCATTGCTAAGTGGGAATGCAAGCCCAGAATTGTTAGATCTTACTTTGCAAGATAGGTGAATCATCCAGATTTCTTATAAAATCTCCTAGTTTATAAAGCACTGAAAGCCAGACAAATACATTTGCAACTTGGATTCAGACAGGAAGTGTGTGTCTCCAGATCTAAAAGTGCAGGTAACACTTTAGTCAATATTGTGTCCTCAGGTGCTAATCCCATGCAATGTCTTTTGTGAATCAGAACAAGGCAACCCCTCCCGGAGGATGTTTCTTCTCAGGCACATGGCTTGGTGGCCTGTATGCCTACAGGATCTGGCAAAGGGCCTGGCATCTAAGGACCTATATGACTGTGAAGTAAGCACTTATTTACGACTGACCTTACACTCTGAGATAAATCAGCCAGACTCCTCTTCCTCTCATGCACTCTCCTGGACCTGTGTCTTCAAGGCCTCTTTTGGTTCCAGTGTCCCATGAATTCTGTGACTCTCACAGAGCTAGCTAACAAGCAACATTTTCCTCATTATTCCATTTTATGGATGCTCCTCATACCCATATTTTAACAGCTGTCTTCTGTTAGGACAAAAGGTAAGTATTTCAGGGTGGTTTTAGGGTATCTCTGGCCAGCAAGGTGTAGTGTCAGGATAAAAGCATGAAGACAGACTTTCTGTCCTTTCAGAGGATCTGAAACAGGCCATGAGAGCTTCACAGATTTGTTCTTCATCAAATGGGGCTGAGGCTTCAAGGCACAACATTTCATTTTGCCTTCTTTCACCTTATAAAATTTAAATATGCTTTGAGGCAGTCTGTTGACCTTTGGCCAAGGACAGTGCTTGCCCAGCTTGAATCACTCACTGACCTCTTTTGGATTTTTCCATATCTGTGTGCCTGTGGCAGTGCTATTTCCATGTATCAAGGCAGTGTGCACAGAAGGTCATAAAAGGAGATTTCAGAGCAGCAGTCTTCATCATCCATACCACCCACTGGTTGAATCCCAGCTCCACCACTTCATCATGGTGTCACACAAACATCTCTGCATCACATTCAGTTTCCACATCTGCAGAGAGGAGGTAATAATAGTATCTACCTCATGGAATTGTTTGGAGGAGTTAATCCATTGTGAAGTGGGAAAAATTTTTAAAAAAGCAGGCAGTGTCTGGCACGTGGAGAGTTCACAATAAATGTCAGCTCTCTGTGTTGCTGCTGCTGTAAGCATTCAGGGTTTGAAGCTTAGCATGGGGCCTGTATTTTCTGCTGGGGCTGTAGGGGGCACTCAAGAGGCACAGCTGAGGAGAGAAGATGCTGCAGAGGAGGGAAGATGCTGCAAAGGATCAGAGGTGGGGCCTGTACTTCTCAGGGGAGATTCCTGCAGGTGTTAACACCTGAGGCCAGAGCTGTTTCACTGCTTTTTCTCCTAGGTTCAGTGTGGACTTGACATTCAGTTGCCCTGTGAGGTATCTTATAATTTTGGTGTTTGGATGAGGCTTACAATGTTCATTAGTATTTCCCCTTGCCTCATAAGTGCCACTGCCAGGTGGCATAGGTCTCATAAGTGAGACTGAGCTGTCAGGAGTGTGGTATGTTCCAACTAGAAAATAAAAATCAGATTCTCCTCATTGAAACTCATATTCATTGACTATAAGTAATTGTGATAGAATGCAGACCAAGGCATGAGGCTCAGGCCCTTGTTTTTCTAACAATTCTTAACCATTCCTAGATCACTCAGACTGCAAGAAAGGCCTTCCTTCTTCCTCTCTCAAAGGCCCCTGAAATTTCCTGTTACTCAGCTCTCTCCTTAGGGATCTCCATCTTCCCAGGGAAGTCAGTGACTGCTATTCTACCCCTCTCTTCCAGCCTGGTGCATTTGAGGGCTTTTCATCCTTTCTCCAGACAACTTGATGGTGTCTCCCATGTTGATTGTCCCAAGTTACAGCTTGCTCCTTGTAATTTGGTCCCTCTACTCTTACCCAGGAGAGGAATAAATGACCTTCCCTGTCTATTAATTGAAGAGACTCCTAGCTCTATCTTCTAGAAATGGTTTTAACTTTGATCATGTGCTCTTCCATGTCTCTTTAAATAATCATATCAAGGTATCTTGGTGTGTATCCCAGTGGCCCCCCACCATATTTACCTCTGGTGAGGTGCTGCCCTGCTTAGATTCTCTGGCAAATCCTATCCCCTCACCTTCTGTGTCTCTGGGTGGGAGGGTCTCCTCTGATATTTGATCATCCTCCTGCCAAGTTCTCAGACATCTGTTGAAACAGGTCCCTCAAGGTGATAGGTTTAAAGAGTGAGAAACAATTAGATGAAGTAGTTCTGGAAGGATAGTTGGAAGAATTGTCTTAAAATTGTGGGGAACTCCTGTGCAAAGAGATGGATTTTGACAATGTTGGAACATAACCTGTAACATAAGCAATATCTGAGTTGTCTCAGATCCTGTCTCCTGGGTCTTGTTGATGCATATGTATAAGACAGAATAGTTTCACATTTCATTTCTGATTGTGAGACTGCAGGTTGGTAGAGGAGACTGATCCTACAGAGGGCTTAGTGGTAGGGAGGACACACAAGTTCATGTTAGTTTGGTAGATGACCTCCCAGCTCTTATCGTCTTGATCATTATAGCAAGGTAATGCTGCCAGGCAGAGTGTAGATGTGTGGTAGGCTGAATAACAGCTTCCAAATATGTCCATGTACTAATACCTGGAAACCACAAATGTTCCCTTAATTGCAAAAGAGACTTTGCAGGTGTGATTAAGGATATTGAGGTTGGAGAGATTCTATTAGATTATACAATTACAATTGGGGAGGAGATAGAGGCAGAAGGAGTAGGCAGTGCTATTATAGAAACCAGAAACTGGAGTAACGCAGCCAGGAACCAAGGAATGGCAGCCATCTCTAGAAACTGGAAGAGGTAAGGAATGGATTTTCCCCTGGAGTTTTCAAATGTAACTGGCCCTGGTGGCACCTTGATTTTAGTCCTGTCAAAATTCATTTTGGATTTCTGACTTTTAGCATTATAAAATAATAACTTGCTTAATTTTAACATTAAATTTGCTATAATCTGTTACAGCAGCAGGAGGAAACTAATACAGTATATCAGAGGTGGGCTTTAAATCTTGACCTCTCCCCAATGCCAACAGTCATCCCTTCTCTATCACTAATAACCCACATGCAATAATAGATGCTGAGAGAGGCTGGCATAGCCCTAGAACTAACATGAGGACAGAAGAGGTGCCATTTGAGTGCTGGTGGTCCAACCCAGGCCTCTTTTTTCAACAATCTAATGTTCCACAATGATCTCACCATCTAAGTTCTACCAATTATCCATGGTATTGCTGTCACCCTTGATCATGTCAATCATGGGTAGTGAGGATAGAGTCCCAGGAAGGCAGCCTGGGATCAGGGTTCAGAGAACTTACTCACAGTAAATGAGCTCAGAGGGCCCTGACTCTAACATGGTACATAATTTCTTTGAGGTCAGCCTGGATTTGGTTGAGCTTGGTAAGTCATATCTGAGATGATTATGAATATTGACCCATCTTGGGTGATCTGGAAGACTTGAGCCTCTGAAAGACAAATTTATTGAGAAGTCTCAACTCAGTGGGGTATAAAGCCATGCCTAGTCAAATTCCCTTTTATCATCCCTAATGAAATCTTCAGAAGATTCACTTTCTGTTTTTAAAAGTCCAGTGCAATTTAATATTTGGTTACCCACTTGATTAAATCTCATTTCCCTTCCCTCTGGTTTAGGCTTGGTGCATGGCTCCACGTATCTAAAATGGTATTGGGCTGGGAACTGCTGTCTTCTTTCCTTGCCATGGAATGGCTCGGGAATGGTGGGGACTGCTTCTGAAATACTTCTTGCACATATTTCTTCCAGCTGTCTTGGGATAAGAAACAAAGAGGGGGAATGGGAGATGAGCAAAAAGAGCTCTTTACTTAAATGGATGCTAACTCTGATAGTTGCCATAGCCACTCTGGTTCTCCCTGATGATTCTGTCCTCTTGATAACAACTGCAAGTTCTTCAGAGGGTCCCTCAGGACCTTCCCTGTAGAAGATGGTCCTGTGATGACTTGCCACTTGATGCTGAGGTCTTCTCAGCTAACAGCAGCCTTACTGGGTGGAGTGCTGGCAGGATGGTTTAAACCCAATACCTCTTGGTGGTATCCACTTGCATCCTGGGAAGCCAGGATGATCCAGTGCTACCTCTTCTCTGTCATGTCAACTCCCTGTAATTCTTCTCTTCTTGCTCTGTAGGCCCAGGGACAGATCAACAGATCTAATTTCTAAGCAGATGTCTATCTAGGAAATGTTTTCTCTTTGCAGACAGCCCCCAATCTCTATGAGTGCTTCTCTTTTTTCTTCATTTTCATTTCCAATACCATAACTTAAAAAACAACAACACATTACTCTTAGCCATCTGTAATGAACATCTTATGTTCACATCTTTGCTCACCTATCTGAATATTTTCTTAGAATAATTCTTTCTTAGTAGGATGTGCTATACTACACATTTGATATACCTTGTGGCCTTCTCCTCTTCCCTATGTTTCAGTTGGGAGTGACTTTTCCAGCTCTCCAGGTTTTGTATCATGAATGCACTTCCTGTGTGACCTCGTCTTCTATAGTGATTTTGGATGAATATTCTAATCCATGTTGACATTGATGATAGAGTTTGAACAGGCTCAAACTTGTCCTGGTTGCAGATTCCACTTTATTACCGTGTTGTACCCAAAGCCTGGAAATCTTCAAGGTGGAGTCACTGGCTGGATTAATTGAGAATGCTCTCTCCTTGTTTGTCATCTGTGTCACTTGTACTCTTCCCTTTCTGCCTCTGTGACCTTTCCATCTCTGGCTCCTTCTAAGGCTCACTTATGGCTCCTTTTAAATATTACCCATTTTCAGAGCTCCACTCTTTTCCCCGTCTCTTCCTCCTTATGTTCTCCCTAGGCAGCCTCAATCACTCCTCTGGTTTTCTCACCAGAGTCTTCTGCCTGGTTTATCCCTGGAATCCCAGATCTCCTAATGATGCAGACCCTTAAATTTAAGTTTTTGATGTTCTCTTCAGATAGGATTACGTATACACCAAAAAGGTAAAAATTTGCCCATTATTTTACATTAATGGTTAAATATAAACCTTGAAAATAAAACACAATCTTGACAGCTCTGTTTTGGTTATTTTTCTTTTCTTTTTTTAAAATTCAAGAGCCCCTTCAAAGTGGAAGAGGCCAAGCATTTCTGCCTCTTCTATGAACTCCAGATCAATATATCCATGTCAGTACCCCCACTGGAATGTTCCTGACAACCTCAAAAGCAATACTTTCCAAACCAGAGTACTTACTTCTCACCTTGCTCTTTTTCAGCATCTGTATTCTCCATCAGCTAGTGATTGAGCCAGAATCCTAGTGTTGCTCCTGATGCCTCCTTCTTTGTTGTCCTTGACCTGTACCCATTTGGCTACTAAATCCTGTTCATTCCATCTCAGAAATGCCTCTCAAGGCTGTTTCCTCCTGTTGGTTTTAATGACGCTGTATTTGAAGAATAGGGTGTTTAATAGCTTGGGATATGAGATAAGAATGAATGGGGACAATTTGTGCTGCTACAGGGAACACCTTGAAGAGCATGCTAAGAAATTTCCTTAGTAGGCAGCATGGGGTCCTGTGAATATTGATAAGAAGGTCATGCTAGGCACCATTAGGACTCCATTGGACCACTAGGAATGTGCTTGAGCAAAAGATACTTGTGAGGTCTCTGGCACTAATTTAGGTTGGTAATTATGAGACCTGAAACTCAATTTATAATATTTTCCTGGGTGGGGGGGACTAGTTGTTGACAAGAATATATCAATACAAGAATAATTTTAGAATCTGAAGGGACAGAACTTGATAAGTGATTACTTGAGATTGAGAGAGATGGAAGAATTGAAATACTTTGAGGTTTTGAATATGGTTTAGGGACACAGAATGGTAAAAGTTCAATCTTATCTTCAGAAGGAGTAAGTTTGGGGAATGATGTGCATTGCAGAAGATTGAGATACTGAATAAAGGAAATATGTAATATTCTTTGAGAAGGAAAGAGGATCACAGGAGAGGTTTTTCTTAGCAAAGTGTACTGCTGTGTATTTGTTCTCCAAAAAGGAAGCGTCCAGGAAAAAGGGAGAGATTAAAGATACAGGGGAAAAAACCTAATTACATATAATTGTTTCATAACAAAAAAATAGGCAGTATTCCTCTGTTGCATTACTAATGGTTCTTAAAGCACCAAAGCTAACATCTTGTGGAAACCACATTTCAAGGTTTATGATTGTGATTGCTCTCAGTTTATTTTTACAAAGATGCTAATTTCCATAAATAGCATGGAAGCATAAAGCAATTTCCTTTCCAAGTATTTTATGCAGTTACTTTCTGGAATTTGTCAGCACCGAACAGCTCCAGCCAACGTATGCTATAAATTATTGTGGTCAAATACTCAGAAATATATTTGTTCTCCAAACCTTCATTTATAAATATGATAGCATTTTACTTTGAAAACAATTTAAAACTAAGGAAGAATAAGTATTTTATTAGTGAAAAATCGCTTATAGTATTTTGGACTCTTTAAATTTTCTCCCTTTTGAAATTATCTTTGTGCTTTTTTTCCAATTTAAAAACAACATAAAATTATAAAAATATGAAAGACTCAGGAAACAGATGAGAATAAACATCACCTTTGATTCTACCAACTGTTAAAATTTTTTGAACATATTTCTAATATTCTTAAAATATCAACATGTATGTATCTCTAAAGAAGTAATTGCACTCTATTTTTGATAATTATTTTAAAATGAAACAATTTGAGGAATATTTTTACATGTCATTGAATATTTTTCTAGAATAGTGTTTAAGCTATTCTTAGTGTTGTGTCATTTGAATGTATTATGGTTTCTTAACTAATTCTTTACTGCTAGACACAGGCTGGTTACAGATTTTTTTAAAAAAATTTTTGCTGTTGTAGGATTACTGTTATAAATATGCTTTCAGATTTATCTTTGCTAACCCTTGTGATTATTTGTTTTGAGTATATTTCTAAGAAAATGTATTTGTTTAAATATAATTTTGGGGTCAGATGCCATTTTGGGTTTTATTTATACTATGAAATTATCTTTCAGAAAGTTTTCATCACTGTTTACTTTCATCTTGCAATAGTTGGCAATAAAAGATTAAGGAAATTTTATCAGTGAGAGATTATTAAAAATACTTTTGGTTAATGTGTGTTACCACTTTTGTGAATTGTTGCCAAAAGACATTAGATGTAGAATAACAAATTTTTACCTTCATATTTTTTCCATTTTTCTGTTGAGAATTTCTTGTTAATATGTGTTCTTCATATACAAAGAATATTAACCTGCAAATAATTTTCCCATTTTGTTATTTACATTTTATTTTTATTTGTGTTTTTGACATATCATTTATTCTGGGAGTCTCTTAATTTTTTTTTTTTTTTTTTTTTTTTTTTTTTGGTACTGGGGATTGAACTCAGGGGCACTCAACCACTGAGCTACATCCCCATCCCTATTTTGTATTTTATTTAGAGACAGGATCTCATTGAGTTGCTTAGTCTCTTGCTGTTGCTGAGGCTGAACTTGAAATCTTCCTGCCTCAACCTCCTGAGTTCCTGCGATTACAGGCGTGCACCACCTCACCTGGAAGGAATGAATATTTTTGAAAAACAATCTAATCTGTCGCTGTGGCAAAGCCAGGCTTTTCATTGAGGCAGTTTAGTTTTAATGAGCATACTTTAATCACGACACTCAAATGACCCTTATAAACTAACATTACTGAGTTGGGGGGGGGGAGTTGACACCAATGAGAAGTTATAGACAGGTCTCACTTTGTGATCTACTCCAGCTTTCTTCATGAAACAGTTGCTCATACAAGATAACAAGAGACTCTAATACCATCTTTACTGTCTCATTCATAACTCCAAACCTAATCCTAAACCCAAGTATTTAGCAGTAGAAATCCAGAAAGTAATTCCTCTCAGTACCCCAGGTTAATGGTGTTATTTTGACTTTTGATTATGACCCAATAAAAGAAATCTACTTTATATCATAATTACATGTATATTTTTCATATTAATTAAAAGTTTCAGGAAACAATATCTAACCATTTCTGTGAATGATTCACCTGCTACTTGCTTTTCTTTTCCATTCCATTTAGTTCCAGTCCAACTGATTTCATGAAAAAAAAAAAATGGCTGGTTGAGATCCAATCTGTTAATTTCAAGGCCTGCTAATGGGCTGTATTCACACTGCCGTGACTAAAGGACTGATGTTCTCTGTCTATTGGTGTGTGAATTGGGACAAGTATCTAGTAACTGAAACTGTAGCATAACCCTTGATGTTGGTTAGCCTTCTCCAAATGTCACTGTGTTGTCCTTGGGTGGTATCTTTCTCAGCAGGACCAGTATTGCTCGTGGTATATGTATAATGCCAGAATTCCAAAGCATGCTTGGTTGCCAGGGTTCTTCAGTGCTATCTATATGATCATATTGTTTTTTGAATTCCTCTGACCTAGTAACATGAAGAATCATATTAATAATTTTCCTCATATTGAATCATCCTTGTGTTCCTGGCATTAACTGTACTTGGCCATGATATGTTGCCTGTTTAATAATCAGCTGGATATGGTTTGCAAGTATTTTATTGAAAATTACTACATCTGTATTTGTAAGAGAAGTTGGTTTGTACTGTATTTTTTTGATTTTTATATCAAGATTTTTAGTAACCTCATAAAATGAATTGCACTTTCCATAATTTTTCCTTTGGGGGGGACAATTTAAGTAGTACAGAAATAACCTGTTCCTTGATGGTTTGAAAGAACTTGCCAATAAAATAATGGGGGCACAGAACCTTTCTAAAGGATTATTTCTTTGACAAGTACATTTTATACAATGTTGGTTTATTCAGGATTTCTCTGCTTTTTAAATCAAGTTTGATGATTTGCATTTTTCCTAGAAACCTCCTATTTCATTGGAAGTTACATAATTGGTAGGAGAGCAGAAGAGAATATTTTATAATTTTTCAACAATTTAAAAAATATTTTGCTATTAATTTCTGAATTCTTTCCTCTTCAGAGAATATGGCCTTTAAAGTTTTGAAATGTAAGGGGCTCAATTTCATTGATGTCCCAAAGGTTTTGACAATTTACATTTTTTGTGAATTTCTATGGATATTTAACAATAAGTTGCCATTCTCTAAATTAGAGGATATTGTTATACTGTCCCCACTGTTTCTCCATGATTCTCTTTCTTCTTTTCTCTAGGTGAGCCCCGTGCTAATTCCTGTTTAGTTCTAGTGAAGAACAATTTGTCTTTCTTGTTTTCTTGTCTCCTACTGATCTCTGTCCTCAGGACTTCACTCTCCACCAAGTGCTTGCCTGGATGCTTTTATTAACAAAAATTCCCCACCTTAAGGATAGTAGTCCTTGATGTTGGGTAGTGTTGAATTGCATTTCCCCATTGGCTTATGTGTGGTTGGATTGCTTCTTAGTTTTTCCAGTGTTATCATTAAAGGAATGTTCAACAGCTTTGGGTACAGATATTTTTCTTTATTACCAAGTTACACTACTATTAGCAGTCTGGGAGACTGTCACCATACACTTGCCAGTGTTCTATATAACAAAAAATGTTTATTTGGTAAAAGTCTGGATGTTTTAAATTCTGTCACCCTTAAATCTAAATAGAAGTAACCACCCTGGTAATCAGAGCAGGGAATTCTGAGGGTTGTGTGGCTCATTTAGGAGTGTATTTTAAGCTGTGTTATGAAATGGATATGCTATGAGTCTAATTTATGAAAGACCTATAGATCTTAGAATCCCAAAATAATGTACCAATAAAGGGAAGTAGGATACAATTATAAGCAAAACTTGCTGATGCTCAGGGGACCTAGAAGAAAGGACTCTAGGTGATGTTGGAAAGGAAAATGCTCTGTCCAAATTTTTGGCTGGGGTGAAGACTGGGCCTGTGAATACCCTCTTTTCTTCGTGGGTGATTTTGTTACGAGTGGCTGTAACACCAAGTTCTTGGTGTCTTCCAACAAAGAATTAAACAAGATATGCAGAAGTGACAAAGCATAGATTTGTTGAAGGAGGAAATGATAGTTCATAAAGTAGAACAATAGGGCTGGGAGTGAGAAATAGAGGCTCCAGGTCACAGTGTTGGGGATTCTTGTCTTATAGGCTGAGTTGTCAGTGTTCCCCTCGCTGCATGTACCTAATTGAAGACCCTGCCTCATTTTTCCCCCATTGGTTACTTTATATCTAATTACAACACTGCCCACTTTGCCCCCATTGGTTACTTTATTTTCACATAATTAGAATACCCAGGGCTGGGGTTGTGGCTCAGTGGTACAGTGCTAGCCTATCATGTGTGAGGTACCAGGTTCAATTCTCAGCACTGCATATAAATAAATAAAATAAAGGTCCATCAACAACTAAAAAAAAAAATTTAAAAAAGCACATTAGAATACGGAACCTGTTGGCAGGAGTTGCCATGGCCAGTAAGCCCTCAGTGGCTGGAGTTGTCATGGTAATGGGACTTAGGGTAAATAGGGACATGGTGACTCAACTCTTGTACCCCAGCAGTTTTCTTGTACCTTGCCTCTGCCATCTTGTTGTTCCTAAACTCCTTCTCTGAGAGGCTGACCTATTCATTCCATGGGACTGAAGATGGAGCTGGTATGAAAGGAAGCCAGACTGAAAGAGAGAGCTGTGGCTGTCCCGAAGGGACGAGTCTCCATTGGTTGGCAGCAGTGTGTGGTCATCTGTTGCTCAGGCTGAGACAGAATGAGGAATATGTGTAAAAGTGATGGGCAGAGTGAAGCAGGTTCAATATCCTGTGGCCACTCAAACCAAATTCCTTTCAAGGAAAATACACTTAGAATGCAGAGCCTCCTTCCCAGAGAACTGTGGCCAGTGGAAGTGGAACAATTGCAACCAGCTCTCCCTCCTCCCATGGCATGCTGATGGAAGCAGACCCTCCCAGACCTGGGTCAGGCTTTGGCTTTTGGGATGGAGTGGTGGTCTCACTTCTCAGGACAGGCTGTGTGTCCTTTCCTCTGAGAGGTATCCCTGTGGCTTTGAGCTGACCTTGGAGCTCTCCTTCCAACCCTTGGGAGGTCCAGAATGTGGCAGGCATCATTGTTCACAGCTCTAGAGGCGGAGCGTTTGTGCTGCATGTTCTGTAAACACTTTCTGGGATCCATTAGCAGCTTCCATTGTCAGAGCCAGAAAAGCATTTTGGTGCACTGAGCAGGGAAGGAATGCATGGAGCAGCCGGCGGCTATGCTGTGACTGCTCTGTTCAGGTTCTGTTTGGGAGGGGGTCATTTATTTAGGTGGTGCCTACTATGTACCTGGCTGATGAATACTGATGTTTGGTGGATCCTTATCAATGTACTTACAACCAGATACTTTAAGAGATTACCAAAAGCTTCTGCAAAGAGGAGGAACCCAAACTATAGCAGGCAATGAATTAGCCACTGTTTATTATGTAGTTAATTGACAAAATTAATGGATGGCTATACACACATTTGTGTACACTCACAGATCAACGGGATGATGTACATAGATGTAACCCTTACACTTCCCTGAGTGGAGCCTTGTGGGTCTCTTGAATGCAATGTAGGTCTCTTGAATGCCCACGTTGGCCTCATTGCTGGTTTTTGTCTGCATTGTCTGCTGATCCCTTGTGCTGTCCATCTCAGGACACAAAGTACATTGAGTAAGCCTTGGCTCACCAGACACCTCCTTGGCCAGCACTGGAGCCGTGTCCTAGATAGATGTTAACAGTTTTTTTCCACTCTAGGAATAACCAAGGGAAGCTTATCCTTCAAAAGACACATGGCACACCAGACACAGGAATCTTTTTTGAACTGTCATGTGGAGGAAGTACTCACTGAGCCCAGAGTTCTATTTTGTAACATAAGACTGTGGGATTAGCACATAATTCTGAGATCTGATTAACAATTCCATTGATGGACAATCTCTGATGAGGTCAAGACAGAAAGCAATCTCAATGGAAACTAATCTGAGACTGGAGTTGGCAGTAGAAGTATGAGTGAGTCCCCATCTGTGTTCAGCAATAGAGATCATAGATCCTTCTCTGATCACTCTTTGATGGTAAAAAGGATTTTTAGTTTCTTTGGTATGCTATGACTCCCTTTATGGAATATGTGGATTGTAAATATTTTCCCCAGTCTGTAGCTTGATTTATCTTTCTCTTATTAGGGTCTTTTGCAGAGTACAAGTTTTAAATTTTTGTGAAGTTTAGTTTATTTTGTTTTTCATTTATGGAATTATGGTTTTTGTCATCATGGCTAAGAACTTAAAATTTTTCTTTTGTTTTTGTAGATGGACACAATACCTTTATTTTGTTTATTTTTATGTGGTGTTGGGATAGAACCCAGTGCCCCATGCATGCTCAGCAAGTGCTCTACCTCTGAGCCACAATCCCAGCCCATGGCTAAGAATTTTTGACTGGCTCTGGATAATGAAGAATTTTCTGTTTTCTTCTAAAAGTTTTATTGTTTTGCATTTATCTTTATGATCCATTTTTAATTAATTTATGTTTAAGGTGTGAGTAAGGTCAAGATTTATTTTCACTTATAAGTGTCTATCCAATTGCATTTTCATCATGATTTGTTAAAAAAATATTGTCCTTCCTGGGGCTGGGGTTGTGGCTCAGTGGTAGAGTACTTGCCTAGCATGTGCGAGGCCCTGGGTTCAATCCTGGGCATCACATAAAAATAAATAAAGTAAGGTATTGTGTCCAGCTGTAACTAAAAATATATTTTTAAAAAATTGTCCTTCCTTCATTGAATTACTTTCAATACATTGTCAAAAATTAACTGGGAATATTTGTGTATATCCATTTCCAGTCTCTATTTTGTTCCATTAATCCATTTATTTATCTGTCCTCTAATACCACACTACCTTGATTATTGTGGGTGGCTATGTAATAAATCTTAAAATTAGATAGAATGATTCCTCTTTCCTTATTCTTTATCAAAACTGTTTTTCTATTTCCTTTGTATTTTCATATAATATTGTGCATGATACACAATAATTTTGACAGGAATCATATTAAATCTATAGACAAGTTTGCAGAAGGATTAACATGTTTTACTATGATGAGTTTTCCAATCCATGAACATGATCTGTGTCTTCATTATTTGGATTTTTTTTTACTTCTTTCATAGTGTTTTGTAAAATTCTGTACATGCTTTCTTTTTCTTTTCTTTTCTTTATTTTATTGGTTGTTCAAAACATTACAAAGCTCATGACATATCATCTTCCATACATTTGATTCAAGTGGGTTATGAACTCCCATTTTTACCCCAAATACAAGTTGCAGAATCACATCGGTTACACATCCACATTTTTACATAATACCTTATTAATGACTGTTGTATTCTGCTATCTTTCCTATCCCCTATTATCCTCCCTCCCCTTCCCTCTCATCTTCCCTCTCTACCCCATCTGCTGTTGTTTAATTCTCTCCCTTGTTTTTTTTCCCCTTTCCCCTCACAAACTCTTATATGTAATTTTGTGTAACAATGAGGGTCTCCTTCCATTTCCATACAGTTTCCCTTCTCTCTCCTTTTCTCTCCCCCCACTCGTCTCTGTTTAATGTTAATCTTTTCCTCATGCTCTTCTTCCCCGTTCTGATCTTAGTTGCTCTCTTTATATCAAAGAGACATTTGGCATTTGTTTTTTAAGGATTGGCTAGCTTCACTTAGCATAATCTGCTCTAATGCCATCCATTTCCCTGCAAAATCCATGATTTTGTCATTTTTTAGTGCTGCGTAATACTCCATTGTGTATAAATACCATCTCACTCCAGTAAGATTGGCAGCCATTATGAAGTCAAGCAACAATAAGTGCTGGCGAGGGTGTGGGGAAAAGGGTACACTTGTACATTGCTGGTGGGACTGCAAATTGGTGCGGCCAATATGGAAAGCAGTATAGAGATTCCTAGGAAAGCTGGGAATGGAACCACCATTTGACCCAGCTATCACCCTTCTCAGTGTATTCCCTGGGGACCTTAAAAGAGCATACTATAGGGATACTGCCACATCAATGATCATAGCAGCACAATTCACAATAGCTAGACTTTGGAATCAACCTAGATGCCCTTCAATAGATGAATGGATTAAAAAACTGTGGCATTTATACACAATGGAGTATTACGCAGCTTTCTTATGTTTGTTCCTAAGTATTCCATATTTTGGGGGGTGATTATAAATGGTGTTGAGTTTTTCATTTCATTATTCACCTCTTAGTGGCTAATACACAGAAAAACAATTGATTATTTTTGTTGATATTGCACCCTGCAATCTTTCAAGACTCAAGTTTTATAGTTATTATAATTATTTTTATTTTACTTTAGATTCCTTGAAATTATTTCCCTCATAGCAATGTTATGTAAGTCCTCTAAAACTAATGCCCTGTATGTGCTAGAACAGAGACCCTGCACCTAACAGAAGAGAAAGTAGGCCCAAATCTTTTTCGATAGTCAGTTTAGGACCCAACTTCTTAACCAGACTCCTAAAGCTCAAGAAGTAAAATCAAGAATCAATAAATGGGATGAATTCAAACTAAAAAGCTTCTTCTCAGCAAAGGAAACAATCAATAACATGAAGAGAGAGCCTACAGAATGGGAGAAAATCTTTACCACATGCACCTCAGATACAGCACTAATCTCCAGGATAATATAAAGACCTCAAAAAACTTAACATCAGAAAAACAAATAACCCAATCAATAATAGGCAAGGGAACTGAAAAGATACTTCATAGAAGAAATACAATTGATCAACAAACATATGTAAAAAAAGTACATCATCTCTAGAAATTTAAGAAATGCAAATCAAAACTACTCTAAGATTTCATTTCCCTCCATTCAGAATGGCAATTATCAAGAATACAGACAACAGTAAGTGCTGGTAAGAATGAGGGGGGAAAGGCACACTCATACACTGCTGGTGGGACTGCAAATTGGTGCAACCACTCTGGAAAGCAATATGGAGATTCCTCAGAAAATTTGGAATAGAACCACATTTAACCCAGCTGTCCCACTCCTTGGTTTATGCCCAAAGGACTTAAAATCAGCATACTTTAGTGAAGCAGCCACATCAATGTTTATAGCAACTCAATTCACAATAGTTAAACTATGGAATCAACCTAGATGCCCTCCAGCAGATGAATGGATAAAGAAAAATGTGGTACATATACATAATGGAAATTACTCAGCCTTAAAGAAGAATGAAATTATGGCATTTGCCAGTAAATGGATGGAGCTGGAGACTATCATGCTAAGCTAAATAAGGCAAACCCAAAAATCCAATAGCTGAATGTTTTCTCTGATAAGCAGATGCTGATCCATAAGAGGGGAGGGTAGAAAATAATGAAGGAACTTTTGATTGTGCAGAGGGGAGTGAGGGGAGGAGAGAGGATGTGGGGATGGGAAGGACCGTGAAATGAGATGGACATTATTAACCTATACACATGTAAGATTGCATTACTGGTGTGACTCTGTACCATGTACAGCCAGAGAAATGAGAAGTTGTGCTCCATTTGTGTCCAATGTGTCAAAATGCATTCTACTGTCATGTATATAACTAATTAGAACATATTTAAATAAAAACAAAACAAAAACACTAATGCTCTGTATGATGTGCTATCTTGGCATCTGGTGAAATTAGGAGGTCGTTGAATGGTCTAAGTGTAAGTTCTCCCAGCACTGCACCAACAGATAAGGTTTCCTAGCTAAATACCCCTCCTTATCAAGGAGGACAGGCACAGTTGCTGCTTATACCTGAGTGGTGGGTTTAAGTTTCCTAGTAGCCTTCAGAATTATTCAAGGAAAACAATAACCTCCTCTTGTAGGACCCAGAAGTCACCTCATCCTCTTGACAAAGGCACCGTCCCTCTGGCCCTACTTGTTTACTATGTTCCTGAGTGTGTCCCTATATGATAAACTGGCATGGCAACTAGTGTCCTTCTCTTCCAGGCCGTTTGTATATGTCATTAATAAACTGTTGTGTGTCTCATATGTCCAGCATCGGGTATTGTGTGTCTGGCCATTCCCATTACCAGCAGTGGAGAATCCCTTTCTCACCAATGGGGTGAATAGGAGGTAGTTTAAATAGATAATCATATCATCTACAGAAGGGTAGTTTTATTTCTTACCTTTTTAAAAATCGGTATGCTTTTGTTTTCTTGCATTATAGTGCTGTCTAGCATTTCTAGTACTATGTTGAATAAGAATGGTGAGAGTAAACATCCTTGCCTTGTTCCCCATCTTAGGGAGGAAACATTCAGTCTTTTACTATTAAGTATGACATTAATTGTAGATAAAAGTACTTTTTATAAAGTTGCACAAGTCCTTCTTTCTTCCTAGTTTGCTGGGAATTTTTTTTCTTTTTTTTAATTGATTATTTAAAACATTACATAGCTCATGATATATCATCTTTCATACATTTGACTCAAATTGGGTTTTGAACTCCCATTTTCACCCCAAATACAGATTGCAGAATCACATCTGTTACATATTCACATTTTTACATAATGGCATATTAGTGACTGTTGTATTCTGCTACCTTTCCTATCCCCTACTATCCCCCCTCCCCTCCCCTCCCCTCCCATCTTCCCTCTCTACCTCCTCTGCTGTTGTTCAGTTCTCTCCCTTTTTTTCCCTCCCCCTTAACCTCCCCTCATAACCTCTTATAATTTTATGTATCATTGAAGGTCTCCTACCATTTCCATATGCTTTCCCTTCTCTCTCCCTTTCTCTCCCCCCATTCGTCTTTGTTTGCTGTAGTCTTTTCCTCATGCTCTTCCTTCCTGTTCTGTTCTGAGTTGCTCTCTTTATATCAAAGCAGACATTTGGCATTTGTTTTTTAGGGCTTGGCTAGCTTCACTTAGCATAATCTGCTCTAATGCCATCCATTTCCCTGCAAATTCTATGATTTTGTCATTTCTTAGTGCTGCATAATACTCCATTGTGTATAGATGCCACATTTTTTTTATCCATTCATCTATTGGGGGGCATCTAGGTTGGTTCCACAGTCTAGCTATTGTGAATTGTGCTGCTATAATCATTGATGCAGCCGTATCCCTATAGTGCGCTCTTTTAAGGTCCTCAGGGAATAGTCCGAGAAGTGCGATAGCTGGGTCAAATGGTGGATCCATTTCCCAGGAATCTCCATACTGCTTTCCAAATTGGCCTCACCATTTTGCAGCCCCACCAGCAGTGTACAAGTGTACCCTTTTCCCCACATCCCCGCCAACACTTATTGTTGTTTGACTTCATAATGGCTGCCAATCTTACTGGAGTGAGATGGTATCTTAGGGTGGTTTTGATTTGCATTTCTCTGATTGCTAGAGATGGTGAGCATTTTTTCATGTACTTGTTGATTGATTGTATGTCCTCCTCTGAGAAGTGTCTGTTCAGGTCCTTGGCCCATTTGTTAATTGGGTTATTTGTTATCTTATTGTTTAATTTTTTGAGTTCTTTGTACATTCTGGATATTAGGGCTCTATCGGAGGTGTGGGGGGTAAAAATTTGTTCCCAGGATGTAGGCTGTCTATTTACCTCTTTTATTGTTTCTCTGTCTGATTCGAGCGGCCTGCCCCACGGCTACAGAAGGCGTGGCACAGCAGAGAAGGGATTAACTAGCAAGCAGGGAGATAAGTGGCTGCCACGCAGTGGAATCCCGCCAGCCAAGCCCGCACTGACCCCCGGGCTGAGTTCGGGATTTCAGACGGGGAAGGAAGCGGTACAGTCCCATCCCCCACAAGGGACACTCCACTAAGGCAATCAGCGGCCACCATCTTGGAGAGCTGAAGTATCCACCGCCACTCTCCAATGCTGAGAATTTTTTTTATCACAAATAGATATTTAATTTTGTCACATGCTTTTTTCTGCATCAATTGATATGATTAGGTGTTTATCTTCATCATGTTGATTTGATGTATTGATAATTTTCAAATATTGAACAAGCCTTACATTCCTGAAATAAATACCACTTAGTTCTTAACTAAGTGTATAATTCTTTTTATATAGATGGCTGAATTATATTCACTGGCTTTTTTTTTAAGAAATTTTGTATCTAAATTCAATACAGGGGCTGGGGATGTGGCTCAAGCGGTAGCGCGCTCGCCTGGCATGCGTGCGGCCCGGGTTCGATCCTCAGCACCACATACCAACAAAGATGTTGTGTCTGCCGAGAACTAAAAAATAAATATTAAAAATTCTCTCTCTCTCTCTCCCCTCTCTCACTCTCTCTTTAAAAAAAAAATAAATAAATTCAATACAGATATTCATCTATAGTTTTTTTTTGTTTTTTACTGTACTTTTCTGGTATTAATACTATCTCCATAAACTAAGAGTGTTCCTACCTCTCCTGTTTCTTAAGAGATTGTGTAAAATTGATGTTATTCTTTAAATGTTTTGTACAATTCTCAAGTGAACATGGAGATTTCTTTTGGCAAGGTTTTAAAGTATGAACTCAATTTCCTTAATAGTTACAGTGCTATTTGAATAAATTTCAGTGATTCTGTTTTTCAAGAAATTGACCCATTTCATCTAAATTATTGAATTTATACATGTAGAGTTATTTGTTGCATTCTTTGATTGTGTTATTAATGGTTGCAAAATCTGTACTGACATTTCATTCCTGATATTAGTTTGTATTATTTCTCTTTAATTCTTTGCAATATTGCTTGCTATTTTTCTGTCAGTTGATTGTTTTGTTATCTTTTGAAAGAACAATCAGGTTTCCAAGTATTTGGGATGTTCCTGTTACCATTCTGTTACTGATTATTAGTTTGATTTGTTGTGATCTGAGAATACTGTGTGTGATTTCATAGAGAATGGGCTGTAGAATACACTCTGTATGATATTAATTCTTTTGAATTTATTGAGGTTTGTTTTATGTCCAAGAATTGATCTGTTTAAATGAATGTTCTTTGGGCATTTTTTAAAAGAATGTGTATTGTGCTATTGTTGGGGAATGTTCAACTGTCACTTAGATTTTGTTAGTTAATGGTATTTAGTTCTTGTATATTCTTGCTGATTTTCTATCTAGTTATTCAGCCAGTTTTTGAGAGGAGGGTGATGAAACCTCCAAATATAATTATGACTTTGTTTTCTCTTTCAATTTTATCAATTTGTGCTTCAAGTATTTTGAAGATCTGTTCTTTGGCATACACACATTTAGGATTCTGTGTGGTCTTGGTGAAATGTTTCTCTATGATCCTGATAATTTTCTTTACTCTGAAGTTTACTTTGATATTAATGCAGCTACCTTTTCAAAATCACTATTAAAAAAACTGTTAGTGTAGTGTATGCATTTTCATCCTTTTGCTTTCAGTCTACTTGTATTATTATATTTGAAGTGAGTTTTTTATAGATATTATGTAGATGGGTCATGTTTTAAAAATCCATTCTTTCAGTTTCTTTCTGGTATACTTTTATACTTGCTATATTTTGACTATTTACATTAAAAGTAATTATTATTGATATGCTAGGCTTTCAGTCTTCTATTTTCTATGATTTTTTTCCTTTTGTTTCCTGATTCTCATTCCATTCTTTCCCTTTTATTTCTTTCCTATGGGTTACTTGAACATCTTTTAGCCTTCTGTGTTAATTTATCTATAGAGGTTTGGGTTTCTATCTTTCTGTATCTCTGTTTCTCTCTCTCTCTCCCTCTCTCTCTCTCTCTCTCTCTCTCTCTCTCTCTCTCTCTCTCTCTCTCTTGCTTTGTCTTATCATAGTCTACTGACACCAACATTTTACCCCTTCTGATGGAGCATAGAGATGTTATCTCCATTTAGGTCCCTTATAATATAGCTGTCTTAAATATGTTCTCTATGTAGATTGAGAATACCAGATGGCAAGATTTTTTGTTTCAAGCAACAAACTTTTTTTTTTTTAAAGAAACTCATTGGAAGGAATCTCACTAAGTTGCCCAGCCTGGCTTTGAGCTTGCAATCTTCCTGCCTCAGCCTCCTGAGTAGCTGGGATTACAGGCATGTGCCACTGCACTGGACCCTTTTTACAGTGTTTTCCCCCCTCCCTTTCTGGAGTTCTGAAGCCCCTTCTGTTATCATGTCCTTTCTTTTAGGAACATTTCTTTTCCTTATTTTTATTTATTTATTTTTTTAGGGGTAGGAGGCCTCGAGATGACAAATGCTTAATTTTCTTTTATCTGAGAATGTCTTGATTACAGAAGGATCTTTTTGCTGAATATAGAATTCTAGCTCAGAAGTTCCTTTCTTTCAGCACTTGAAGCATGTTGTGCTTCTTCCATGTGATCTCTAGGGCTTCAGATGAGAAATCCTCTGTCATCCAAATTGTTTCTCTCCTAGAAATCATGCTCTGTGTCTCTCTAGCTTATTTTTATATTTTTGTTTGTCCTGATATTTCAAATGCAGCGTTTGCTGTATTTATCTATTTTTTCAGCCCACTAAATCCCAAGTTTTCAGTTCTGCAAATCTTTCAGTAACACAAGTGCATTAAAATAGGTTAGGTTGATTTGTTGCTTAATTTAAGTTCTGATAGGTGTGTTCCATATCTGGAGTGATGGGACAAAATAGGTAAAGGAGTCAGATTCCTTGAATCTTATGTTTTAGGCTTTCCCCCATATTGGGAACATTTCAGCAATTATTTCTTCAAATATTTTCAGCCCTTCATCATTATCTTTTCCTCTTTGTCCCATGAAAACATAAAAATTGTATCTTTTGCTATTCTTCCATAACTCCCCCATGTTCTGTTGATCTTATTTTCAGCCTCTTTTCTTCCTGTTGTTTACATTGGGCAATGTATTTAGATCTTCAGGTTTACTTATCATTCCAGTATGCTGAAAACTTCCATTCAAGATTTTTTTTTAAATTTAGTTTAAGGTGTTGTACTTTCAATTCTGTAATTTTTATTTAGTTCTTTTTACATCATTCCTTTTCTGTGATGTTCTATTTTATTCCATTTGTTTCAAGAGTGTTTGTCATTGTTACGGTGGCTGCTATTTCTTGTCAGATAATTAGAACATTTGAGTCATTTCACTTTTGGCATCTATTTTTTTTAAAATATATTTTTTTTTAAAGAGAGAGGGAGAGAGGAGAGAGAGAGAGAGAGAGAGAGAGAGAGAGAGAGAGAGAGAGAATTTTTAATATTTATTTTTTAGTTCTCAGCGGATACAACATCTTTGTTTGTATGTGGTGCTGAGGATCGAACCCGGGCCGCACGCATGCCAGGCGAGCGCGCTACCGCTTGAGCCACATCCCCAGCCCACTTTTGGCATCTATTGATTGTCATTTCTGATTCAAATTATGATTTTCCTGGTTTTTCCTAGTGATTTTTAATAATTGTATCCTAACTACTTTGGTTATTATGTTATGAGACTCTGGGTCTTATTTGTTTTAATTTAAGTCTATCTTATATTTTAGTAAACAGTGGCTCTTAGATTTAGGGTACAGGTCTTTGCTGCTTTTGTGAACCATAATTATAAAGACAGTTGGATTTTTAGAGCCCTGCAATGCTCTCCTGGTCCATGTCATATGCTGTGTTCAATGCTATTGTTCACTTCTTGCACCTTTTGCATTGTTCTGCCTCAGATTTTACATGCATGTTAAAGATTTCATTTCTCCTGCTCCTTTATCTCTAAACTCTACTCCCCACCCGCTCCTACTTGGGAGGGATTGGGGCACACTGCTCCTGTTAGGTGTGAGTCAAATCCAGTCTCCTCTTTTGGTCTCAGTGGATATTGTCCAGCAGTGAGGGATGGGAGTGTCCCTGGGCCACGCACTATCACTGGGTGGGAGTCCAGGATCCATGCTTGGTTTTGTCTGGCTCTATGCCAACAGGAGGAGGAAGTTAGTGTGTCCCAGACAGTCTGTTACCATTCGATGGGGAATGGAAGTCCAGGCTTTCCATTTTCTGCTGGGAAGGCATCTATAATGTTTGGCTGGTCTGTGTCCTGGTCTTTTGACTGAAGAAAGCAGCCTTACTTCTCCTCCTCTTCCCGTCCCTCCTACCCTTTCTTTTCTCCCTCTGGCTTGTTGGTATTATGAGTTGCCAGAGTTCTCTAGAACCCAGTTCAGAATATACAGACTATAAAGGAGAACTCAAAGAACTCATCACTGTATTGTTCTTCAAGACCTTAGGTACCTAGCCAGGTTGCTCTCTGCCTTCCACCTTTCAGAGCCTCTGCATGATTCTTTGCCTTGTTATATACAGGATTCTTAGTTATATTTAGCAGAGGGAGTCAGGAGACATGAATATATACCATTTTGTCTGTAATCCAACATTTTTCAGTCTTTGAGAGATTCACTAAGATATGTCTAGGTTTTAATTTTGATTTACACATTTTAGTTGTTTTAAGTGGGAATTTTTCTTTTAGTATATCTTTATAAATTTCACTGGTGAGGAGTGAGCCCAGGTCACTCCTCATCATCCAACCACTGATGAGTACATGTTTAAATACTTTTCCTGCTCCTGTTTTTCTGTGTTCTTCTTTAAGAGCACAAGTTATCTTCTTGCAGATACGCACTGTCTATTTTCCTTACCTATCTTCAGTTATAAATTTTGCATCTTCCTTTTTATTCCTGACTCTCACACTGTCTGTTACTTTGCTGACTCAAGTTTTCTGTAATGTAATTTCTTCTCTGTACTCTTAATGCTTTAAGACATTATTTCCTTACTTATTTTCTTACATCATATCCTTTTTCATTTAGTACTGGTGTCTTATCAACTCATCTTCAGATCTTATTTTTCAAAGTTCGTGTTTTCTTTTTCTTGAGTTAAAAGCAAATGATATCTAAAATTTAGTTTATTTTTAGAATAAAACTTTAAAAAATTATCTCTTGCATGTTATGTTATTATTTTTTAATCCTACAGATACTTATAATTTTCAAGTTGGTTTTGATCTTGTTCAATTGCAGATTACTGATATATTGGAAGAAGGAAGAATTTTGTGTCATGTTAGAGAACCCCAGTGTTAAAGGGTAGAGAGATTCAGTGTTTGTTTATTGACCAAGGAAGCATGATAGTGCTGTAGTCTAAATAATTCTAATTGGTCTTTCTCTTGGCTTGGCCTGAATTGTGCTGTTTTCCTTGAATTTTGCATCAGACAGCAGATGTCATGTAATGACTTTCCTGCAAATGTCTGCTTTCTTAGAAGTGAACTATGTTTATTTCTTCAGTTACAAAAATGTGTTGTTTATAGCTTGTAAAGCAATGTGCCTCTATTATGATTTGTTTCTCCTTCACTTTTATCCTTGGTCACTCCCCAGCCTGTTGTCAGGTGGACCAAATTGCCCAGTGGTAGAGGAAAAAAAAAATCCCAGGCAGGTCTTCAAAACTTGCCCGATATTTTTCAGAGGTTTATGAGTACAAGGAAATTCACTTGGAAATATTTGGACTTTCGCCACAACTTCAATTTAAGGTATTGGCTCAATAAAACTGGTCATTCCTTTGAGCCAAGAAGAAACTGGTGTTAGTGGGGAGAATGAAAGAAAATGGACACTTGCTCAGTCTTCTGTTTGTGGTCATCAGAGATATATCGTCGGATTCTTACTCTGCCCTGTGTGTAGCTCATTGTCTTCTTTAAATATTGTGGTGGACTCCATACCCATGTTCTGGTCACTCTGAGTTTTTGATGCCCTGAATTTTCCTCTACTTAGCCTCCCTATTCTCAATCTGCTTCCACTCACCCCTCTGTTCCTGGACATCCTTCAAGATTCAAGACATCTGCAGAATCTTCTTGGGTCTTCTCACTACCTTGAATTTTCCCTGATTGTATTCTACCTTGTAATTGAGTTATTTCTATACATAGAAATTCCTCTTGACCCTCATTGGACTTGCCTTTTTATTTTTATTTTTTGTAAAAAAAATATTTTATTTGTTTTTTTTTAGATATGCATGACAGTAGAGTGTATTTTAACATATTATACATACGAGGAATATAACTTACCTTAATTGGGATCCTATTCTTGTGGTTGTACATGATGTTGGGTTTAACTGGTTGTGTATTCACATATGAACATAGGAAAGTTATGTCCTTTTCTTGCAGTCTGTGTCTGCTTTTCCTTTGGGTCTTTCACACAGTCCAGCGTAGACCTGGGGACATAGTGAAGGCTCATTTGAGGATATGAAGTTCAAATTGAGTTGGGGAGATGAGTAGACAGCAGGATATGAACTTTTTTATATTTATTTTTTAGTTGTAACTGGACACAATATCTTTATTGTGTTTATTTTATTTTTATGTGGTGCTGAAGATTGAACCCAGGGCCTCGCACGTGCTAGACAAGTGATCTACCACTGAGCCACAATCCCAGCCCCCAGGATGTGAACTTTTTAAGACACAGGCTTTCTGGTCTCTGAAGGAGCCATGCTCTGGCCTGCCCAGCACTGTGCCCTGTGCTCTCTGCCCCTAAGTTTAGCAGTGCCCTGTTTACTCTCCTCTCCATGGTGCTACCCACACCTGTCTCATACTGCCCAAACCCGAGTCTTTCATATAGGAGCAGCTGTGTTTTTCTCAGATGGTGGAGGTACGTATTTTGCCCTGAGACATCTTAAAGATCTGGTGAAGACTTTTACAGCCATCACTGTTTAATTTCTCTTGACTTCTCATTCTTCAGTGGTCTGGATCCTCAGATACTGGTACTTTAGCGTGTATTTATGTTCCCAGTTATAAACTTCATGTGGTCTTCACCCTTAGGGCTTCACAGTAGATTTGACATAGAAAGCAAAGATCACCTATTTACAGGTTATCGAGGATAGAATTAATTCATTTTTTAATCATTTTTACTTATATGTTTCAAAACTCTTCTTTTTTAAGATTTCTGCTGACTTTGCTAAAGTTTTTATATGTTAATTTTGTAATTTTATGATATAAAGAATGATTTTGTAACTAAAATATATTAAATAACAATATAGTACACATTTACATACTACCTTCCAGCTTAAGAAATAAAACACTATCAACACAAAGCCCTGGGTACATTTTCCTTTTTGTCTCCTTCTTGTCCCCAGAGCATGATTATTCTGAATTTTGAGTTTATAATTCCCTCCTTTTTCTTATCCTTCTACTGTATATTCCTAAATAAAACACATGGTGTTGTTTTATACTTTTTGAACTTTGTGAGTATTCTGCCACTTGCTGTTTTAGCTCAACATTGTTAGTGAGATTTATGCCTATTGTTAAATGTGACTTTATTTCAACATTTAGTTGTTTCCAATTTTCTTTTTTTAAAAATTTTTCATTTCTAGATGGACACAATACCTTTATTTTATTTTTCACTTATCTTTATGTGATGCTGAGGATCTAACCCAGTGCCTTACACGTGCTAGGCATGTACTCTACTGCTGAGCCACAAACCCAGCCCCTCTAAGTTTCTTTTTATAAACCATTCTGTATGCATTTTGTACTCTACCAAGAAGTGGAATTGCTGGGCAAAACAATTTGTTATCTTCAACTATACTAGCTGTTGCAAAAGTGATCATGCAAAGTAATGATATCAATTGATAATAACTAGAAATGAAGATTCCTCATTGTTTCACATTGTCTCCAACACTTGATATTGTCAGGCTTTTTCATTTTTGTCTTTTTTTTTTTTTTAACTGTGGACAGATTGAACCCAGGGATGCTTTACCATTGAACTGCATCCCTAGTCCTTTGTATTTTTAATTTTGAGAGTGGGTCTTACTAAGTTGCTTAGGGCCTTGCTTAGTTACCGAGGCTGTGTGATCCTCCTGCCTTAGCCTCCCAAGTCACTGGGATAACAGGCGTGCATAACCATGCCTGGCTCATTTTTGTCATTTTTATAGTTATGAACTGGAGTCTTTTGATGTTATAATTTGTGATTTCCCTATTACTACTAAAATACCCACCTTTTCTTTTTTCCTTTTTCCTTTTTTGGTATTGGGGATTGGACTCAGGGGCACTCAACCACTGAGCCACATCCCCAGCCCTATTTTGTATTTTATTTAGAGACAGGGTCTCACTGAGTTGCTTAATGCCTTGCTTTTGCTGAGGCTGGCTTTGAACTCGTTATCTTTCTGTCTCAGCCTCTTGAGCCACTGGGATTACAGGCGTGTGCCACTGCACCCGGCTGAAATACCCATCTTTTCATGTGCACTGGTGTTTGAATTTCTACTTCTATGGATTCCTTGTTCATACATTTTTTCCCATGAGGTTTTTGTGTTGTAGTGGTTGTTGTCTGTATCTTCTTATTAATCTATAGACAGTATTTATATTTTCTGTGTCCTAACCCTTTGCTGGTTATATATCTCTTCTCAGTGGACAGCTAATATTTTTATCTTCTATGATGAACAAAGTTGCTCATTTGAAATTGATGTAGTTTCTCTCTTGAATATAAACTCTAGGAGAGCAGGGATTTTTAATCTTCCTCTTTTTTTTCAGCAATAATCCTAAGTGCCCCGAAAGTGGTGGTACATGACAGATGTTCAGGAATATTTGTTGAATGAATGGAGGGATGGGTGATTACTCTTCCTGTCTTTTATAGTTTGCCTTTGTATGTGTCTTTTTAAATAAATCCCTTTTTTATCTTGTTACCACACAGATTTCTTCTTATATTTTATTTAAAATGTTTAGCATCATTTATTTTCACTCCAAGAAAATTCAATCTTTATCCTGCATGGCTCTGTGAAGAGGAAAAGGATGAGTTTTCCAACAAGCTCTGCCACTTATTAAATATTAGACAGCCCTCTTGACCTCTACAACCTCAGAATTTTTTTCTCCCTTCTTTAATAAAAGAGGGGTGATATTAACTATCTTGCAGGGCTGATGTGGGATTAATTTAGATAAACTCTGCCAAGTGTCCCATATGTGCCTGGTACATTGTAGGCCTTCAGTTATGTAGCTGTTTCTAACTTTTCTTTGATTTCTCAGAGGATGGCAAAGCAAGAGTGAGGCCCAGGAGTATGAAACTCCTCTCTCTGTGACATGTACATGTAGAAACCCTGTGATGGGCTCTTTCCAGACTCTTCCTGGCAGCTCTCTCCTTCTCCCTCCTACTCCCTCCTGGTCTGGCCTCTACTCCCTTCTGGGTTTCTGCCCTAAGCCAAGTAGCAGACGCCTCTCTTTTACAACCTGTCACAGACCTCTGAGTAGACACAGGCAAGCCTTTGAGCAGCTACACCATTTTTCCTTCTGAATACTTAAAGACACTTTGCACCACAACAGAGCTGTTTTTAAATAAGGATATGGGCTGGTTTCTTCACCAGGAGGTTTGTGATTCATTCACATTATAATTACTCCTGAACAATCAATCACAAGATTCATTCTTTAC
Organism: Spermophilus citellus; assembly: GCF_964194105.1. Lineage (NCBI taxonomy): Eukaryota > Metazoa > Chordata > Mammalia > Rodentia > Sciuridae > Spermophilus > Spermophilus citellus. Next base: position 70,486,056 of record NC_138185.1, read on the forward strand.
CATGGGTACCAACTGGCTGTGGGAGGGGACAAATAGATCTTTAGTAACTGCCAAACCTCATTTAAGTATAAAAAGTGTAAATAATCATGCTGTTTGAATTATACTTGTATTCAAACTGCTACAAATGGAAGAAATCGAAGAAGTTTCATGTCTTAGGTGGTACACAACATCTTAGTTGGAATGTTTGTGTTTTCTGGCTTCCTGTTCAGGAATCAAATGATTTAAATTTTCAGCTTTGTTGTGGGATCGGAATGTGTTATTTTGGTATGGTGTGTCTTGCGCAAGGTCTTTCACATTGGCTTGAGTTTGACAGTCTTTCTCATCAGAGGCAATAATGGGTGTGGGGTGGTACCTCTTGTGGGGCATGGAGTCTACAGTGTCATATGGTCTTGATCATTCCCTTCTGAAGCCCCTGTAGCATTGTCTACTTAGTCTTGAACCCAAGACTGCATCTAGGTGGGAAAAAAGTATTGCAGACATCCACCTGACTTAGGTCAGTAGTGTTTTCTCAGAACATTCAGGGAGTAAAAACCACCCCTGGATCCCAAGCAGCAGTGCAAGTCAATAGAAATGTAATGCAAGTTACATACATGGCAGTAAATTTTCTAGTAACTACGTTAAAATAAGTTAAAAGAAACAGGTGAAAATTAATTTTAGTCATACATTTCATTTTACCCCAGTATATCCAAATATTATTTCAGTATGTAATCAATATAAAAGTTCCAAGTGAAGTATTTTACATTGCTTATTTTCATACCAAGTCTTTGAAGTCAAGTGTTTATATCACACTTTAAGTGCATCTCAGTTCAGACTGGTCCTGTTTCGGATGCTCAATAGCCTCATGTGCCTGGTGGCTACTATAGAACTTCTTAGGAAGAGGTGGATCCACATTCTCTGCCCCATCTTCTTCCCTCTGTCATTTAGAACACAGCTAGCTAATTTCCTCTGTTCTCCTTGCAAGGAGACAACCAATGTAGAGGGTTCAATGTTTCCTTAGCCTAAAGCTCATTCTCTCCCCCTTAACATTACTAAGTACTTACAACTTAAATGTGCCAAGGAAAGTTAATCTTTAAATGTACGTAATTGAATAGTGTTTCAAAATTTCCTTCGGTTATTTGTTTTGATATCATGTGAGCAAGAGTCTAAAAGGAGCACACCTAGAGGGCTCGGCAGCCCTAAAGAGGAATAACAATCAGTGCATCCCAGGCAGACATCTCTTACTGAAGCAGTGATGATGGAGGAAACAGAGGAAAACCGGAGCAGTCACAGACGAACCATGCTTAAGGAGATCTGTGTGTAGCCCCAGCAACTTTCTTAAACTTAAAAACATTTTTTTTTTCCAAAGTAAAAAGTCAGTGGATGAGTTGAAGGAAATCCAAGTGGGGAAAATATCATTTAACACAGAGGAAAACCACAAAGTGTAAAGCATGCGGGAAAAGCTAAGAGACTTTAAGAACAGACTTCGATCTCATATTCAAACACTAGAAACAGCAGGTGAAGGAGGGATAGGTGGAGAGCAGGCAATAATGACTCAACTAGTAGGAAGTTGCCTTGAATGAAGAAAAAGACAAGGTTCATGGGTTCCAATTAGATGAGAAAAAGCTACATCTGAGCCCTAACTGTATTCCAATAAAATTCTCAACTTCTAGGGATGAAGATGAAAAGATTTCTAGAGGTGCTCATGTGCTATTATTTAAAATGTCCAGTTTTCAACAAAACTTTAGGAGATACACAAAGAAAAAACAAAGTTTGGCCCCCGCACACAAAAAAGAAAGTGGTTAAAAGAAACTTTTTAGGATGTGTGATGTTGGACCCAGTAGGCAAACACTTTAAATTGGACATTGTAAATATGTTCCAAAACTCCAGATGGGAGAAAAAGTAACTTACAATAGGAAAGCAGATTGATGACAGACTTTTCTTTCACAATTCTTGACCCTATAAAATGGTGGAATTATACACACACATGCGCACGCATATTATGCACATACATATTATATTTTTAATCCATATGGAACTAATTTTGGTGCAATAATGGAGGAGGGTGTCTGTTTGCCCATTTTCCTCCCTATTTACTTATTATGTTGAAGATTTATTGAATAATTCACCACTTTCTCATTGATATTAAAGGTTTGTCTAGTGTTAGATATAAACATGCAAACACATGCGAGTCTGAGTTAAAACTTACTATATGTGTATGTGATGTATACATACAACTAAAGGAGAGTTTTGTTATGCTTACTTCACGTTATCATTATACCTTAGCTCATAAGTGTGTGTTCCTGAAAAATTATATTATTCAGTATTATCCTTTTTTTGGATTCTATTCAAATGAAATCAAACTGTATCTATTCTGCTCAGTGTTATGGTTTTAAATTTCATCTCTGTTGACAGGAGAAGCTGAATTCATTCATTTTTACCGCTCTATTGTGTTCCAGGTTATAAATACAATACAATATATCGATTCATTCTAGTGTTATTTTCTTGTACACTCTTAGATTTATTGTATTTGCCTTTTGCTTTGGAATTTTGTATTCATTTTAGGGGAGTTCATATGTGATTTTCTTTCTTGTATTATTCTTGTCTGGTTTTGTTATCAATATTATAACCTCACAAAATGATTTATTAAGTGTTCCTTTCTTTTCACTATTTCTTGAAATAATTTTAAAAGTTTAAATTGTTTGTATTTTGAATGTTTTGCAAAGCTCACTTATAAAAACTTGTGGTTGTACGGTTTTCTTCATGGATAGAAGGTTAAATACTGATTCCTTTTCTCTTTTCTCATGGTTAAAGGGCCATGGGATTTTCCCTTCCTCCCTCCCTTCCTTTCTTTCCTTCCGTGGAGTCAGTTTTATTCTTTATATTCTTCCCGTAAGTGTTAACATTTCTTCCAGTATTTCAAATAGAGTGCAACAACTTTTTTATAGCTTGAGTTCTAAGATGCTATCTTATCGTTCATTTCTCTCTCTCAATTCTCATTGCCACCATCATATAGCCTAACTGGTGGTGTCCCTGCCTCTGTCTCTCTCACCCTCTCAGGTCTTCACCATCATAACTTCACCTCTCCTTATTATCCCTCCAATGCTTCTGAAGGATGAACATGGACTTTGCGGTCTGTATTCCAGCCCTGCTTCAAGATCCAGCCTGGGTCTGCCTCTCCAACTCTTTTCTCGCCACTTCTCTCTCACTCTGTGCAGAGCTACACTCTGTTCCTCCGACTTGCTCTTTCTGTTCCAACCTCCTTGTTTTTGCCCATGTTGTTCATCATGCCCATGTTATTTCCAGAGAGCTTTGTTCCTTCCTCCTTCACTACATTTCCCTGGCTAGTTCCTTCTTCTTTACATCTCAGTGTGGTGACTCCAGCCTTGGTGACGCTCCTGTGTGTACTGTAGCATCCAATTTTTCCTCTCTCGGCTAGCCCTTATCACATGGCTTCATCATTGCCTATTTCCTTCTCTCGGTCCACACCCAAACCCAGATGGTGAGCAGCCCAAAGCATGGAGCCTCTTGTTCAGTCTGATGGCCAGTGCAATATCTGCAAGGGGAATATACTCAGTACATGTCTGCATTAATGTTTAAATTAAAAACATTTTTTGGAACTTTGTGAGTACAATCATCTTAGTATTATATATTTGTACAGCTTCATACAGCTTCAAGAGCACCATCACATCTGATATTTTATTTAATAGTCACAGCAACTCTGGGAAGGATTTGGTTTTTAACTTCATTTGACAAATGAGGAACTTGAAGTCCTTAAAGCACAAATATGTCTTGTCTAGCTGCCTTCTCTCTTGAATACCCTCCCTTCCCAGAGGCAGCGAGAAGCAGCAGCTAAAGTCTTCAGCATTACTTCTTTATCCTGGAGTTATTCTATACTTTTATCTTTTCACATAGTGGGGCTATATCTCAGGGCCTTTGGAGTCAGTGGGAGGGGTCTTAATGCAGTTCTTTTCTTCTGGATCTTATTTTGGTTAAAACCATATAATCAGGGGGCTGGGGCTATAGCTCAGTGGTAGAGTGCTTGCCTTGCATGTGTGAGACACTGGGTTTGCTCCTCAGTACCTCATAAAAATAAATAAAATAAAGGCATGCTGTCCATCTACAATTACAAAAAACTCCCCCCCAAAAAACAAAAAACAAAACATACAATAAGTCTGGGTGCGGTGGCAGGTACAGCCTGTAATCCCAGTGGCTTAGGAGGCTGAGACAGGAGGATCACAGGTTCAAAGCCAGCCTCAGCAATAGTGAGGCATTAAGCAACTCAGTGAGACCCTGTCTCTAAATAAAATAAAAAGTAGGGCTGGGAATGTGGCTCAGTAGTTGAGTGCCCCTGAGTTCAATCCCTGGTATCCTCCCTGCATTCTGCCCCACCCCCAAAAATGACTCTCGTGACAAAGGATCCCAGAATTTTACTGTTTGACGGCTGGATATTTTTTCTTCTTGGGGAATGTTTTCTATATTCACACCAAAAGTATTACTGTGGTAATTTTAAAAATACAGTAAAGAAACAGAGTTACTGCCCAGTCATCTTCTTGCTTGACTTTCCTACTATCTAGGGCATTGTGGTGCTCATCTGGCTTGATGTTCCCTGTTGGGTGACATGGGGAATAAGACCTAGGGACTTGAGGGGATCTGTGGAGAGTCACACAGTCACTTTCTCGGACCCCCAGACTCCCAACTGCAAATCTGGCCCTCTTCTTAAGCTTAAGTATCCATTGCCAATTATAACAGGTGTTTGGTGTCTAAGTTTGTCTAGTTTGTGAATGTGATTTTCCATGTATCCGGTTCCACTGGTAAAATGAATCTGATGTTTATTCAGGACTTAAAGCTAAGTGACATTTTCATGTCAAACAAATATGGAATTGCATGATGATGCTTTAAATACTCTAAATAAAGTTATTTATGACTCCATATATCATTAGGAAATTAAAATTATACTTTAAAATATTATCTTAAATTTATAAACCTGTGTCACATCCAACATATTGGATCAAAAACTGTAGTTTGCATTGTTTTTCTTTTCAACAAAAGTAGTATTTTGTAACCATTTCTTATTCTGGTTTATGGCTCCAACATGGATTTGTTACCGTTATACTGCAAAGGCTGATATTTGTTATCTTAATTTTATGAAAGCATCACCTTTTGTTTTTAAGAAGTCCTTCAAATTTTATGCTAAGTTTCAAGGTTTTTCTGTAGTTATGGAAATTAGAGTGATGCCATTTTAGTCTCATGAAGCAAAGACATTCCAAGTCTAAATCACTAACATCCTATCGTCCTGCTTGTTTAAGAATTCTGAAAGGCATGAGCATCCATACAGCAAGTTTGGCAATTCCTCTGACGTTGTTCACACTGAACACTTCCTGCCCTGCAAACTTAGAAAAACAAACCGATTTATGATGAATATAAATGTTTTTCAGAGTATGTGCAAACAGCACATTTCTGTCTTTTTCTTCTCTTGGAAGGCTGCATTTTGAAAGCCTGCTTGATTTCAGCCACACAGACGAGCTGTTTCCTGAAAGAAACAAAGCTGTAGGGGCGAGAAAGACCTTGAATAAACATAAATATGTCCCCGATGCATTTCTGGACTTTGTCAGGTTGGGTGGTGTCTCATTGCCAAATGGGGAAGATGGGGAAGAGCTGGTGATGCTTCTTTTGTTTATGGTTTTCTGTTCTTTTTTTTTTTTTTTTGGTACTGAATTAACAAAAAATCATGTATAAAATTTGCATGATACTCAGTAATTGTCATGCAGGTTGGCAACAAAGAATATCATGCAGGCATAACTAATCAGTCATCAAGGAATGGGTGTTCTCAACATACACATGGAGCACCTGTGTTATAAGGACAGGGCAGTGTCAGCTGTGGCTGATCAGGTAGAGCAGCCGGCCAGACATGGCAGGATAGCAGAGACACCCTTGTTCAGGAGGGATGCTGGAGTGGCAGGAGCAGATCTGGATGTAGGGCCGTCGAGGCTGAGGCACTTGGGCCAAGGAGGAAAGGGTAGATAGAGGCAGAGAGACTCCAGAGAGCTCTGCAGGTCCTAGCCAGGTTCCTAGAGAATGTGGGCATGTTGGAACCTCCAAGAAAAAAGGACAAGACACATATTGTCAGCTTAGAAGATCAGACAAATGAGTGATTCCCTCAGGAATCCTGACTTTCCTTGGTCTACCTGGATCACTTCACTTAAAACTGTAATTTATATCCTGCTCCCCGATACCTCCAGTCTCCTTTCCCCATATAACTTAGTATACAATTTACTTCTGTATTGAGTTCATTTTCTGTTTCCCCTCATTAGAATCTCAGCTTCTTGGAAAAAGTGATGTATTTTTTTTCTGTTTTATCAACTGCTAAAATCTCAGTGTCAAAAACACTGCTGGGTGCCCTGTAGGTGCCTAATCCATGCAGACTGAGTGACTGAACAGGCACTTGGACACTCCATACTTTTTGGATTACCCACCCCCATCACTTTGGTAAAATAAAATACATATTTGCACTTCATTTAAAAGGCAAAGATGCCTTTTTCTCTGCCAGGGAGATAATGATGAGTGTTAGTGGTGAAGAGGCTGTGGGAAAATACATATTTCACTTTAGGATCAAAGTGCAGATTCCAGTGCCCAGACTGAGCCCTGAGAGATGGTTCTCTCTTTACATGGAGTTCCTGGCAGGGAGTGGAAGGGATTCCTGGGAGAGAATGACAGGGGACCACCAGCAGTCATCTCATGTCTGCGCAGTTCTCTCTCGGAGTAGTTCCCACACACGGCACTTGTCATTTACCCTCGATCCCACTGCCTCCTCTACTGACCACCTTGGTCAGGGACAGCACCACCCCTTGCCAAGGATCTAACATCTTTTTTAAGATGTTAGATCCTTGCCCAGATGGCTGGACCAGGAGGAGAAAGGACGGGACAAGGAGTGGAACAGGGAGTCTCCAACTTATCAAGATCTGAGATGAGCACCTGGGTTCTTTATTTGGCCACAGAGCCCTGTTCATGGAGCATGAAGTTGAGTTTTTTCCTAAGGTATTTTAAGGTAGACTTATTTCCATGTGACTTTTTGCTAATTGCTGTTTCCAATGGGTCAGCTTACTTCAAGGTCTTGAAAAATGGACTCAAATAAAATTTTTTTGGGGGGGGCAGGCTCCAGGGAAAGAGGATCTATATTGTGTATGTTGGCAGGGGAAGGCTTTCTTTCCGTTCCCCCTTCAGAGTAATAGCTGAGTTTTAAAATAACCCCTTGTGAAGTGCCAGCACACAGCCTGTGTGTGCTCTGTGGTGGAGGGAGTAGTCATGCAGGGTTCCCGGGCTGGGCAGAAGGCAACTCAGGTCTGCTTGTAGGAAAGAACTCAATTACTGGAGGTCTTCCGGGTACAAAGCCCAATGCTGAGCACCAAAGAAAGTTGATGGGTCCATTTTCAGGTTTTTCTCCTTCCAGGGAACTGAAAGGTGAAACCTGTTCCAATAAGATTTTTTCACTGATTACCCTGGGCTCTGCTTGCCAGGGCTGATTAGGAATGTGTACCTCAGAGTGTGTGTGTGTGTGTGTGTGTGTGTGTGTGTGTGTGTGTGTGTGTGTGTGTGTCTGGAGTGCTATAGGGAAGCGAGAGAGGAACTTGAGAGAGAAGGAACGCACGATTAGTGGCAGAAGAAGAAATGGTGCTGTGAATGACATAATGACATTCATGAGATTCAAATTCCAATTTGCTGAAGAGAGTCTTAATGTGATGTATTTATTTTTTACTGGAGTATTATGATTACACATAATAGTTGGATTTATTGTGACGTATCTCTACATACATATAACATAATTTAATCAATTTAATTTCCTTGTACCTCCCCCTTCCCCTCCCCCTGATTCCCTTCTTCAACTCTACTGGTCTCCCTTGTATTTTCATGAGGTCCCTTTTGTACTTTTTTCTCTCTAGCTTCTATTAATATGATATATTTAAATTCCAGGAAAGAGCTTTTCCAGCCATGTAAATAGTTCTTCCTGAATAAGGGCACCCATGGGCCCGCCTGCCTCTGCACTGTAGGAGGGATGGAGAAGAGTCTGCTGCTCACACTTCTTTTGAAAACATGACCCAGAGTGAAGCTAAAGTGTGAAACTTGGTGGTATTTTGGCTGAGGTTGTTCTCAGATGTTTTTTAAGATGTTAGATCTTTCAGCTGAACGATATCAGGAGAACATATATTAAACCAACACTAAATAGAGAAAAAGAATCTTAAATCCCTAGAATCAACTTTAGTAACTCAGAAAAAAAGGTTTGAAACTACTTTTCTTTCAGCTTCCCTTTTTACCCCCCCCCCCCAAAGTAAATGTATTATATTGTATCAGGAAGTTTTTGGGCACCAAAGACTGAAAAGTCTTGGAATGGTGACATTCTACTTGAAAAAACAAAATGATCCTGGAGGTTTCTTTTTTTAACCTTCATTTCAGATTCAAACAAAATGTACATCATAGATTTTGGAACAAAAATGTACTTGGTACACTGAATTTAAGTTGTATTGGTTATCTTAATTTTTCCTCATTGACCTTGTGTTAGTCATCTTTTTGTCACTGTGACAAAATACCCGAGGAAAACAATTTAAAAGAGAAAAGATTTATTTTGGCTTCTAGTGTCAGAGGTTTCAGTCTGTGACTGGCTGGCTCCACTGCTTTGGGTCTGAGACAAGGCAGAACATCATGGCAGAAGGGCATGGTGGAGGAAAGATGTTCACCTTATGGCAGCCTGGAAACAGAGAAGACGTGACTGGGGACAAGATATAGTTTCCAAGAGCATGCTCCAAGTATGTACTCCCTTCAAATAAGTTCCACCTCTTATAGTTCCCACCACCTTTGTTTTAGTCAGATTTTTTTGTCATGATGATCAAAACACCCGACAAGAACAACCTAGTGGAGGAAAAGTTTGATTCAGAGTTTATTGTTTCAGAGATTCCGTTCACAGATGGCTGACTCTATTGCTCTGGGCCATGGTGAGGCAGTGCATCATGGCGGAAAGGCCCAGTGGAGGAAATCTGCCCAGTGCATGGTGGGGTCAGGAAGCAGAGGGGGAGGAAGGGACCATGGGGGAAAATGCATCCTTCCAGGGCAAGCCCCCGGAGATTTAGCTCCTTTAGCCATGTCCCACCTGCCTATAGTTACCACCCAGTCTGTTCATTCTAGTTTGAAGAGTTTGATCAAGTTACAGCTCTCAGAATCTAATCATTTTGTCTCTGAATATTTCTGCATTAATGAAAACTTCTGGTGACACCTCATATCCAAACCATAACAACCTCCCAATAATCCATTCAGCTATGAATCCTTCAGTGGATTAATCCACAGATGAGGTCAGAGCCCTCATGACCCAGTCACTTCCCCCAAAACCCTATCTCTGAACATTGTGGCCCTGGGGACCAAGCCTTCACCACATGAGCTTCAGCGAACAGTCCAGACCCAAACCACAGGGTTCAAATTGTAAAAGTTCAATTTTTGTAAAGTCCCTATAAACTATCCTAGGCAGGGGAAACAACTGCCAGAGGCCACACAGAGAATGTCTTCTTTGCAAACTGTTTGTTGGACATGCCCCTAAGAAGCACATTTCCAGACTTAGGGGACATTATCATTTAAAGGGATCTTCCAACTGCAGGAGTGGTCCTATCCCTCCCATCCATGTGCTGAACTCTCCCTTGCAGATCTTGGTTGCCATGAATAAAGATTGATCCATGTGCTTTCTTATTCCTGACAGTGACCTTAAAAGTCCTCTGCTGAGTCCTAGTATCATGGGAGGAGTCCAGCAAGAGTGGCTTAGGCTTTGCCCTCTTGGAGCTTGGCCCATTCATTCAGATGTGTTGGAATGTCACTTCTTCCACCTAGCTTCTTATTCCCTGTATCACGACTGACTTGAAGCACCTGACAAGATATTTTTTGAATCTCTAGTGACCAACACGGATTTGCCATTAGCCTGAGGATAGCTAAATGGCCAGACTTCAGTCCTGTCCCAGCTCAGTGTTTGTAGTGGTGACTAGGATGGAGATGGAGGCATGCCGATGGAGAGCATGCCTCAAATTTGGGCTGGCTCAAAGCAGGGAGAGTGATACACATACTGGTAGATGAAGTTGGGATCCAAAATAGTCCCGATGGATTAGAATGAAAGTGGATGTGAACGACAGGAAACTGGGCAGTCTGGTCTCAGTCCAGAGTACAGGAACATGGCTTAGCAACAGCTTGTGGGAAAAAAGACTTGAGAGCCTCCACTGACCACAGCTCTGAAGTTTGGTGGTGTATTGCTCAGATGTGTTCAGGCTCGGGAGAGGAATGAGCATCCCTCTTCTAGGGTTCAGACTGAACTCAGAAGTATTCAGACTGGCTTGCTGAATTTTGATGGGGATCACATTGTGTTTGTTTTAACTGGTGTCTGCTTGACTTTTTTAAAAAAATTGTAAATAGACACAGTACCTTTTTAAAATTTATTTATTTATTTTATTTGGTGCCTCACAAATGCTAGGCATGTACTCTACCACTGAGCTACAACCCTGGCCCTCTGCTTGACTTTTTAGGTACATGAGTCCCATTTTCTGTTATAGGAATACCCACTTCTCCCCTGCTTTTCTCTCTTCCCATTATCCCATTGTGAGAGACAGGAAAAAAAAACCAACAAAAACAAACAAACAAACAAACAAAAAAACTCAAAGTGCTTGTTCCTACTCTCTTTTCCGCTCAATACAATACTCCTTACATCAAATATCTGAGGGTAATTTCCTACACACCAGCCATTTCTTCGGTGGATACAAGCTGTGTCCTTTAGTCAATTCTGAAACTATTTATCTGGAGGTTGCATCAAACTCATAGGCTAAGGCCTCAGTCCCCAAGCTGCCCCCCTCAACTTCAGATGCCAAATATATAAATATATGTATTTTACTTATATATATATTTTATATATTTATTATATCACAGTTGTACAGTCAATCCCAGTCTTGATAGTTCTTCCTGATCCTTTATAGGGATGGAGTAGTGCTTAGAATACTGAAATCCTAGTTTTGAAGAGCCATTCCATGTTACTTCCTTCTGCCAAAGTCAAAGACTTCAGCTGGAGTTTGGGGGTGGGGGAGACACAGCTGTATCCCCAAGTCTCAGATTCATAGTCCCTGGAGGTGCTGTCTGGATTCCTCCTGCCCCTGTCCCTGGTGACTCAGCAGCTGGTGGAGAGGATGCATTTTGGCAGCTTCTCTCCCAGGCCCTGGCTCTGTGCCCTGGGAAGATTGCACATTTCCTATCTGGCCTCCCTCCCCCTGTCTTCTCTCCAACTCTTGCTACTTAAGGGTCCTGACCTCTTTGGTCACCCCATCCCATAAGGAGCCACATGCCCCTGAGTCTCACTGACAGTTAGGAAGTTACCTCCCATCTGGGTGGAAATGTCAAATGCATTCCTTATGGGGCTCACTTTCTAAGACTATGCATGGACTCAGCCATTTCTCCTAAAGGATACTGCTCAGTTTTTCTAAGACTCTTACCATGAAAGAGAAGAGGAAATGGAAACAGGGATGAAGTCTGCCTGGGCAGCCAAAAGTTTGTGTGGTGCTAGTCAAATGTCCTAACCCACTGTGTGCAGCAAGGCTACAGCACCCACCTCACAGTGAAGTGTGAAGACAGAATGAGCTTCCACAGGTGCTAGCTCACTCTAGACACTCAGAAAACCAAGTGACCTTCCTTCCAGTCTTTTTCTCCAAAGGATCTTTGTTGAATATGTTGCATCTACAATTGGAGTTGTTGCCAGAGAAACTCCATCCTCAAGAGAGATGGAGGTTAGACTGTCTCTAATGTTCCTTATTCTGCAATTCTGTGCTTCAGACATTTGGCCCATCCTAGACCCCACTCTGCTCAGATGCCAGAATTCTACTTGATGGTGCATGTGTGGGAGGGGAGTTGTGGAGGAGGATGTCAGAAAAGGTACTGGGGCCAGGGTACTTCAGCTGGAAATCCATGGGCCACTTTGGACTAGTTTGGTGTCTTTAAACTGGCTAGATTCTGACAGACCCCTGTAGCTTTGAAGAGAGTGAGCTCCTGGTCACTAAAGGTATGCAAATAGAGGCTGCAGAGTGGCAGGATTCTTGAGGCAGTCAGGCTAGATCAGAGAGCCAAGAAATGCTGGGCTTTCATAATCGTGCAATACAACAACACTGCCGACAGCCATGGAGGTGCTTTCAATGCTATGGAGTTTTGGAAAACACTTGGATTGTACCTGGGCTGTAGTACATTCCTGAGTGAAAATTTATTCTGGAGTAAGGATTTTATAAAAAGAGATGAGTGTAAAAGCTTCATTGTTTATCTGTAATAAGTAATATGATGGGGGTGTGAAGAAAATCTTGTTTAGCCCAGGGACTGGTAACCCTGAACTCCCACAGGGTTGCCAGGGAAGCAGGTCCTTTACTACTTGGCTCAGGTGATGCCACCAGTCTTTCATGCCTCACCTCCCATGTACCAGGCACTGTGATGGGCACCTACCGTGGGGAAGGCAGAGCCAGTGGAGACTCTGTCTTCGGACTTATAAGTTCCTACAAAATGCAGTGCCCAAATGAGCCTTGGAGGAGAGAAAGAAGCCTGGGATAGGCAAACATATTATTTTACCAATCTGAATTTAAGCCGAAGGTGGGGAAGCTTGTTGGAACTTAGGAAATGTTCGTAGTTGTTTTTAGTACTGTAGGAACACAAGGAACAAAGAGAAGTATTGTGCTGTTACCAAAAGAGACTCCAAAAGATTTTATCTATATCAGTGTTAGGATACCTGTCTCACTTTGCTAAGTGGAAAGAAAATTGAATGGGAAGGAAGACAGCACAGTAGGGACAGATGGATGATCTTGGGACCCAGTGGCAAGGTGTCCAGGGGGAGGTGATAGCTCAAAGTCAGGAGTCAGCAAAGAAACATGGCCTGATGTGGACTTACATGGATCCAGGGCCCTCATCTTTACAAAGCCAAACCGTTTGGTAACAAGTTGGATTCCATTCCTCTTCCTTCTAAAGAGCTTTACTACTGCCATAATCTTATTCTGACCCCTCCTCTTCCTCCTCCTGCTCCCTACCTCACCCTCACCCACTGGAGTATCACAGTAATAGAAGTTCTCCTGTCTTTAAAAATGTCTACCTGCCACTCCATGTTCCCCTACCTATGGCCTCATTCTCAATCTCCCTTCATGGTCTCCACATCCTCTTCTCCTGTCACTCATACTCATTGGAATTGTCCCTGTGCCACTTCATTGTCACTATGCTTGTCAATGTCAATAGTGACCTCCTTGTTGCCAGACCCAGTGGACACTCATCCAGCCTCGTCTCCCTCCATCTCTTAGAGCTCAAGATAGTTGATTATTTTCTTTGATGCTGAATCCTTCTATGACCCAGGATTTTTCTTCATTCTATTGCAGTTAATGATCATTTTCAGACTCTTTGTTTCTTTTTTTTGTTGTTGTTCACATTTTCAAGTATTAGAATTGTTGAGAGTACCAGGAAATCTTCCTTGTCTATCAAACTCTCTAGGTATGGTCCTTTCAGGCATAATGGCTGTAAGTGTGTGTGTGTGTGTGTGTGTGTGTGTGTGAAAATTTCAGCTGTGACTTCCAAATCTCTTACTCCAGTCTCACATCTTCCTGAACTCCTGAGTTGCATATGGAACAGCAAACTCAAGCTCTCCATGAGGATTGTCTCACAGACTACTCCAACTTCACATGACTCCATTCTTCCCAGCGCATCCAGGCCTGCCACAGGCCATTGCATTCCTTTCTAGTTTGTTGCTTAGGCCTCAAACCCAGAAATTATCCTGGATTCCTCCCCTTTTCTCCCTCATCAGCAAGTTGGATAGTTCTAATCCAACCACCTTGCTCCATCTCCATTGGGATGATGATTCAATTCCAATGAACCATCCCTTTTAACCTGTTTGTATCAATGATTTCATTTTACCTCCTCTAGCCCACTAAACAGTCACTGTTGTTTAAGTACAATTGTGTGATTCCAGCCATGGTCTCAAGGTTTTGAATGTCCTGGCTCTTTCTCTCCTTCATATCTCCATTTCATGCTGCTTGTCCACACTGAATCCAGCCACACTGACTTCCTTTCTATTCTTTAAATTTGTTGGCCTCCTTTCCACTTTGGGGCCTTGGGACTTGCTCTTCATTTGGTAGAAATACTCATTCTTGGCTTTTTGCAAAATGGGCTCCTTTGAATGCTTTAGAAATTAGCTGAAATCGTACCTTCTTGAGGATCCTTTTGTTGACCGTCTTATCTAAAAATCAAATATCCCCTCCCAATTCTGTTCTCCTATCACCCAGTTCTTTCTTTTACAGCACTTCAAACTTTAATTTTCTTACTTATATGCATTTGGTTATTTTATTATGTATTTCCTCCACTCCACTAGAAGTAGCTTTCATGAAAACAGGGACTTTAGCCTTGTTCCTCATTGTATTCCAGGCATATGGCAGGTGCTCAATAACTAGGTATTGAATGCATGGTCAGCTTGATATAATTATAGTCTTGGAAGGTCCTCTACATTCAGAAAACTGTTTTAAGGTGATGACACTCGACTGCTCCCACTCTTTGATAAGTGGATCTGTCTGTGACTTTGTACATGGGAACTAAGGGTCTAATGCCTGGCTTCATTATGATAAGCAGGTCTCTTAACTCTGACAACCTGAGTTAATTCATTTATAAAATAAGAATTTTGACCTGGGATGACTTCTGCAGTTATCTTTAAGGCATCTAAAATTATGATTCTGGTAATCGTGAAGCCAGTAGAGACAAATTAAGAATAGTGGTTCTAAATTTTTCATGCAAATTAAATTCAGTAAGAAAAACCTTGAAAATTCTTAGTGCTATCTAATCTAGTGAAGTTAGATGGTCTCTGTTCCTTGACCAAACTACTGTGTGTTTATTTCTCATATTAAAGCGCTGTACTCAAATGCATGTTTTTTTGCTTCAACCAAAGTTTCAGCTGTGGTTTTGGAATGAGATATCCATGGAGCAATAGAAATACTTCTGCTCTGGAAATGTACATTTGTTCTTGACTCATCATATTTGCAGAGATTCATTTCCTTGGAGAAATACCTCTGACCTCTTACTCTGTTTCTTTCTCATTCCTTCCCAAGCAGGGGGGAGTGAGGTTCCCAGTTGAGGGGATAGTCATGGGTCCATGTTTTTCAGTTGGACAGGACTGAGCATTGGGGATTCCATCTCCTTTTTGACTTTCCTTCTTGAATCAATCAAAGTAGAAATCCTGGTAATCACTCTGCATCCTTAAAATTATTGGATGGGATCTATCAGTAAGGAGGTGGGTGGCTTGATAGTAACAAGTCTATTAAATCATTCTGTCCAAGGCATATTCCCCAACAGGGGTGTCCTTCTCCTTGAGTCCTTTTAAATAGCAATCAATGGACTTGATCTAATGATTCAGATACCAGGGTATGAGCTTTCCATGAACTAAATGGAGTTTTTCTGCAAAAGTCACGTTTATTTAACCCCGAATTTTTATATAAAGATAAAAAGTGTTAATAGAAAAAAAACTCTAAGTAAATCCACCAAAACAATTAAAAGTAGTTATTATAACTTGAAGGGATTATGGGTGAATTTTGCTGTCTTTTGTGGTAGTCTATATTTTCTTAAGTTGCTATAATGAACATGCCTTTCTGTTAGTGTGGAAAAAAATTCATTTCCCAGTTTTACTCACATATACATACACACACAAATAATAAAAGAAAAAAGGAAAGAAAATATACTGTAAAAGCAATAGGTTTGCAACAACAAAACTTAAGCAGTTAACTTCTCTGTGGCTGAATGGCTGAAAGGTGGGGAGCAGCAGGAGGAGGGCAGTGGAATAGTTCCACTCCTGGTCATTTGAGAAAGACCAATGTGATATCTTGGTCTAACAGTGTCCCCAGCACAGGTGCCTGATGTGCCTCACCTTGGTCTTTGCCAAGATAGGGCACTTCCCTTTTCTGAATGCAGAATTCTGGATTCTCTTGGAATGTCCTTTTTAGAATCTGTCCCTTAGGAGGTCTGCCCTGGAGCCTTTTGTGTAACCAGGTGACTTTGCCTTTCAGACCACAGCAGAGAAGTCTCCTGGAGCCTACTTCCTTCCTGAGTTTGCACTCTCTCCTCAGGGAAGTTTTCTGGAAGATACAACAGGGGAGCAGTTCCTTACGTACCGCTATGATGACCAGGTAAGAACATTGCCAAAGAACCTGCCTTTGATGTTCCATTTGGCCATTGGTGGGATACTCTCTGAAAAATGCCTGCAAAATAATTGTTTTCCCCTGAGTAATACTAATACCTGACATTCTTGAAGGATCCCAAGACTTCTGGATGGCCATGTTTGCATATAATATTCTATACCAGGTACGGTTCAGGTTCTGGTTGGGTCATTTGCTTCAAAATCACTTTTTCTTACATCTATAAAAAATATATGATGGGTTCATTCATTTCAGTTATCACCAAATTTATCATTCCATGATGAATTTTTTTGAAAGTTTTATTTTCTGATTAAGCATTGCTTCTTTTTCCTCTTAGCTTGTACTTTGTTTCTTTTGTTAGCACCAACATATTTTTTTCCAAGCCCATTTTCCAGAAAGGAACAAATGTGTGTGTGTGTGTGTGTGTGTGTGTGTGTGTGTGTGTATGTGTGTGTATGCATGTATGTGTATATGCATTTGTTTAAATCTCTTCATGAAGGCTAACTAGATTGGAAGGCCATGCTTGCCTGAGATAAGAAGCTGGGCACTAAGAACTATGATTTCCTTCCATTCCAAATTCACACTGATTATCTTCATATCATTTGAGATTATGAATGTCTTTGAGACACTTATACCTCACTGAAATAGAGAATGTCAACTTTGCCAAATGCAAAGGTTTCTAGTTGAGAGCCTGAATTCATGGGGGCTGTGGAGCAGACTTGGGTAGGATTTAAGCCCACGGAGGACTTTGGGGGATCTGGCAGATCTTGGTAGGTACAGACACAAGTAGAAATGAGGAGATGGGCACAATTACCTTGTCACGTACACTCTAGCTTGTAGGGAGCCTGCCTAACTATTGAGGCCAGCTATGTTGTCCTGAGCTACTTTCTCAATGGCTAGCACATTCTTGTTTGATTTGGGCAAGGCCTAGTTAGCGGGTAGAAGACTTTACTCACAAGGGGCAACTCTAAGAAATTTAGTCTTCCCAACATGGTAGATGTTAAGATGGGACCACATGGAGAGGGACCTGGCTCTGGGACTGGCTAGCGCTGTATGGGGGCTGGAGATTAGACTGGGAGGAGGACTGAAGTCTTGCACAGCAGAGCAGGCAGATGCAGGGTGGAGACATTTGCCCAGAACCATGTCCCAGTTCAGAGGACGACACAAATTTATTCTGATCCGAAGGCTGCTGATAACTGACCTACAGTTTTAACTCTGCATTTGGGTTGAGGGGGAGGACCAGGGCCGTGACTTCACAGATTACTGTGGGTAGGAAGCCACAGTGGGTCGCTGGGGCACAGGTGAGATGAGACCAGTTTTTTTTTTTTAATTGAAAATTTCCACATTCAATCATTACTCCAAGTTAATTGAAAAATGAGTACATAAACAATTGTTTAGGGAGCTAGGGTCAGGTGGGGGTTATTCTGAATTTGTGTTATGGAGCCCAGGAATTGGGTCTGGTTGCTAATAAGCTCTAAGACATCATTAAGTCACTTTCTGCCTTTTCCTCCAGTGAGTTTTTAGAGGGTCTTTAATTTATGGATTCTTTTAATCCAGAAATCAATGATCCAACAGGTTTCATATGATCCCTAATTGAGAAGGCAGTAAAGGATAAAAGAGGGTGTCTGGAAAATAACAAGCTATGTATTTTATAATTAGAGAGTGGTTAATGCCTTCTCCAGGCTCCACAGATACATTATGTTTAATGTAATAACAATATAAAAGCTAGAAAAAGAGGAAAACAAGCCCCTTTGGTCTTTTCAAAAGGTCTAAAGTAGATCTTAAAAGTGTGTGGCATGCTGTGGAAATTTCATCCTAGGACATGTTGCTACAGAAAGCCCCAGTGAATAGCATACAAACCCACTCTGTGTTGCCCCACGGTGTGTTTCTTTTAAGGGAGAGGAATAAGGTCAAAGAAAACAAGCCAGTAACAGCACCCACGCTCCTCTGCTAATGGCAAGGAAAAAAACCAGGCCCTTATGCTGAACTAGGTGTCTCTCCTAAATGAACTTTAGGATTTAATCAGCTAGAGACTGTTAGTCCACGGCCCAAGCCCTTATCCTTTTTCCTCTTGATGCAGAACATGCACAAGGCACTGTGATGTTCGGTGCTTCTCAGGCACTAGTGAGAAGACAGAACCGATTATCAAACATTATCAAAGTTCAGGAAGACCCTTCCCCTGTAGCATATGACACAATGTTAAGATCAACTGCAAACCAAAGCTCTGGAGTGAGTCTGCTTTGGGTTCAAATCCTAGTTCCACTTTATTTGCTGTGTGACTTGAGACAAATTACTTTACTTCTCTGCACCTTGAGTTTTCTTTTCTATGAAGTGGGAATCTGAATGGTATTCATCTTATGTAGATGTTTTGAGGATTTAAAGGAGATAATTCACATAAATCTCCCTGCACAGTTTAAGCATTTAATTTAGCTATGGCTATTTCTAATGATATTATTTGTAAATGTGCAATTCAGATAATCTCAGATATTCTTATTCTGAAGGAAAGAAGGGGACCCCATACAACATTTTAATTTTTTTTCCTGCTGATATTCAACCATGGCCTTCTTAGTACTAGATAAGCACTTTACCACTGAGTTACACTCCTAGCCCTTTAAAATAATTTTTATTGTGCATACAGTAAAATGCATACATATCTAAAGTATAGAATTGATGAATCTTTAAATATTTTGACACCCACGTAACTACTACCCCAAATTAAGAAACCAAACATTTCTAGCACCCTAGATGGTTCTTGTGCCTCTTCCAATTAATATCCCCCACCTATGGAGGGACCACCATTCTGACTTGTGTCACTGTTACAAATCGGTTTTGCCTGCTTTATACTTTTAATTTTATATAAATGGAATCACACAGCACATACTCGTTTGTGTCTGGCTTCTTTCACACATCATTATGTCTGAGAGATTCAACCAAGTTGTTGGATCCAACATAATATAGGGTTTAATGTCTAGAAGTCAGTTGTACTCTTTGGAACAAATTGTCTCACATTGGAACAAATTGCAGCATACTGGGTGGCATGCGGCATTGCTCCTGCACAGAAATTCCCAGATTGTCCTAAAAGGTTTGCAGGGCAGTGCCTCCAAAGATTCCGTACCTGGGGAGTAGTGGGCTCAGTGTTCCAGTGTAGCCTTTACTATAACCCAGTCAGCATTTCACAAGCAGAAATAGATACAGGATTTGTGAGATTTGCCACCAGGGCAGCATCTGTGCTGTCAGGTGGCTCGGGTCCTTACCTGTGGAGTCTGTGTATAAATGCCAGAGATGCTGTCTGCTTTCACAGTGGCCTGAAGCCAGAGTGACAAAATGCTTATGCAATTGAGGCCACAGCCTGGTTTTTGAAAGTTGTTGGGGCAGACATGGGTTCATGAGGCTCTTCCTTCCTATAAAATACTCATTTGATAAAATGGGAAGCAGGTGGAAAGTATGGAGATATTGGCTTTCTGGGTCAACCCTCATTGGACTTTTAAAAGTATTTTATCCTGGGCACATTTTCATGAAAACCTTCAGGTCAGTCTTCAAATGTCTCCTGGATTAGGTGCCTGGAAAACTAATAACCCTGAGGCCAGTAAAGCACAGCTGTGATGTAGGCTGCGTTTAATGAGAGGCATAAAAGCCACACTGTGATTATTCAGAGAGACTAAGCAACTTCTAGTGAAGAGAGCAGCCGGAGGCCAACTGGGGAGCAGTGCAGACAGGACTAGTCAGGCAGCCCCAGTTGTCTTCTTCCACTAATTAGCTTGTAATTTAACCCAGTTACTTGACATCTTTGGACCTTAGACTCTTTAGCTGTTTCAAAAAACAAGGTGACTGCATTTCATGATCTGCCCTCCTTCCAGTCTAACATAGTCTATCTTTTGAAACTACAAATAGAATAATCTACATTGCAGAGTGCTAATTGGATCATCCTGATTATGGTGGCAGTCTTGCCAGTGATGCAGTAAACTATGACTTAGAGAATTATAGAATTTTACAGCTGGTGGAGTCTTTGGCTGAAACGCCCCATTTTACAAGTGAAGAAAACAGAGATTCTGAACGTGCAAGTGACTTGCTCAAGGACATCCAGATGGTTATTCGAAAAACTAAGGCCATTATTCTCCAAACCTGAGGCTACCCCACTCTAGAATATACCCAGCTGCTTCCTTCAGAAGAATTGCCTTAAAAATTACATCTTTTCCTAAAAATCTTGATTCTACTGTTATGGCTCATAGAACGTTGGGAACCTTAGCAGACCACAGAGAATGATTTGGTATTAATGGATTGCTTTACCAGCATACTATCAGTTTCTTCAGGAATTTAGAATTAGCTATGCTAGTAGCATCTTGTAAGCATTTGATTTCTCTCCAGTTTTTAGTAGAAATCACAATTTGTTTTTCAGTCTAGATGAAACATGTTAGTTGAAATTAAAATGGCACTGACTTCCCACATCCTTAAAATGAAAGCATTCTCGCACTTGGTGGCATTGGACCTAGTTAGGAAGGATTACTTTGGGACAATTGGTTAAGAAGGTTGTGGTTGGAAGAGTTATTAGCCAGCCAGACCCCAAGGACAGATTTTTTTTTTTTGTCATTGCAGCTAATGGTTTTGGATTTTTGTCCCACTGAGGACTGGTTCACTGGCAACCAACGTTGGTTGGTTCTAAGGAGCCATCTCAAAGTCCACACTTTGTTCTTTCTTCATTGAGTAAGGCAGTATTTTGAGAGTGGGCTCTGTCACTCTCTGCCTGGGTCTCTTTCTGGGAAAAGAGGATGAAGAGATTCTTTTCCATCTCTACCTTATTTCAATCCCCAGAAGATTGAAATGGGGAGATTCACTGTGGACTCTGATTTATAAATCTGTGACGGTCTTAGTGTTTCTCAGTGAGAGGTCATTTATTTATTTATTTTTTTAAAGTTAGGAAACTTTTTGCACAAATATTCTTTTATTTTTATTTTTAGCATGTGTTAGGCGTAGGGAAGTGTGGAAGGTGCATCGTCCAGGCTTAGTGGACTTGTTGGGGGAGGCTCCCTTCTCAGTGGCAACCACAGAGTGATGAAGGTGAAGCACCAGTGGTAGGTGACTTAGAAGTTGGTGCCCGTATGTGTTTGTCTGTTGTCATGCATTGTCTTTATATGTGTATATGCTGGTGTAATGCCGAGCTTTGCCACTGTTAGACTATGTGACACTAAGAGGCAAGATAAAAGATGAATGGTATGTGTTCCAAGCACACAGGACAAAATCTGGGTGTCCAGTAAATGGTGGGTTCTGGTTTTCTTAAAATTCACTAAGGATGAATCCCACTGAAGTAATCTTGGATCCATTTGTAAAAGGACGACTTTGGTTTCATGCTGGGGAGGTCCTTTTTGATCTGTCTGTTCCCCATCATCCTTTCTCTCCTGTAACCTTCTCTCTCTTCCACAGACTCCAGAGAAGGAGCCTCTGATTAATTTAGCACTTGTTTTCTCTTTTCCTGAACACATGCTCAAACAGATTTAAGATTTCTGTCTACATTTAAAATGCTTTAACCTATATTCTGACCTACCCTTGCTTTCAGTATCCAATTGATTTTCAAGTTCTTTAATGTCCGATGCTACTTAATCCTCTTCAGCTTTTTCTTTTTTACTCCTTAGATCTAACTTCTAGTATCTCCTCCAATCCTTCCTTCCTAACCTCAAACAGGCATCTTAATTTTTGACAATTTCAATTACTTTCTTGAACTCACATTTAGATCCTGAGGCAGGTAATTCTGTATTTGTAAGAATCTGTGTAAAATCCTCAGGTGTGATGACCTCATAGATGGAGTCATAGTTGACTTCTTTTTCTTCCTTGGATGTCATTGACTGCCTGTCTATATGATGTCTTATTTTTAAATGTCTTGTTTGTTTGCGTTTGTATCTGCTGCCAGGGAGGTGGAGGACTGGATGTGTGGCCATGACAGGCATCTGGAATTGCAGCATGTCAGAGTTCAAAGGAAATATGGGGATTTGGGGTTTTCAGGTGAGGTCTTGGAGAGGAGCAATGCCTTGTGCAAGTCCGAGAGCCAGGCAGCAGCAAAGCCAAGTGCCTGTTCTTTACCCTTAAGTTCCGTTAAGACATTTTACATTTAATCTGTGGGCAGGGAAAGTATGAGTGAAATGTTTGAATGAATTTTTTAAAACTAGTAATAACAATAATATATTAATAATGAAACCTTTGTGTAGTCTTATTCCTGAACTTCTTTAAAGTGTCTTTTTTTTCCTCTTATGCTATTATGCCAGGCCTAATTTTCCTTTTCCTTATTTAACTATTGATTTATGCATTCTTTCTATGAAGAAGAAATCTGTTTGCTGTGAGTACATCTTTCTCAAAGTAACTTCTCCTGAACTTTTCATGAATATCTTGGCCAGGACCTTCCTTGTGGTTAAACTGCTGGCAGGCCTTAGAAATATCACTTGAGCTTTCCAAGTTATTTATGTAATCGTTTTTTAGCTTGGAAAGTATATACTAACTTCTGAAATTTCTGGTAAAGGAAGATGCGCTCAGGACTTGGGTCTGCGGGGCTCTATCATCTTCTTCGCTGATCAGAATGAGCCACTTACATGTTCTCCATGCAGGAGTGTCTCCGTGTTACTCCTGGCCGGTGTGTGTCATGTTTTGAAGCAGCAAGTCATTTGAGTTTGAATAGTTCATTCCTTTGTTAGTGAGTAATCTTGGTCAAATGTAGTTACACTCCTTAAATATTCCAGAGGTTTAGCAACCTAAGGAAAAAGCAAGTGCATGATCTGTTAGGAGGAGAGAAGAACACGTTAAGTGGAATGACATGTACTTCTTTCCTAGTTTACGCACATGCATCATTGAGATCTGTTTCTATTGACTTTGACACCTGTGGGCTCTGAATTTTATTTTCATTGAGCTTTTTACAAATTAGTTATTTCTGGAGAACAAAAGCATTAATCTGTTAGTAGAGGTTCCACATCTACCTCTTGAGCTATGGAGATACTGTCCTCTTTTAATGCCATCATTTTAGATCTAGTTGGGGGATACTGTATGCTTTTTTAAAAATAACTTTTACCATTGGTTAAATGGTGGATATAGAGTGGTGAAGTTTAAGATAATCCACAATATAGCTTCTCCTAAAAGTCCCTCACTCCATTCAGAAATGCTGAGATAGGTCCTGTCTAGACTGAGCCCTGCTATCTGTCTGAGATCCTCTCTCCTCTGAGATTGCGACAGTCTCTATTTAAAATTCTCAAATTTTCAAACACTTTGAGGCTAGGTGATTTTCAGCACTTTAGCTCCATCCTCCATAATCCCTGGATCATGGAAAGCAAGTGGGCTCCCTTCTCTATTGTCTCCTCTCTTTGCTCGTCCTCCATGCCTTTTGACATTGACTTCTACAATATTTTCTGTTGCCCTCTCATAGTCAACTAAGCCCTGTGCCCCAACTTCTCACTTCCTGCTTCAATTAAAAACATGCCTTGACCAGGCTCATTGCCTGTGGGGGCTGCTCATGCTGCACACACCAGGCAACATGCTGCTAAGATAGGAGACTGGCCTCTTCTGAGTCCCCTCTGCTACTTCCTGACAAGTCCCCTCCTCTCAATGCTTCTTCTCCTTGGAGGATCATGCCATCTAGCTAGATGATTGATCTGAACATTCACCAAAGTCTTTAAGACCCAGTCATCACATTGTCTCTTTCCTCCAAAGTCCTGCCGTGATTTGGAGAACCTTCAGGGATGTCTAGTTTCTTATGTCAAGTAGATGTCCTGTTCTCTTATTCCTCAGTTTTTTCAGGTGACCAGCTTTCTTCTCACCTTACTAGGTCTGCCACGTGGACTCTCTTGTCAGTGTTGTCTTTCTCCTTATATGTACTTTTCCTGGGGTGTTTTCCCTGGATCTATAAGATTTAGTGGCTTTCCCTGTCTTATACTTGAATGGCCTCTGAGCCTTCCTGAAGAGTCACCCATGTATGTAGTATAGCCTCATATAGTTGGGGAGCCCTCAATATATGATTACCTCTAGTTCTTTGAGTACCTCCAGTTCTTATTTTGACTACTGTCATCACTATACAGCTTCTCTGCTCCTGAATGCATGTTTCTTTTCAATGAATGCCAAGGATAGATTCTGTTGTGGTCCATCCTCCATAGACTTAACAAAGGGAATGGGTTTTATTAGTGTCTTGGAAAAAGGGTAGGGCTTTGCACCAGAGACTGAACCTTCAGGGAGTAATAGCAGGTGGAGGACCAGGTGAAAGCATCTTCTTTGTTTTTCTTGCCCAGGCATAAAGCAAAAGTCAACAGAGCTACAAAACACAGGTGAGTTCATTTTCTGGCTAAGTAAGAGAGGGCTACGATAGGCAAGGAAAGAGTTTCCTGATTCCCTCCAAGCTGAACTTGGAAGAGCTAGATGGAGAAGCAATAATGGAATTTATTCCCTGTCACGAGGGATTTGAGGCATTATGTTTTGATTGGCTTATTTGGAATTTGGAAATATTTCCTTTTGCTTGGCCAGTTCTGGCCTGCTTTGCAGAAGTGCAGCCATGGTTTGCAAAGAGGTTCCTGGCTAGTGAAGGCACCGTGGGCTCAGGTCAATCAGTGAATACTTTTGTCTCTCGTACTTGGGGATTTATGTTTCCTTGAGTCTGGACTTTGGGGAGCTGAGAGGCATCTTGAGGGCTCTTCTCCGTGGTGGGAAAATGGCTCTGCTATTTGGATGGACAGTCAGAGAAGTGTCTTGAAAGCATCTATTTTGTTATTCTCTATGTCTACTTGCCTTGTGGCTATCCTTAATCCGAGATTTGAGTAAACTGATATAGGGTGGCCAACCTTTCTAGCTTCTAGCACCAATACAGTGCCACTTTCTGCCCTGTCTTCCAGCCTGGATCTACTGTCCACTCTTGGGCTAGGGTTTTACAGTGAGATCAGTAGCCCCGAGGTCCTTGCATTGCTGGCTACTGTACTGGTGAGGCATCCCAAGGACAAGTGGGGCACAGGTATGTAGCTGTTTAGGGACGCCCCACATGGGGTCTCTGCATTGCCAAAGTGCAAATTTCTAGGCCAGGTACTTTTGGCCAATCTGTGTGCTTTTTTCCCTTCACTCCACTCTTCCTCAACTGCAGCCTTTGCACGAAGTTCTTAGAACATTTCCCTTGGATTTTTAGACCGTCTTCCCCTCCCTGTTATCAATGTCTAACCTTTATTTATCCTTCAGCTCCATTGTTTCTTCCTCAGGGACATCTTCCCCGATACCATAATCACCTTCACTTTCTATCCTGACTGACCTTCCTTTCTTCCTCCCTCCCTCCCTGGCTCCCTCGTTCCCACAGGTTCTCTCTCCCTCCATACCTCTCTCCGGTCCTTTCTTCCTTCCTCATCCTGGGATCTTGCTTTCTGACAGCATTTTCTTCCTCCTAGCTTGCCTCCCGGGTGGTGGGTGGCTGAGAGGGGAAGGTGGGTGTGGTGACACGGCTCTCAGTGCAGTTTGCTGCGTTCCTGTTTGGGTGACTTAAGATCCCAACAGCAAGCCCTGTGGGGAGGCTGCATCATAAACAGTTTCAAGAAAAACATGATCCAGGATTCGAGGTTTGGATCACTTTCTGTTGAGCCTCATGTCCCCAGGGTTAGCAGTGACAGTTCAGGACAGTGACTCATGGCCCTTAGTATGGCCTCTTCCCAGAAACAGTTTCAATTATGTTCATCATCCTGCACATGTACAGAAGTACAATTGCTTTGGACTGATTTACATTTCTAAAAATTAATAACGCATGGTTGTTTACATGAGTACATTTGAGTTATGAGAAAATTAGCACACATAACACTCATCTCCTTTCCCAGACTGAACTTTAACTAATCGGGTAATCTCCATCAAGTCTCCCATCACCCGCTTTGAGGTCCTCACATTAACTCCCTCTCCTCTGCTCCCAGCACGGTGACCATTTCTTCCTCTGTCTTCCCCTGGCCTCTGTGTCCCTTAGAGACAAGGCCTGTGTCTTCTTATCACTATGGCTTCAGGTCATTGAACATGTTTGTTTAAGATCTTATTCTTTGTCAAAAACCTTAAGAGGGTCCTCATTTCCTCCTTTATGGTATCTCAACTCCCCGAGTGGCATTCAAGCCCCACCACAGCTTGGCCTCCGGTTACCTTCCTTGCCTCCCTTTGTTTTCCTTGTGTGCTCTGGCCAGAGTACACGTCATGTCTTGCCCTTTCTCATTTTGGTCCGTGCCGTGTCTTTGGCTTGCAGAGCTCTTCACTGAATGTCAGTATTTCCTGCAGTGCCTGGCTGAGCTTCCCTCTCTTCCAGGGACTTTCAAGGAAAGTGTTTCTTTCTGCTGTTGAGAGGACAGTAGCTCATCCCTGCTTATAGCCCTCAGGCTTCACTGGGCCTGCGATACTCACAAGGATGTCTTACCTCTGCCCGTAGACTCAGCCACTCTAGAGCTGGCCAGTGTGACGTTTTGGTGTAACCCTGAAGATGCAGCATGGCTAGAAGATCTATTTTCACAAGTCACAAAACTAGAATAAATTCTAATTAAAACTTTATTACTGAGTTCTTTTTTTTCTGAGTTCTTTTAAAAGAATAAATAAATCCTTAAAAATGTAAATTATCTAAGTCATAATAAAGAATCTATTCTTATTTTTATCTTGTGTATGTGCATATTTCTGTTTCTATTTTTTTTTAATTCCATATCTACAAATGTGAGGAAAGAATATTCTTTCTCCCACACACTGTTGGTCCAGAGGTTTGGTGGAAAATCAGGTTTTTCTGTTTTTTGACACTGGTTGCTCAGCTTCCAATTCTCAACTCTTCCCATGTGGCATCCCACCAGTGAGGACAGTACTCAGGCCATTTGGATAAATTCTCTTAATCCTTTCCCTCTGGGATTTAATGCTAATGGAATTTAATTCTACAGAGGTTTAAAATAATGGAGATAATTTTCCTTTCTAATGAAGAAAAGGCAAGGTTTCTAACTCAAGATTCTGCTTTTCAATGAGGCTTATGGTACATTGGCTTATCCGTTGTCTCAATGAGTGTACGTTGTGTTGAATAGAACTGTGATGTATTGAAATGTACATGTCATGCAGCCAAGCTCTGTTTAAAAGACTAATTCTAAACACAGTTTCTCCTGGAAGATTATGATACCTTAACTTGAGACCTTTTGTGCTTGTTATCCATTCTTTTTTTTTAAATTACAGTATTTATGTAGGAATGGTGTTCATTTTGACAAAATTGTACACACGTGGAGTTTGGTGAACTCCATTTCAGTCTGTGTTCCTCCTGCCTTTCCCTCTTTTTTTCCCTCCTTCAATTCTCCTTCCTCTAACTGATCTTTCTTTCACTCATTTATTTAGTTTTTATTGGTGGTTTCTACCTAAACATAAAGGTGAAATTCTCAGTGGTATATTCATATATGCACATAAAACATGATTTTGTTAAGTTGAGTTCACATTTCCTCTCCTTTCCTGTCCCTCTTCCTTCCCTCTTGATCTCTGTCTTCTACTCCACTGATCTTTCCTACATCTTTATGATATCCCTCCCCATGCCTTCTTTCTCTTGTTTCTCTCTAACTTCCATATATGAAAGACAACATTCGACCCTGTGTTTTCTGAGTCTGGCTGTTTTACTTAGCATGATGTTCTCCATTTCCATCCATTGACTGGCAAAGGCCATAATTTCATTCTCCTTTATGGCTGAGTACAAATCCACTGTGTATATATACCACATGCTGCTTGTCATCCATTCTGATAGCAGCATCAGGATTAATGAGCAGCTGTTCATTCCAGCAACCCCTCAACAAATAATGAATGAATCTTCACAGAGTTCCAGGCATCATGTGCTGGGTGTTGGCTATAGTTTTATGCAGTAGTGCTGTATCCATAGTAATTCTTGCAAATCCAATTTTGAAACTAGAGGAAGTTTTTTTCTTTATTAGGTAAGACTAAGATTATAGATATCCTTTATCAAGCAATCATCATGTACAAGAATTGTATCAGATATTTCATGCACATTGTAATTACAGTTTATTCCTAAAAACAATTCTCTGTGTTTGCTTCAGCAGCAAATGTACACTAACAATATAAAATGAGTACTATGGCCCTGGGACAAGGCTGATGTGAAATTTATAAAGAATTAAAAGAAGCAAAAGAAGTTAGTTAACCTTAACCCTAACCCTAACCCTAATTTTACAGAAAAGAAGACATATGGGAAAATAAGTAATAGAAGCTAGCTTCTCTGTATATACCTGTCTTTTACATTTGACTCTGGGGTCATGTAAACTGTTTTACAAATTTGTAAGACAAGATTAGATTTCAAAAGTGCAAAGTTTCCTAAAAATCAAAGATAAAAGAACAGAAACCAAAAACCCTAAATATGTTTCCACTTGGTGCATTAACCACATAGATAACAATTCTTCCAAGTGACTTTAACACAGATTAATTTAACTATAGATGGATATATCCAAAGAGAACAAGAACTCTGAATACAATTATAAAATGTTTTTCCATCATCCTATTGCTGGCATGGCAATGACACTGCTGTTCTGAGCCTGCTGTGTGAGTAATGTAGGATAAAGCAGATGACAATACAAATGTGATCATCTAATTTTAAAATGTCTTGTATTCTTGAGAACTTATGTTCTTGGTATAGGAGAAAGGAGATACAGATGAAAGAGAGAAGAAATTAAGTAAAATCTATTGTTTAAAATCAAATTTTAAGTATCTATTAAAAAGTCCTGAGATGTTTTATCTTAAAACAAGAACAAGTCAAATCTTCTAGCTCCCTTTACTTTAGAGGCCTAAAAGTAATGACCAGACGGCCAACTTAATAGCAGTGAGCACCTCTTGGGCTCGGATCATGGTCTGTAAATACCATTTTTTATTAAAAAGGAACCAAGACTCCATGGGAAATGACTTCCAGGTTTGGGGGTGAAAATGTGAAAAATTATCCTGGACATCATGTAATTAACAGGTAGCAAAGAAACTGTTAATACTACTAGAGTCTTTTCATAAAGACTCAGGAGCCAACCCATTGAAACTCTTATGAGCATAATTTTGGACAGCTTGGGCATTAATAAAAATAAAAACTGCAAAGGATTTAAGAATATCCTCTATGTTTAAATCTCTATATTAATAACGATAATAAAATATATTAGTCAATGTTGGTGGGTGCTAGGGAATCAACTTATTACATAAAAACAAATAAAAGCAATAAATGCAAATATTTATCATGCCTTTCCAATATGGATTGTGTTTATGTGTATATATATGTGTATGTACACACACACAAACACATACACATATACACACACTACTGGGTGACCAGTAGATAAGGAAAATTTGTCTTTACAGAATATTCCTGTTAATAAATAAAGAAGGGAGGACAATAAGAGGGTATCATCATTTTGAGTCCTAAGGAATGGAGGAATCTGTGCATTGGAACTCAACAGTTGCTCCCATTGCAAAGAGACAACCAGATGTCTCTTGATGGAAGAGCACAATACTATCTATGAAGTATTCTTGCCTTCTTGGCTCCCAAATCCCTAAAAAGTCAAGATGCTATACCCAAATACTCGTTTACAAGGTATACAATGTACATAGAAACATATTAAACCAAGTCGTGGATTTGCAATAAACAAAATCCACACAGTGGGAAATTTTATAGGCTAAACAACCCAATTTTTTCAACAAATAAGTTTCAAAAGAAAAGGAAGACTAGAACCAAAAAAGGTTAAATGAGACTTAAGATGAATTAACTAATTACAGTGTGGGCCTTATTTAAATTCTGGATTTAAACAAACACATTGAAAAGCAGCTGTAATATCATTTATGACATTTATACAAAAATTGGAGAACTAAAATTTTATTGTCAATTGTTAATTTTTAAGGTGTGAAAACAGCATTGTGAATATGTTTCAAAAATATCTTTTATAGATGCACATTAATTGATGAAACGATATGATATTTTTCATTTGCTTCAAAAAATGGGGCAGGGTCAGTGGATAGCACAGAATTGGCCTTTGTTTGCTGACTGTGGGTCTGGGTGATGAGTCCCTGGGGTTCATTATACTACTCTGTCTACCTTTATGTTCATTTAAAAGCTGACATAATAAAAGATAACAGCTACAAAACAACATCACCACCCAAACCAGAAATAAAACTCAATATTCTTTTGAAGTGGATAGTGTTTTCCCCTATTATTAATAAGGAAGTTGCAGCTTGAAAGAAATATTGACCTTCTTAGGACAAAGCCAGTCAATGATGAGGCCAATTTCAAACCTAGATCTTTCTCAAGAGAAAACTTGTTCACTTTCTTACTGTATGACATGACATAATAAAAATATCAAATTCACAAACACATTAATGAGCAGAAAGGCATTTTACAATTAATGTTTCATCTGTAGCTGTGTCTTAAATGTTTGGCTCTGACTCCTTTGTCACACTAAGATGTGGTAAAAAATAGTACTCAACTTGGTTCAAAGTTACATGTACAGTAATTTGAAGTTTAACTTGTTAATATCCCATGGGGCTTTGTGAAAGCATCCCATGATGTTTCACACACTCTGACAGCAGAACACGTTTGAAAAGCATTGATTTAGAGGTTGGTGACCCAGGGTCTTTGCATTTTCAGCACATACAACGGTTAGAATGGGTCAGTGAACGTTACAATCTGAATAGCCATGTTAAACACCAAAATATTTTTATGACAGAAGTATGCCCTGCTGTTGGCAGTGAAAGTGTTACCACTAGCATATTTTGCAAGTTGAGTCTGTTTTGTGTTCTAACTTGAAGCAGTTTTATTTCCTGCCCTATTACAGGATACAGCTCTTATAATATAAAATGTGTCCCCAGTTCAACTCATTTTAAGACACGGATTTATAATGCCATGAATTTGGTGCAAGCCTTTAATTCAGATGTTTTAAATCATTTTTTTTCTTAATTTTAAAAGCCTCTAACTATTCCACTTGTAGTTTGTAGTTTAAAAAATACTTCATTAAACTTGCCACATTTTATTGTAAAATAATAGAATAGGAAACCTAAAAGATAAAGGCACAAAACACTTCATTCTTTCCTAGGTTCATATGATGAATATAGAAAATTATTTTTTTTCAGTGCAGCTTAGCGATTTTTATGCTTTTATTTTACTTTTGGCTATATTTTGTTTAAAAGCAGCAAGTATACTTTTTAAGTTAGCGAAGTTGTCCCTATCTGAGATTGCAATAATTTGGCAGAGTTATAGAAAGTCGCTCTCAAGTTCCCTTTTGTCTGTCAGGTGTAATCTTGTCATGGCTATGCCCCACATCTCTCTGTTAGGCCTGACTCTTGCCACACAGCACAGGAAACCTTGTTTTAAACAACCTGGGTTCATCAGCAATGTTACTAAACACCTGGCACAAGCATCTTGTGGTGTTGGACCTCACAGTTTTCTCTTCACACGGGAGAGAACTCTTAACAATTCAGACAAAGAGGCCCCTTAGTAAAGGATTTGAGTGAGAGAGGTCTTCCCCCCAGGGTCTCCTGCCTAGTTATAATTCAATTCTAGGCAGATTAACCTCTTTAAGGAAGCACACACAGCTGGATATCACAGAGTCTATACAGTGTTCTGTAGATTTAGAGAAGGAGAACTCTAATTCTCTTAACACTTTTTAACATTGCCTCCTTCCAAAACAGTTGCAGTAGCAAACTACGAAATGGATCACTAGTTGATTTATGTTTGGGGGAGACTCTTACCTTTATAAAAGTAGTGTAGACTACTGAGACAGCACAGGCTGAGATGAGTAAGGGCTAAAAATAAAATCAAGATGGTGTCCAGCACTCGGGATTCCGCAGAGAACACATTCAGAACAAACCCGAAGATCAGTGACAGAGGAGAAGGACAGGAAAATAAAATGGGTGAGAAGGAGATTGTAGCCACCTGGGACAGATCTCAGACATCTAATTTATATATTCACACACACACACACACACACACACACACACACAACTATATCAAAGGGGAAGGAAGAAGAAATTAAATAAATGTTGTGAGACATCTTTGATTTACTAAAGGCTTTTGTGAAAGAAATCCATATCTATCTACCTACCTACCTACCTACCTATTATAGGATATATTACCTTCTGACTTCAAAAAATGAAAAAATTTGGAATCAGCATCTTAGAACTTAGGAAGTTCAGAAACAAGAAAGAAATTAAATATATAAACAAAAAGCTGTAAGCCCTTGAAAATTTTAAAGCACTCTCCTAAAGTGATTTTTAAATTCTTTTATTCGCCCTTTTTAGTTATACATGACAGTAGAATGTATTTTGGCATATTATACATACATGGAGTAGAATTTCCCATTCTTGTGGTTGTACATGATGTAGAATTACACTGGTTGTGTGTTCATATGTGAACACAGGAAAGTGATGTCAGATTTATTCCCAAACCCCCTCTCTTCCTTTCATTCTCCTTTGTCTTATCCAAAGTACTTCCATTCTTCCCTAACTTTACCCCCTTTTTGTATGTTAGCATCCACATATCCGAGAGAACAATAGGCCTTTGGGTTTTTTTTTGGCTTGTTTCACTTACCATGGTAATCTTTAGATCCATCCATTTACTGGCAAAAGTCATAAAGTCCTTCTTTTTTATGGCTGAGTAATATTTTATTGTGGATATATACCACATTTTCTTTATCCATTCATTTGTTAAAGGGCACCTAGGCTGGTTCTATAGCTTAGCTACTGTAAATTGAGCTGCTGTAAAGATTGATGTGGTCACGTAACTATAATATTACTGATTTTAAGTCCTTTGATTATAAAACAAAGAGTAGGATAAGTGGGTCAAATGGTGGTTCCATTTTATGTTTTCTGAGGAATATCTATACCGCTTTCCAGAGTGGTTGCACCAATTTGCAGTCCATCAGCAAAGTATGAGTGTGTCTTTTCCTCCACATCCTCACCAACATTTATTGTTACTTGTATTCTTGATAATTGCCATTCTGATTGGAGTGAGATGAAATCTCAGTGTAGTTTTAATTGCTAGAGATGTTGAACATTTTTTCATATATTTGTTGATTGATTGTATTTCTTCTTTTGTGGAGTGTCTGTTTAGTTCCTTAGCCCATTTATTAATTGGGTTATTTGTGTTTTGGGTGTTAAGTTTTTTGAGTTCTTTATATATCCTGGAGATTAATACTTTATCTGAGGTGTAGGTAGCAAAGATTTTCTCCCATTTGGAGGCTCTCTCTTCATATTCTTTATTGTTCACTTTGCTGTGAAGAAGCTTTTTAGTTTGATGCCATCCCATTTATTGATTCTTAATTTTATTTCTTGTGCTTTTGCAGTCTTATTGAGGAATTTGGTTCCTAAGCTGACATGATAGAGACTTGGGCTTACATTGTTTCTAAGGTCTCTGGTGTAATGCCTAGGTCCTTGATCTACTTTGAGCAATTATTAGTGACAGTGGAAATGATAATATAATTGTGCACTATGTAGAAAAGAATAAAAATGAGAATGTATACCTCAGAAGTTAACACATGATTATAATTTATAATGAGAGGTAAAACAATAACTTTCAATAATCATTTAAATACTTTCAATAATCATTTAAAATAAGTGATATTAGAATGATTGACTAGAGAAAGTTAATTTAAATTTTTACCATATACTAGAATAAATTCCAGATGGATTAAAGAATTAAATAAAAATTAAACCATGAATATAAAAGACCATAAAAGTAAATATTTCTCAAATTTCTGATGGAGAAGTTTAAAATGAATGTAAAATTGAATGTACTGTCAGTTTTGCCTACTTAGAACACTTAAAATGTGCACTTGTCAGAAAGCATTTAAATGAAAACTTAGAGTAAAATAACATATAATGCAAATTATATTAAAATAGTTCTTTGTAACACAACATAAGAATTAAATAGGCAAACAGACAAGAAGAATTAAATACAGTAGCTGAGTAGGTAAAGGAAAATAATTCACTGTTCTGAAAGGAAATCATGTTACTAGTTAACAATCGTAGAAAAAGTATCAACCTCATTTATAATCAATAAAATGTAAATGCAAACAATTATCAGATAACATTTGCCCCTCCTAGCCTTATTGGAAAAAGCAAAAAAAAAAAAAAAAGAGAGAGAGAGAAAGAAATAAGAAGAGGTTTAAAAGCTCGAAGTTAGTGATTCTAATAGGAGAAATCAGGCTTATATTCATGATGTTGAATACTAAAAAGTTCAATAATTTTGCATTGTGGATTAAGAGCCTCAAAACATTTTTATTTTTGACTCAAATATATTTTCAGGGAATTCTCCAAGGGAATATTATAAATAAAAATGCTTTATGGAAAAACACATTGATATCATTATTTATAATACTTAGAATCCAGAAACAGTTTATATGTAAAAACCATAAGAAAATGGCTATGTGTATTATGAGATTTCTGAAATGGAATATTACAAATTTTTATTAGGCTTACACTTTTGAAATAACATGGGAAATGTTAACATGATATCCTTAAGTTTAAAGATCAGGTCACAAAATGACATAGCAAGTTTCTAATTTTATTCAGATGAAGATAGGAAGAAAAACCTCAGTAAATACCCCAAAATATAACAGTGATTATTTTTGCATTGTGAAATTATGGGTGTTTAAAATTTTCTCTTAGATGTATTTTCTAGCCAGGTGTGGTAGTGCATGCCTGTAATCCCAGTGGCTTGGGAGGCTGAGGCAGGAGGATCTCAAGTTCAAAGCCAGCCTCAGCAAAAGTGAAGTGCTAAGCAACTCAGTGAGACCCTGTCTCTTAATAAAATACAAAATGGGGCTGGGGATATGGTTCAGTGGTCAAGGGCCCTTGAGTTCAATCCCTGGTACCCCCAACCCCAAATGTATTTTCTAGGTTCTCTACTAATGTATATATAATACTTAGATGATTAAAAAAATGATATTTGATCTTTCCAAATAGTAAGGAAGGAGCCTCCAGGGGAAGTGATCAACAACACTGGGATGCCTTGAAGGTTGGGAGGGGGAAATTTTGATAAATAGAAAGGATTGAGACCTGGCTATCAAGGCTTAAATGGATATCAAGTGCCCACTTGTGTTTATATCTGATCCTGATTTCCCATATGGCTTTCTTCAAAGAACTTACTAAGTGTTGAAAGATCTTACATTATTTTTGTATTATTCCTATAGAGACACTTTGTATTCCTGTGGAAACCTCCTTCTTTCACCTTATCAGAGCAGTTAAATCTGCAGGATTTAGGTATCACCTACCCACACACATCCATTTTCCTCCTTCTGTATTTGGGTGAAATCAAAGAATAAGGTGAATATAAGTACTCATCTATTAATACTAACATTAATCCATGAAGAGTTGGTTTGAAATCATACTATGCTTGCTTTACTTGTTAAAGTTGCTGATGTTCAATCATTTTGTAGAATATTTTGTGATTAGAAAAAATGGAAAAAAATTTAATTAGGTTATGGCTGACCTGGGCAGAGGCCCTCCTAGAAATATTTCTTTGCAACATGACACAAGTTTGAGAACTTGAACTTTGGTTTGAGAATTGAAGTGATCACTCAAGTTGAGCATGATTAATCCAAACTCAAAGGGGAGTGGGAATATCACTTGGGTATAAAGTGTCCCTGCTCAGATAAATTCAATATGCTTAGATTATTTTTTTCAGATTATTTCTTCAATGAAAACTCAGTGTTAAAAAATCTACTGGGAAAAAAATTCTAAACCTCTATGGATCTCAAATTGAAAAAGTTTACCTAGGGCTATTGTTTTTCCTTTGATCTCTGAGGGATAAAATTGTCACCGAATAGGTAACCAAGTATTGTGATAACTGACCTGACTACTACTGAAGGTCCTAGTAGTTTTTTAAGAGATGGAAAACATCTACAAATGAAGTTAAAATTCTGATGCTAAAGAAAGAGAAGGAATTGGATCACTCACGAGTACAACTGTCCAGAAAAGGTGCTGGTGGACACGGCTAGCAGCATTGGCCACCTAGGGCAGATCAAACCAATGGGTTTTGCAAGCAGGAACTCCGGGAATAAAGAATACAGGAATGGGTTTGAAATGAAGCTCAAAACCTGGGATGGTGAACCAAGAAAGGCTTGAGCTGGAGGCTCCTTCTTTAAATAGTGCTCAGGTCCCTGGAGTGGCCAGGGGAACGAAGAGGGAGTAGGGAGGGAGATGCTGAGACAGAGACAAGCACTGAAGCAACTATAGCACAATTTCCAAACATTAATCTAGCATCAAAAAGCTTAGTGGTTGGGAGCAGTTAGAATCACAACAACAAAAATCCTTTGTCTTGTTTTGCTTTTTATAGTAAGTTGTGTGAATTCCTTGTGTTTTGGATATTAATCCCTTATCACATACATGGTTTGAAAATATTTTTTTCCAGTCCGAGCTTTCTCTTTTCATGTTGTTTCTTTTGCTGTGTAGGAACCATTTTGTTTGATATAGTCCCACTTGTTTATTTTGCTTTTGTTGCCTGAGTTTTTGGTATCAAATTTGAAAAAAAATCCTTTCAAAGGCTGTTGACAAGGAGCTTTTCCTTATGTTTTCTTCTACGAGTTTTATAGCAATTTCAGGTCTTACATTTAAGTCTTCAATATATTTTGAATTGATTTTTGTGTATAGTTTAAGATAAGGATCTAATTGCATTCTTTTGTGAATGGATTTCCAGTTTTCCCAGTAAGAGACTACCCTATTCTTGATGCCCATGTCAATAATTAGTTGTATAGACATAGGTTTATTTCTGAGATCTCATTCACTTCTATTGGTCTATGTGTCTGTTTTTATGTCAGCACCAGACTGTTTTGATTACTATAGCTTGGTAATACAATTTGAAATCAGGAAGTGTGATGCCTGCAACTGACCCATTGATAAAATGAGCAAAGGATATTTTTCAAAAGAAGGCATATAGGACAACAGATATGTGGAAGGGTATTCAGCATCATGAATCATCAGCAAAATGCAAATAAAAGCCACAGTGAGATATCGCCTCATGCTTGTTAGGGATGAGATGAGTATTGTCAAGGCAAGAATATAGAGAAAAGAGAACCCTATACCCTGTTGATAGGAGTGTAAACTGGTCCAGCTGTAAAGGGAAAATGTATGGAGGTTCCTCAGAAAATTGTAAACAGAACTACCATATAATCTGGCAATCTCACTTCTAGGTATATATCCAAAACAAATAAAATAATTATCTTAAATAAATAATGCATTCCCATGTTCATTGTAGCATTATTCCCAAGCACATAATCTGTATCTATTGATGGATGAATGGTTAAAAAAAAAAAAACAGTGCACACATACTAGTACATGTAGATTAGTCAGCCTTCAAAACAGGAAACTGCCATTTTCAAAAGCATGAATTCCCCTGGAGGATATGCTAAGTGACATAAGCCAGGCTCAGAAATAAAAGTACAGCATAATCTTACTTATATGCAGAATCTAAAGAAGACATAATGACAGGGAATCGAAGGATGGTCACCAGTGGCAGGTGGAGGAATTGGGGAGATAAGGATCAAAGGGAACAAAGTTGCTGTCATGTAAGGTGATGAATATAGACAGCCAAAGTATCACATGATCACTATAGTTAGTGACACTTTCTATAGTATGCTAGAAATTGTTGTGAGAATGATTTTCAGGTGCTCTCATCCCCCCACCTAAAGTCACTATTTGGGAGCTGGAAGTATTTGTTGGCTTGATTGTACTGATTATTTAACTACATATTATGCATAGCAAAACATTATGTTATATGCAACTTAAATACATACAGCTCTTAGTAAGAAAACCATATTGCAACAAACTGACCAGTAGCTTTTGTAGTAATTGGTATACCCAGAAATGATCCTAAGCAAAATTATTTTCCAGGTCTTGTATTTGAAGACTGTAATGTGTGTTTTCCATTTAAAAAAGAGTTAAAATACGAATATCCTCTGAATGGGCACCCTTCATTACCTGGAAAATAACGAATTTCCTAGTGATATCCGATGAGTGAGTCATCGTTGTGTATTTTCTCTAACAGATGCTTCCTTTGTCAGATCAAACCATGCATGAGCAAACTAGCATTTAAAGGGACAGATTGGGATGAAGATTATTCCTTAAAATTTTTATCTTCTCAGATGATTCTATTCTGTTTGAATAATGATGGGCAATGATATGAACCAGGGCTATTGGCTCACATTTATTAATGAACTTAGATGATATAAGAAATACTCTAGAACTGCATTAGAAGCTGTGTAAACAGTGCTCGGATCTGTTTTAACCAGTTGATTGCATTCCCTGAACCCATCATTTTTATTCCCTTGATGTTTCATGGAAATGGAATTGATCAAATTTTCCTCATCTATGTTACATTATCTTCCTATATCTTATGGAGAATTGAATTGTCATCAGAACATCATGCATGCCGGCTTATCTTTTTTTTGTGTGTTGAAGAGGTATGTTTCTTTTGAAACTGCCTGTTTAGGATATAATGTCACTCCATATGTGATTCCTGTCAGACTACAGTGAGCACAGGTAATGGATATTGTCATAAATGACATTTGGTTCATTAGAATTTGTCAAAATGGGCTGGTAAATTATGGCCCTTGGAAAGAGCACAATACTCCATTGTATTGGGAAAACACACTTTGAAGGCATTCCTGAGCTGGTCTTTATTACAACCTGCCACGTCATTTCCATTTTCTGTGTTTCATTAGATTTACTGTCTGTATGTAATCACAAGAGTGAAATGGGAAATATAATATAAAATATCTCCTTCAACCCGCCTAAACAAAATGAACTGAATCATTCATTCAGTCAAGAGAAGCTGAGTGCTTACCACCCACCGACCCTTTGGGATAAAATGGGTGACAAGACGGTTGCAGTTTTCAAGGAGGTCACAGCCTAGCAGGGGGGCTGGATAGACAAAATGGATCCTAGTATGATGCTGTGATAGAGGTGTTGATAGAAAGGAAGGTTCTCTTCGTGGGGGTGAGAGGCTTAGTCATGGGTGTCTACAAATTAGGTACTGACCATGTCGGGGAGAGACTGTGAGTCACAGCTCTTAAGTGTGATTGGAATTCTGGGGCTGGTGCAAGTTAATTGTCCTTTGGCATTTTTGTGGGCTGCACACATTACATGGATGGAATTTAATGTCATTTTAACTCACCAGAGAAAGTTTGTGGGTCTAGAGGTTTGGAAAACAACTCACTCTGCAATATGCTATATTTTAGCACAAATCATTCAGATGATTGTGCCATACTCACTGAGCTCTGTCTGATGGAAGCTACCTCACTGTCTGGAGAAACTGGTGTTGATTAAATTTACAGGGGGATGACTTTATTTAAAAATCTCCTCTAGTTTGTTGTCAGCACTTGTACTTCATAAAATAGGGTGCACAATCCTCAATTTCATATATGTAAAAAAATTACTTTTGACATCTATTTTGAATGCTTTAGATCATTTATTTGGCTTCATGCCCAGTAAAAGCAGGAAAGTGACTTGGACGTCAACCACTTCATGGCCCAGGGACACTTTCCCCCTGGATAGACATCTGGAATGGTATGCAAGGAATAGTCGTTGCAGGCGAACATTTAATTAAACATTGGTATTCAGACTGGAGGAAATGTGGTGAGCCTCAGCATCGAGGGAAGAGTGAGACTCTGAAACAAAAGTTGTTAATATTTTTTGTTGTTTTATAATGATGCTTAACAGCTTGAGACATTTTAACCGTAAAATATAGACTATGAACTCATAACAGTACCAAAATCCAGATAGTAGTTTTTATGGCAGCAATTTATGATGCATCTCTGTGGGTTCTTTAAAAGGAAAAAACCTTCAATATATTTTGCAAATTGCAAAAAACAATTAACAATTCTCTCTGGAGTCTTTATAATCTGAGTGAATACAGTAATTGTAAGGAATTTTATTGAGTCACCTATTCTGTTAATCAAGATTTGTAGACATAATTCCATAGTTAATGACACTGGAGAGAATCATGATCTAAAATAATAATGTTCAGTTAATTAAAAATTTTTTTCATCCTCTAGCTGTCATAAGGTTGGTATTGGTATGATCAGGACAGAGCTAAGCTTCCAGCCTGGGTTGGAGGTTTAGGTTTCATGCACCTGATGCTGGTCATATAGGTGTTCCTCAAACAGGTAGCTGTGACCACTTACCATCACAGCACCTGCATGCCTGCTTCATGGTGAGCCACGCTGCTCACCCATGCCTGCCAGCTCAGTTGTGGGTGTGACCATTTCTGGGAGAGAAAAGTGGTCAACAAATAGTCTCCTGGCTTGTAGATACAAACACCAATGCACAAAGTAACTAGAACATTCCTCCTCCAATTATGCAAGCAAAAGTCATTGTTGGAGCTAGAGAAAGAGTTTTCTTTTCAGATCCTAGAGGACATTGTGCACAGGCTGCCCCCAGGGGTCACTGTCAACCTGAAAATGGTGATTGTAGATGATGGGAGCATCTTTTCTCCTCTGCTAGTGGGTAGGGAAAGGATTCTCCCATCTGATATGGCATCTAATACCCCACTGCTCTTTGAACACCACCAGAAAAGGGGAGCCTGGGTTCCCAGTACTTGTTCTCTTATAGGATTATACTGTTGTCAGAGCTCTACCTGCTGTTCTGTTAGTTCATATACTGCACAGTAAAATGCTATCAGGGAACTTCACTGTGCAAAAATTGCATTATAAGAGATTTTAGGGCTCTGGACATAGTTCAGTGGTAGAGTTCTTGCCTTGGGGGTTCAATCCCTGGCACAGAAAAAAAATCATTTAAAAAGTTGTATCAGTATTAATCAAGGCAACCTATAAAAATAGAAAATCTGATACAAAATAAATCAGAAGTAGGTGAAAAGGAAAAGACAAGGATAAAGGCATATGATAAAGCCAGGAATAAGACTAAAATAAGAATGCACACCACAAAGCATTCCACATACTTACTATAGAATGGGAAGAGCCGCGATTTGATTCTGAGCTTTCTAGAAGTCATCTTGCAGGGAAAAACACAGTCACATAATTTACAGGGTCCACAAGATAATAAATAAGCAATGTTTTGCATAAGCAAAAACTGTTCCTTATTTTGAGATGGCAAAGATAATTATTGACTTTAATAAGAAAGTAGCCTTTAGTACATAAAGATCAGGATATTTAATTTGAAAACAATAAAACATTTCAGTGTTAGGTTTACCAAACCTTGTTTACCAGATTCATATCATAATAATTATTTTCCAGATGCTTCTCTCTTTAAGAATCTTCTTATATATATTTATATGTACGTACTGAGGTCAATGAGAAATTTGTGTGTGTGTGTGTGTTTGTGTGTGTGTGTGTGTGTGTGTGTGTGTGTGTGTAGTACTGGGGATAGAAGCCAGGGGCACTTTGCAAGTGAGCCATATCTCCAGTTCTTATTTTTTATTTTTAAACAGGGTCTTTCTAAATTGCAGAGGCTAGTCTCAAGCTTGCAATTCTCTTGCCTCCACCTCCCAAGTTACTGGAATTATAAGCATGCACCACTGTGCCTAGTGGCCAGTGAGAGATTTTTAATCATATGTGTATATTTTAGGCATATCAATTACTTAAAAAAATTATTTGCTCATTTGCTTTACTTTTTTGTTTTTCTTTTTCTTTTTGTCAAACTATCTAACTAATGGATAGGACATTTAGTAAACATAGGTTTGGGGGTACCTAAACATAGGTTTTGATGACCAGAGGGTATGCCTTATCTTTAAAACACTTAAAAGTTTTAAGGAGTTCTTGGCTAGACAGAAGTTACTAATAAAGTGTAAAAATGCTTCAGTATGTTACTAACTCCATGGCTGAAGGCATGTAGGAAAACTATGCCTGCAGCCCAAA
This sequence comes from Spermophilus citellus, assembly GCF_964194105.1. Taxonomy (NCBI): domain Eukaryota; kingdom Metazoa; phylum Chordata; class Mammalia; order Rodentia; family Sciuridae; genus Spermophilus; species Spermophilus citellus. The sequence goes on from NC_138185.1 coordinate 70,528,051, forward strand.
CAAGGAAGAAACAATCCCTTTTGACTTCATCTATAATAGCTACTGTAAGGACAGGTGGAAGTAAAGTTGGCTAAACTCAAACAAATGTGTGATATTGGTAGAAATTTTCCTCAGGTTTATTCAACACACCATTCTATGTAATAAACCAGTGTTTAAACAGGGGAAGTTGTTTTTCCATTCTCAGCAATTCTGGTGTATTACACTAGTGTTCTATCAGTCCTAGAATTTAAGTTCTCCCAGATAAGTGGGCTATGCTGTGGGATGTGTGGAATATTTAATGGTTAGAAAATGGTATTTAAAATATTAGACCTTATGTCCAAGGAAATAAAATATTAGATATTTTTACAGAGAGCTTAAGAGTTGGCATGAGACTTTGGGTCAACATGATGACTAATGATTTTTCATTCACTTCACTGGATATTGCAGATTTCAAGAATTGACCTACAAGATGTGTGTAGAATAAGAACTCTATTGTAGTCTTGAAAAAGAAGAAGAAATTATATCAAGAAAGTGAAAATTTCTAAAAGATAAAAAATATATACAAAAAGCATTTCTTGTCTATGGAGAAATAGGACTGTAGGAAACTATCCCAAAACACATTCAGAAGAAATTCTGTGGTGGAAGCCATGTTGAGGAAGGGCTAGGATCAGCATATAAAAAGGAAATGAGAGGAAAGAGAGAGGGACATGGGTTGAACATGTGGTGTGAGCTTAGCAGTGGATAGCAATGGTATCTTCTCCTCTCAAACAATAAGTGGAACATTAGGGCTAGAGAATTAGGCTCATACTCCAGATAACTAGTGACCTCTGAAAGACGGGGAGCCTCCAAACTGGAAGATAAACTACCAAAGTATTCCACCAGATAGTGTGTCAAAATGTAAGAACTTTAAGAATTAATGTGAAAAAAGGCAAAAAATCCTGAAAACATCCATTATTCAAAAGGCAGATTACCCTCTGTGTTTATGACTATAGAATTGGCATCATACTTTCCACTAGTAATACATACTATGTATTGCCAAGACAGTAGTGACACTATAGAGACTTGAGAATATGAATTTCAATCTAGAATATTGAATCCATTAAAACTGACCTTGTTTTCAAATATGAGAGCAAAATAGAATTGTCTTTTTAGGCTTAACAAGATTATTGCCAAGACCCTTTCTGAAATGATTAATCCAGGGTGTACCTAGGCATGTTAAAACATTCCACTGAAATGAGGAAGGAGATAATGGAATCACATAATAATATTAATATTAAACTAGGATACTTAGACAATGCAATAAGAAAAGAAAAATAAGTAAATTAAGGTACAGAACTATAATTATTTGAAGAATTTATGGTCAATCTAAACATTTAAAGAAAATCATCTCAAAACTCTATTGGAGCTCCAAGGTGAGATAAGCAAGGTGGATATAAATAAAAATATACTCAACACAATTGATCTAATAAATGCATATTGAACTCTGTGCATTTTAGCCAGACAATATGTTGTCTGTTCAAAAATTCCTGGGATAATTCCAAAAGTTTACCAAGTATTAGTTTAAAAGGAAAAAGCATCAGATTACCCATATGAGATTCCTTACACATTTAAAAATCCTGCTACAATAAAATGTAGCAGGATTTTTTAATGTATAACAAAAGTACTAATTAAATAAATTCAGGCATTTGTAAAGTGAAATGAGTCTCTCTTCTGAACTACTAACGATTGGATCAAAGAATAAATAAAACCTGTGATCATAAATTATCTAGATAATAATGAAAATGGGGAAAAAAAGCCTTGCCTTAAACCTACAGCCTAAATTGACTACAACCTAAGCTACAATTAGAGAAAACTTTGTAAGAAAGAATGAATGGAAATGACAAAAAGAGAAACATTCAACCCATGACGTTGGAAAGGCGAAGTGTATCCAAGAAATTCAGAAGAAAAAAAAATTAGACTAAACAAAAGCAGGATTTAGTTAATTAGAAGACTTAAATCTTTGAAAGACTAATTTTAAACCCATTTATTCAGGAAAAAAAGCAATAAAATGTGTAATCCTCTAGTTAAGTTTTTGCAAGAAAGAAATGAATATAAATTCACAAGGTTAGGAATAAGAAAGTGTAATAATAGATTAAAGTGATGAAGTAATTCTTGGTCAGCATCATTTTCTTAGTTGTACTCATCTTTCTTTTTTCCTGCTGGAAGTTTGTAGCATTATTTCCATATTTTTCTTTCCAGAAATCTTGCATGGTTTTGTTTATTGAAGGTTTCTTTTCAACAATTTTGTTTGAAATGGGGACAATTTCTTTAGTCTGTGTGGAGATATGACTTCACCTCACAAAGTTTCTTTCTATTACAATTAGAAACACTGGGTATGTAATATATACAGCTGAATGCTATTCAGCCATAAAAAAATGAAATCTGTCATTTCAACAACATGGATGACACTGGAGATCATTATGTTAAGTGAAATGAATCAGACACAGATGTGTGCAGCAGTTGTACACAAGTACCACACAACCTTTGGAATGTGGAAGAACTGATCTCACAGAAGCTGAGAATGGAATGGTGGTTACCAGAGGCTGGGGAGAGAAGGGAGGAAAGAATGGAGGAAGGTTGGTTAATGGTACTAAGTTACAGATAGAAGACAGTAAGAAGTTCTGGCATGCTATTGCATGATAGGGTGACTATAGGGTTTTCAAAAAGCAATAAGAAAGGATTACTGAATGTTCTCACCATAAAGAAATGAATGAATATTTGAGTAGATAGGTATGTTTAACCTTATTTTAACATTATACAATATATGTATCTGGGTATCTAAATATCACATCCTACCCCATTGATATGTACAAATTTTATGTTTCTATGTATTTATTAAAAAACAAATTCAAAAAGAAACACTGGGTCAGGCATGGTGATGCATACTTGTAATTCCAGCAGTTTGGGAAGCTGAGGCAACAGTAAAGCACTAAGCAGCCTCAGTGAGACCCTGTCTCTAAATAAAACACAATATAGGGCTGGGGATAGGGCTCAGTGGTCGGGTGCCCCTGAGTTCAATCCCAGGTACTCCCCCCAACCCCTGCAAAAAAGAAAAGAAACACTGGTTATGTGTTAGAAGAGTGTTCTTTGAGCATCACGTCTGCTTTCTTTTCATTGCTTTCACTTCCTTATCCTTTTCACCAACATTCTATTTGCCTGTTCCTCATGTGATACACCGTAATGTTTACAAATATGTATATATTGTGTAGTTGCGAAATTGAACTAATTAACATGCATTACCTAATGTCGTTTTTTTTTTTTTTTTGGTAAGAACACTTAAAAGTGTATTATTTTTAGTGATTTTCAAGAATATAATATGTTGTTACTAACTGTAGTTACTGTATCATGCAATAGATAACTTTGTCTTCTTCCTCCTATGAGATATTTTGGGTGCTTTGATCAATGTCCTCCCATCCCCTGCACCATGAGCATTAATTTCCAGTTGTTGTTTTATTAGCAGGACTTTACTGCTTAGAATTCCTCCATATGTATTTCTAGCATATTGTCATGAGAATGTGCCTATTTATTATTTGAGGTTATCTGCATTAATACAATGGAACAAAAAATTTGTAAAGTGACACTTGTATCTGGTGCCATTAGGCAAAATATGTTATGAACAGATATAATTTCCATAGCTGCTTGTTGTCACTAAATGAGGACAGCCTTTAGAACTACACTAAGATAGGATGGTACCTATACATATCAAGTGATTTTCATAAAATATTTTCTTTCATCTTCACAACAAAGCTGCAAGGGACATAATGCCATACCAATAGCTGCTTTAATAAGTAGGGCTGGTGCAGTGGCTCAGAGACACCATCAAAGATCCAGGCTCCCTTTCTTCTGCTCTTTATGTTGTAACTCTCCTTGCATCCCAATTTTACTGATAGCAGCTACCTTTTGGTAAGAGCCTTTTTGTGTTGGCTCTTCCTCTTGGTTGCAAAATGGTTATTGCATCTTAGAGCACCACACTGAGATCCAAGGAAGAGAGAAGAGGAATGGAATCACCTCGTCCAATTAATTAAAAATGTAGTGTTTGTCCAGGAGCACCAGAGCAGATGTCCTCTTATGTGTCAGGGACCACAACTGGGTCACTTGGCCACTCAGACTCCAAGGAAGGCTGAGAAATTGGGAACTCTTGTCATGTAGGGTTATGACTCACTTCTTTGGGATTCTGTTAGCAGGACAAGGAGGAGGGCGTGGATATTGGGGGTCCACTGGTACTGTCTGCTTCAGCTATATCCTGTATTTGTCTCGCCCATTAAAGTTTAGATTGAGATGGCCTATAAGATGGGACTAAAATCACCAGCTCTTGGGCAACAGAGTTAGAATATCAACCAAAGTCTGTTGCACATACTCCTGTTATGCAGCAAACCTCCATTGTTTCATGAAGGGCATTTTTATAACGCAGATGATATTTACAGTGATAGTTATGTGATGAAGCTAGTCTTATGTGCAAATAGTACATTTCAGGTTTTCAATAGCTTAAAAGTGAAATAAAGGGGCTGGGGATGTGGCTTAAGCGGTAGCGCGCTCGCCTGGCATGCGTGCGGCCCGGGTTCGATCCTCAGCACCACATACAAAACAAAGATGTGTCTGCCGATAACTAAAAAATAAACATTAAAATTCTCTCTCTCTCTCACTCTCTCTTTTAAAAAAAAGTGAAATAAAGTATGAAGTTTCCTCACTTATCACCCTAGTGAAATAAAGAATTTCCAGTAACACCAGGCAAAGTTTTGTTATGGATTTTCTGGGAGAAAATTAAAGGACTAGAACAGCCTCATAATTTACCTCAATGTGGACACCAAGAAAATGCCAAAACTAACACAAGTGACAGGCTAGAGTGGGTTTAAAAGGAGGCTGCCCAGATGATGTAGTAAAGGTGTGATATAGAAATTAAGGTATTTAAGGAAGTCCTGGGCTGCCCTCTTGCTGCAAGTCTCTGCAATCCCGTCAGCTGAGAGCCAGTTCTGGCCATTCCTGAGGTTTTCTGCTTCCCTGGTCCTTCCCTTGTATCCTGTTCCTGTTTTGCTTTCCTCGGCTGCTCATCTTTCACTTCCTCTTTCCTCACTTGGAAAGAGTGTTGAAATAACATTTCATTATTTGGCACCACAAGGCAGTAGTAGTGTCCCCACTTTGGACTGTTTCTGCCCTGGCAGGAGAAATGGTTTCAGTAAGTTTTTCCATTTCCCATTTGCTCTATTTCCTGTCACGTACCTGGCCAGATCTGTCCACAAGTGTAGGAGAGGGGTCGCATGCTGTGCCTCTCACTGTTTGGGAGCAGTGGCGGAAGTGACCCTGGCTGAAGGACATTGTCCAAGGTTAGCTGTAAAGGTCTCCCCCTGGAGTTTGGAGGAGATTTCTCTTTCCTTTTCAGAACATGGTCACGTGTCACACAATATAAAACTTGGCTCTCACTGCTCATCCTGGGTTCTTGTTTACTTTTTGTCTACCTTCTAAGAGTTACTGTGATCCAGTTTTGTTTTAATTAAGATAAACTCATGTCTCCCAAACATCCATTGTTCTCTGTGAGAAAGAAACAAACGGAATAGTTTTGCTTGGCTGTTTAAGACAGAGAAGTGGCTTCTATTTCAGAATGCAGGTCATCCTAGATGGAGGAGAGCAGCCTGGGTGGAGCAGCCATCCTCCAATCTGGCCAATCCAGACTCCTGGGCTCCAGAGTGGCAGCTCTCAGCAAGTGTCTGCTTGGCATCTTCTGGAGCCACTTTGGCGTGGGAGAAAGACCTTGTATGATATTCCTCATATGTCATTCCCCTTAAGACAGACATTTCTTCTGCTTCCCTTTCTCTGCTCACCTCATCTCCCATGTCTGGAGAATATGAAAGCAAACTTACTATTCTTCACTGTACAGGGGCTAGCACATCAAAGATGTGCCATTCATTTACTTAGTGACAGCCATGGGGACAGAATACTCTGAGAATTCTGGCTAGTAGATGAAGAAAAATATGATAAAGGAATGAACCAAAAAACTTACAGGAATGACAGCAAGTGTATACAAAACAATTTCTTTGGATTCCGTGCCATTGATTCAGTTTTCTGCAACTTTAATTTTTCGCCCCCCGCCCCCCCCCCGTACTTTTAATTCTGTCTAAGTCCTTCTCTTCCCTTGATTGAGCCTAATTGGATTGCTGACCCATGATTCGTTGCATTTCATTATTAGCAACGTTGCTAACATGCACTGATCACTCACTGTGTATGTGGCATGGTGCTAGTTCTTGGGGATGCACACAGGTATGAAATAGCAGGTGCTTGTTGCTTCATGTACCTAAGAAATAATCAGTAGTTCAAGATGGTTCATATTAATAAAAATAAGTGAAAGGATTTATATGTGCTACAGAACTTCTGAAGAGGAGTCAGTTACCTGGTGAGTCAGCCCTGAAGGACAATGGAAGAGGCATTTGGGAATGTTGCATGCTGGGCTTTTCTGGGAGCAGACTCAGCATGCAAGAAGTTTATTAGGGAGTTCCTTTGACTTTGACTCCCAGGGAGGAAACAGGTGGGGCAGAGGGAGAGGTCAAGCTCTCAATGCAGACCCAAGGACAGTGTTGGCTCACTCACAAGGAACTCTGGAGCAAGTATAGTCTTTAGAATTGCCCCAAGCTGGACTGAAATGACCAGCCCTTTATACCCCAGCTTCAATTAGACACTGAATGTGTCTACAGAGAAGGGTTGGATGCTACGCTTCTCACTGTTCCTTAGGAGTTGTGAAGTGACCCTGGCTGAAAGACATTCTCCAAGGTTAGCTCTTGGGTTTTCCACTGGGCAGAGCTATGGCTCTAAGAGACATACCTTCCAGCTTCTCAGTCAATCCCTGAATAGGCTTATGGAGAGCAGCTATTTGAGAACACTGCTAAGGCAACAAGCACTTCATTAAAGAGGATCCTGGACAGCTGTCAACATGTCCCCATAGGGAGACTGGCATAAGTCAGTGCGTCGTTATTGATGGTGATGACTGGAACAGCTGACTCGCAGTGGCTGTTATGTGTGGCTGCATAGAAGGAGGTAATGGAGGTTGTCAGCAGGAGGCAGAAGGTGGAGGATCTTGACTGCCATGCTAAGGCTTTGAACTTTGTCCTGTGGACTTTAGGAATACACAAAATAATTTTAGCAGTGGGCATGTGAGACAGGTGAAGGTTTTTTTCTTTTTTTCTTTTTAAAGGGATAGGACTGGCTTAGGTTTATAGATAAACTGTAGTGGCAAGAGGTACATGAGGGGAAGATGGCTTTAGACTAATAATTTACAAATGTGAAAGTTGTGGTTAGTGAAAAGAGCCCTGGTTGCAACTTGAAATAACTGAGTTCCCATCCAAGCTCTCTCCCCTTGAATTGACTGGGTAGAAAAATGACAGGACTGAAAGTCCTTGTCCAGCTCTAACAATTTGTGCCTCTATGTTAAAGTTATCCTTTCGTTTGCATTCCTTAAAGTGTGTCCTCGGGAAAGATGTTGACGTCCAGTTGAGTGTAAAACCAGACTTCAGGAAGCTTTGCTTTAGATATTTGTATGTTAATTGGTTTCTCTGATCTCATGGCTTTCCAAGTCCCCATATTTTCACATACATTTTTGAAGCCAATGGATTATGGATTCAAGCTGAACCAGAATCATGTATCAGCTATTACAAGCCTGAGGTTTTTGCTTCTTAATCAATCACAACATATCCGGTAACTCAACCCAGCTCCACAGAAGACAGAATTAGCTTTCCTTATTGCAGAGATGGAATGTCTTCACCTGAGCTTCTGCTTAAATAGTAATGAAAGAAGGATTAACACTGGCAATAAAGAAATGAGCCAGTTTAATCCCAGACTTGTCAATGATATGAGTAAGATACATTTCCTTCTGCCTTGAGAGTTCTGAGCCATAGCTTGCTGTCATTCCCATAATCAGTAGCGAATCTAGGGAATAGCAAAAATAGGACAATTAACAGAAGGGATTAGCTCACTAGTGGGTCATGGCTCTGGCCCTCTTCTGTTTCAAAATGATTCCTAGAGAATTCTCTGTTGAAGAAACTTTCATTTCTTGATTAATTGACTCAAAATATGACTTTTCCTCCAAACCCATTTATTATTGAATGTACTCAATCTATCCATGTTAGTTCATTAACCAAATTGTTAATTCATGCCCTTCTTTAGTAAATATTAAATGCCTTGGATGTCAGGCACTGTACTAACTTCTAGAGATACTTTGGAAGGTAAAACCAGATGGAAGTCAAAACTTCACGGAGCTTACAGTCTAGTCAATGAAACAGACGTTGATCAGATGGTCACATGGTTTGCTCGGTAATAACAGACAAACCTCAGGTAAAGGTGCTCTGAGAAGGTAGCAGTGGAACTGAGCACTGAAGGATGTAAACTTAGTGGACTAAATTAACTAGGTGAGGCTGAATTGCAGCTTCAAGCCGTTGAGGAATATAATTTCAAAGTTATTAAAAACGTTGCATTTATGTCATTATGGACAGAAAGAAAAACCAATATATCGACTTAACCAAGTGTTAGAAGTCATCCAGTAGGTTCAAAGCATCAAATTTATGGTGGCCTTGAAAGTGTCTCAAATGATACATGAGTGGATATGATCCTCTTTGGAGCCTTGTTAGCCATTGTGGGTACTGGAAGCTCTTGGTCCAAGTAAATCAAGCACAAGAGGAGCCATTCTAGACACAAATCTATGCGTGCTGGTATTTTTTTCTGATATAGAGTTTTTTCCCAAATGGGGATCTTTTCCAAGAAGATGGGAAGCTGTGTGAGTAAATGCATTACACATGCCATGGAGGCTGGTGTGAACAGAAAACTATGTATGGACACCTTGTAATTTGATGCAGGGTCTTCAATAAAGGCAGAGGAGAAACTTCAGAAGTGATCTTCTCTTTGGGGGATGACTCCTCACTTACCACCTGACTCTATGTATAAGGAAATTTCCCAAGGTGTCCAGGTGAGGAATGAGAATCCACCTCACCAATGAGAATGCACCTTTAATCTTCTGAGGATAAATACCAGTCTAGAATAGTTTATTCCTACATGGGATAAAAGTCATCGATTAGCCCATGAGAAATGGGAAAAGACTGCATCAAAACAACAACAAAAAAACTATATCCTGAGGAGGTAAAGGAATAATATTAAAAAGGTAATTTATTGCATGAAATGAATACATTTTAAATTAGGATTTCTTTGGTTTTTGATGAAATTAAAGAATATATTGCACGTCGGAAGCAACAAAGTGAGGTGATACATTTCAGAATGTCTAGAAGAGTATGAAATGCCCAACACATAACCATGATTAGTGGCTGAAGAGCTGGAAGTACTTATTAACCTGATTTGACTATTAACATTGAACACATGTATTGAATTATTATGATGCACTAAAAGATGTATAGGTAATATGCCTCAATAAAATAAGGATAAATAAAATAAGCAAGTGATGCAATAGAAAGACTTAGATACTATTAAATGCCATGAAGGAGCCAAGTTAACATTGTGGAAAATTGAACCGATGACAAGGAGTACAAAGAATTAAAAATGCTGAAAAATGCTCTGCTTTGTGTATCTTTTCTCTCATTTCTGAAATTTTTGTTTCATTCCTTTATCATGTCTACATTGTTTGGTATAGTCTCAGCATTTTCTTTATTTTTGATTATTTGATATTATATATCAGTCATATATTTACTGACTTTATTCTTTTTGATGATTTTGGAAGTTTAAATTCTTGTCTAAAAAATTCCATACTGGATATTCTCAAAGTTTATCAAATACATAATTAAATGAATGATTAATGTACAGTCATGTATCTGTGTGCATGTGTGTATGTGTATGTGTATGTGTGTGTGTTCATCATACACATGTAAGCTTTCTTTCCCAAGAAAATACTTGGCTTTACTTTCAGCTTTGTGACCATATTTCCAACAGTTATTTATATTATTGTCTCATAGAATTCCTGTCATTTTGGAGATTTTCTATCTTGGCACTATCTAAAATAGCCAGTAACCATATATGCCTAACAAGCTCTTAACATGTGGTAAGTGTAAATTCAAGGTCAAATTATGAAGGTAGAGAAGAATCTAACTTCAGTGATACAACTGTCTAGAAGTTACCATATCTCTTTTTAACTCTATATACAACCTACTAGACTTAATACAGATATTTCCACCCATTGGTCAGGTTTGTGAAACTTTTCCTCATTTGTCAAGATGCAGCTCAAGTGATACCCTCCCTGGGAACCCCCCCACCACCACCACGTGCACACACACACAGTGTTCCAGATTTGTCTTTCCCTGTTTTCTCAGCACTTAGTACTTTCCTCAACAGTCCAACTAGATTAACCTTTGTGAGGACCCTCACTAAATGGGGCTTGCTGAATGTTACTTAGTATGTAAGTGGATTTTAACTTTGCTTAACCTGTGAAACCCTGGCTAACCTTCTGGAAGACGTGTTGGTTCTGAACCCCGACCATCTGTCAGTCATCTAGTCTGGTTATTGTTATCTAACCAGGGAGAGTCACCTCACGTTTATAGTTAAGGGATTGGGATTTTGGTGTCAGCTCTTCCAGACTTTGTGCCACCAGTCTCTGGGGTGCAGATTTCCCTGTCCCAGTTTGTTCTTCATTTGGGGTGATATACCACCCAGGGGCAGTCTAGAGCATGCAGAAGGAGAGGCACAAGGTAGGAGCAACATATTTCCAACAGTTACTTATGGTTTCATAGAATTTCTTTTTTTTTTTTTTTTTTTTTTTTTTTTTTTTTTTTTTTTTTTTTTTTTTTTAAAGAGAGAGTGAGAGAGAGGGGGACAGAGAGAGAATTTTTTTAATATTTATTTATTTCTTCTTAGTTCTCGGCGGACACAACATCTTTGTTGGTATGTGGTGCTGAGGATCGAACCCGGGCCGCACGCACGCCAGGCAAGCGCGCTACCGCTTGAGCCACATCCCCAGCCCAAGAATTTCTGACTATTATGGAGATTTTTCCATCTTGGTACTATCTAATAAATAGTCAGTGGCCATATATGCCCAACAACATATATGCCTATGCTGGCTTCTAGCCCAGCACAGTGGCACATAACCTGTAATGCCAGCAACTCAGGAGGCTGGGGCAGGAGGAATGCAAGCTCAAGGCCAGCCTCAGCAACTTAGTGAGGCCCTAAGCAACTTAGTGAGACGCTGCCTCATAATAAAAATAAAAAGGGTTTGGGGATGTGGCTCAATGGTAAAGCACCCTGGTTCAATCCCTGGTATCTCCCCCAAAACATGCTGGCTTTTTTCCTGGCCGACTTCAGTAAATGTCAAATCATATTTCTTGTGGGAGTTTATTTAAAGCCTATGCCCCTAAAATGTGGTCTGGGTAATATTCTTGATGAGTTGTTGGCACCAACCTGTGTTTTTCTATGTGAAAATGGCTAACCATGGATGAAAGTAAATCATAAAGAGAAGTCAGAAAAGAATTTAAAAAAAAAAACTTGATATCGTTAAGCATGAAAAACTTGCCTATTTTTGCCTTGGAAAGAAAAGCTCACTGTAGATTGTCAAATATGAATGCTTTGAGTATGGTTTGAGGTATGTTGAAATTAAAAGCTCTATAGGATGACTATGTGGTTGTTAATGGAGTTCAAGAATGCATATATAAAGTGTTCAGTAGGAGTCCACCTGTGCATGTTGAGAAGCCCTGTCCTTGTGCAGGGAACGATTTTGCTCCAGTTGAAGAACAGAAGGAAGGCAGTTTGCATTGTCATCTCTTTATCTGAAAGTTCAAGATTTTAAGGATCCTTGGTTGTTCAGTTTGTTTAGAAAATATTTTTGTTTTCAGGTTACCCAGTAGAAATCACTGTGAGAGTCAAGAGGCTTGCATGTATGAACAGTTTTTTGCAACCTTACCACTATTGACATTGTAGGTTAGAAAAATTCTTTGTGGTGAGGGGCTATTCTGGGGACTGCAGCATGGTTAGCAGCAGGTTTCTACCTGCTACTTCTAGTCTTGACCCCCTGCCGCAGTTGTGATCACTGAAAATGTCTCCAGCAGGACAGAACCGTCCAGCTGAGAGGCATGGTCTAGAACATTGGTTGAAAAGTGTAGGGCTGGAAGTTAATAATTTGTAGCATCTGGCTGCAGGCCTTCTTCCATCAGCTTTGAGATACCCCGAGGCAGTTTCCATAAATACTGCTTAGAGGCGTGCCAGTCTCCAGGACAGACTTCTTGGCAAGCACTCACCAAAGAGACCCTGTATTACCCGGGGTTTTGAAGGCCCAGTGAATGACTTGTTGAACCTGAATTGAACTGACTTATATATCAGAATAATTAACATTTTAAAAATGTCAAATTTTTAAAAATAAATTCAGCAGTTCAGAAAAAGTAAAAAGAGAACAACAAATAACCCTCAAATCCCATTCTCTAGAAATAGCTAACGTTCATATTTGAGTAGTATCGTTCTGAACAGAGTTCTATAAAAATGCTATGGTGTGATGCATGACATTTTAAAAGTATTTAATTTTGTATGAATTTAATAAATGAGGAAATGGGGTGAAACTGAAGGATTTGCTAAGCTTGAGACGAATATTCCATCATAGTAGAAAAAAATAATTTCCTCAAAGATATCTCCAAATATACCGTAGAAGATTATAAAACATTAGGAGGTTAGAAGTATTATGTTTTAAAATTGTCATACTTAAATCTTAATGTTATTTGACTTCCTTACAACTTTCTTCCATTTATCTGCCAAACTTTATTACATTATTATATGTATTAATGTAACCGAGTATAGTTTCTCTTCTAAAACCCTCATTCTCCTGTAGTTTATTCCGGGTTCAATATTTAAATGGATGGTGTTCATCACCATTGCTTTTATAGGACTGCTACAACCCTGTTTTTTAAATTTTGAATCTTCTCCTGGCTAATTGGATTTCATCATCAAATTTTTAAAGAAAGATTGAATTTCCTGAGTTTTTTTTCCCCACATTTGATGATGTTGTTAACTGTGTCTGTGTTTGTGTGTATGCACACGTGAGTGCATGTGTTAAAATACACATGACACAGATTTGCCATTTGAACCATTTTAAGGGTACAGTTTGTTGGCATCAAGCACATCCACGTGGTCATGTGGCTGCCACCACCATCCATCTCCAGAACTGTTTTCATCTTGTAAACCTGAAACTTTACCCTCAGGCAGTAACTCCCCGTCCTTCCCCTCTCCTAGGCCTTGATGGTTGCCTTTTGACTGACTTCTTGTCTCTGTGAATTGACTACTTTAGGTACTCATAAGGGACATAATACACATCTGTCTTGTTGTGTCTGGCTCCTCTCACTTAGCAGAATGTCTTTAGGGTTCACCTATGTGCCAACATTTCATTCCTTTTAAAAGTTTTAAAAATTTTTTTGTTCCTTTTAGTTGTACATGACAGTAGAGTCTCTTTTGACATATTATTCAATCTTGGAGTATATCTTATTCTAATTTGTACCCAGTCATGTGGATGTACATGACGTTGAGACTCACTGTGGTGTATTCATATGTACATAGGAAAGTTATGTCATATTCATTCCACTGTCTTTCCTGTTTCTACCCCTGCTCCCTTCCCTTTATTCCTGTTTGTCTAAACCACTGAACTTCTCTTCTTCACAATTCACAATAGCCAAACTATGGAACCAACCTATGTGCCCATCAACAGATGAATGGATAAAGAAAATGTGGTTTATATACACAGTGGAATATTACCCAGCCATAAAGAAGAATGGGCATTTATGACATTCACCAATAAATAGATGGATTCACCAGTAAATTGAGAATCCATCTATTTACTGGTTGTGCTAAGTGAAATAAGCTAATCCCAAAAAAACAAAGATCAAAGGTTCTCTCTGAAATGTGGATGCTAACACACAACAAGGTTGGGGGGGGGAGTAGAAGTTCATTCCTTATTAAAGTTAATTCTCTTCTACTGGATGCATATTCTGTATTTTGCTAATCTCTTCATTTGTTGGTGGACATATGGGTTCTTTGTCTAATGTGAATAATGCTACTATGAAAATAGGTGTACAAGTACCTGTTTGCATCCTTGATTTCAATTATTTTGGGGTAGATACTCAAAAGTGAAATCACTGGATTACATGGTAATTATGCATTGACCTTTTTGAGGAGCCCCCATACCATTTTCCACAGCGGCTGCACCTTTCACTTTCCCACTGTCAATGAGCAACAGTTCTAATCTCTCACATCCTCACCAAGGCTTGTTTCTTCCTGTTTTGTTTTCTAACAGTCCTCCTAGTGGGTGTGATGTGATATTTCATTGTGGTTTTCATTGCACTCTAGAGGCAGGTGCCCATTAAAAATTATGTGGCCTCAGTTTGTTTTAATGATGGCCATTCTGTGATGAGAATCCTGTTTTAATATTTCTTATTTTCCTGAGACGTGATAGAACTAGAATTTTATGTGAAATCTCTAGATGTTTAAATCTTAGCAAATAATTTTTTTTCTTTTCTTGTGTGGCAAAATGGACAATTATAGTTAAGTAAATGAGGCCAGATGCCTCCTGGGGACCATAATTCTCCCTTTGTCTTGGTAACTGTGGTCACTACTCTTGTCCTGTGCACAGGGCACTGACATCTCACTTCAAGAGTGGGGTGGAGAATAGTCATCAGGCATGAATGAGGTTAGTATTAACTGCAGTCACTTAACATGGAAGCCCAGGAGTGGGCCTGGCACCTCTTTCCTCCTGTGTCTGGTCAGCTGCCAGGTCCCATGGATTCCTGTGCCTTCCAGCTTCCTATCTGCATCCTTCTCTTACACACGGTGCTACCAAAATGGAGCCTGTGCTCTGGTGTGCATGATTTCAGCAGCAGCCTTCTGATGTGAAGATCTGCTGCTTCCATCCTTCTCCATACTTCTTCCTGCCAGAGTAATTTTTCCAAAATACAATCTGCTGAAGTCACTCCTTTGCTTAAAAATATTTTGGTGATCCAGTAAATTACTGTGCTGGAAGCTCTGCTCTGCCTTACAGATCCACTCTCCACCCTTCCCCAGCCTGTGCTGCACACCCCCCACCCCCGGGTTGCTGACCTGTATGAATAGCATCCGTGGTCTCTCTGCCCTCTGTTTTCTGGTTGGACTTGGCCAATGGTGACATTGCAGGCGACTGGAGAGGAGGAGAGAGGTGGGTTTATTTCCCCAGCTGTCTGTGGGCTGCTGGGCACTGTGATTCTTGACCAATGTCCATAGCTTCTCACAGGCAGCCGATTCCTACAGCTGAGGCTGCCTTCACCCGACCCAGCGTGCAGGTCCCCAGCACATCTTGGCAGCCATACAGCCCGGGGAGCTGCACCTTATGAAACTCCTAACTCAGTAGTGTGTCCTTAAAACTCCAAACAGGACTTAGCAAACATGTTTATATTTGGGGAATAATTGAGAAATATGGTGTGCCTGGAGTTTGAGATAGAATGCGAGCAAGGAGCTGGGAGAAATGGAGCTGGGGAGGGAGGTAGAGAAAGCCTCCAGGTGTGGCACATGTGTCCTGAGCAATTGAGCAATCAGTGAAGGATTTATAGCTGGTAAAATAATTGGGAACACATGGGCTAGGAAAGGGTAGACCAAATTCTAGGGGCATTGGCTCTCAGGGTAATGAGTTTTGAAGGAAAATGTGTGTGTGTGTGTGTGTGTGTGTGTGTGTGTGTGTGTGTGTGTGTATCTTAAAAAAGATTAGACTGGGCTGGAAAAGTGAGGGGTAAGGGGTCAGAATGTGGAGCAGTTCTCAGTGGTACCTAGCACCCAGCTGTAGATATGTTGGTATTTGACAGTCCTGGTTGAACTGAATTGCTGAGTCTGTATGACAGCTTGAGTGACATTTTTATGTCATTTACCCAGTTCATATTTTAAATTTTTTGTTGTTCAAGATCTGAAGGTAGTATTAACCCGAAAGAATGTATTTACTGTTAACAAAATCTAAGTCATTTGAGATCCCCTTAAATAACCTTTGTGGGAACATTGGAATGAACCTTTATTTGATGTCTGGGAAGTAATATCCCAGTGGAACTCATTTTATTTGGGGTTGTTTTTAATATAGAGCTGTTAATATAGCATTTCCAATAAGTGACCTTATATGTGAAATCTGCGTTTAATTACTCATGTTTTAGCAAGACTGGTAGAACTATACTGTTCATTATAAGTCATAGATTTAAGGACTTGTCAGGAAAATGTTTTATGATTTGATTTATGCCTCGGGATCCAAGAAGGGCAAGCAGTGCTTGAGTCTCTATGAGATTGTGAACACACTCCTACAATATTCTTGGCTTTTACCAAGTCCTATTATATAATGAGTAAACAATATCTTTTTTTGAATTTTTCATCCAAAATATTCCCTAGCTAGAACTTTACTTAGGAAAATATGATTTCCTAAGAGATCTTTAAGCCTGATAATATTAACCAAACAACACACAGTGCATATTGTTTCTTTGGGTGTGTTTTTATAGTTTTCCCTTTAGTGTTTTACTTTCCCCCTTTAAAATAGAAGAACTTACCCTGAGTGTCTCATTGCACAAACTAGACATATTCATTCTTTAACATTAAGAAATAGAGATGAGCAAATAAATAGAAACTTGCATGTAACCCGTGCTGTGGGAGATGATGGGGTGCCCATGGTTCTAGCAGAATTGGTGTGCCCTGGGGAAAACCAGTGTCCCCGCTCTCTTAACCAGTGCTCCAGGAATGGCTCTGTTTGCAGTATCTCGTCACCCTGGGTCCCTTGTGTCTGTTGCTCTAGGCAAATGAGGATAGACACTGCCTCACTCTGTCCTTTTACTTCTCTCTTGCTGCTGCTCACTGGTTTGAGAGCTACTTGAGGACCAGTTTCATGCTTGTCCTCCTAGGACATCAAGCACAGAGCCTCGAACTTTGGTGCATGTTTGTGTGAGAAAATGAGCAAATGCGTCTCAGTCCACGAGAGTCGGTCAGGAACGTGCATTCCTCATGAAATAACCTAGATAAAATGAAATGCTTTAGGAAACCAGGAGTACAGCTCTGCTTACAGTAAGGGTGGGGAGAGTCCAAGACTTCATTGAGATATAGAAAGTATGTTGCGGTTCAGCAGATCACAGCAGCAGATGTGTTTAATCCATGATGCAAAAGGCTAACTGCGGGTGATATGGGTCGGCTGCTGCATTTGACTGGATTCCTGGTGGCGAGAGGGAAGTGGAGAAAACACCAGTCAGTGGGGGAAACAGAGGTCCATGAGGAAAAGAGGATTTGTCTAGGGCAAGTCAGAAAGAGGTTCTGCTTGGGCTCTGGAACATGTGGTTCTTGAAATCATGGTGGATCACCTAGGAAGTGGGGATGGGAATATTCACCTCCAGGGTTTGTGGAGAAGGTGAGAGAGAAGGCAGGAGAAGTGCTGGCATGTAGGTCTCACTCCATACATAAGAAGAAGCTGCCTCACAATTCTGGGTTTCCCCCAGGCCTTACCATGGGGTCTAGACTCAGGCAGGGACATAGACTTGGATGAAGTCAGACTTGGATTGGGTTTGGAAACAATTAACCTTATCAAGTAACATTAAATTAAATTTAATTTAAATAATTACTTGACAATGTTGAAAAGGAGGAACTGTGAACAGAGGTACCCAACTGATAAACACAGAAGTTGCTTGAGGTCAAAGACGTGGCCATGGGGCCGGTACTTTGGCTATATTTTATTGTCACTGGATGTCTGGGCTGGGGCTGGCCACGTGAGGCTGCTCCATACCTCTTCTCTCGGGAGGCTGGCCACCACTACCTTGCAGCCTGAGAATGTTGACTTCCCCCCTGCCTGGTCCAATTCCTCCTCACAGCAGATTTCTCCTCTCCCTGCCTCCTGCCATTTGACCGCAGTGATTGGTATTGTTTCATATTTTTATTGTAACGTTAAACTGTGCTCACAGATTCCAAGTCTGATTATTTGGCTGCTTACGTGACTTTATGGTCTGCTTACTATTTTTTTTTTAAAAAGTAGAAATATGTGTTAATGGAATTCTGTAAGATTAGGGAGCTATGTCCAGCACGTTTATCGGGTGAACACATGGACGCTGCAAAACTGCAGAGTGGCTCACAGATGGGTGATAGGATCAGGGCTGAAGCAGACCTCAACAGGCTGGTATCCTGGGCCAAAACCAACAAAAGGAAATTCAGTAGTGATTAATGTTAAGTCTTGCATAAGCACAAATGGAACAGAGCTGGCTCTACCATCCTCGTCGTGAAAAAAACAACAACATTATTTTGAATAAGAACAACGCTTGCGGACATTTATGAGACATTCGCCACCTACATTTATTGAGATGCTGTGTGACTTATTTTGTATGATATTTGCTTTAAATCCTGTTTGGGCAATGGTGATCATCTCATTTAATAGATGAGTTTTAGAAAGCCTAAGAAATGTGTCCAGATTCAAACAGCTTTTAACCATTATGTGATATTGCCTCCATAGTGAATTCCAATAAAAAGTGTGGCTGAAAAAGAAAGGAATGAAGAAAGAAGGAAAGAAGGTGAGAAGAGAGGGAGGAAGGGGAGAAGGAAAGAGGAGCTAAGGCTTAGGTTCCATGAAAAGAAACATGGACCAGAGAGACAATGTGTGGTCTCTGTTTCTCTTAGATACAGTGTTGTATTCTGGACATTGCATTTTTATTTCTATTTACTTACTTATTTATTTACTTATACATACATACATACATATCAGGGATTGAACCCAGCTGTGCTTAACCACTAAGCCACATCCCAGCCCTTTATATTTTTTATTTTGAGACAGGATCTCACTAAGTTACTTATGGCCTCACTGAGTTGCTGAGGCTGGCCTCAAACTTGTGATCCTCCTATTTAGGCCTCTCCTGTCTCTGGGATTACAGATGTGGGCCACTGTGCCTGGCCTGGACATTACATTTTTGGATCAAAAATTTGCAAATATAAATGTGTGCAGAGATTGAACACAGTCATGAAAGAGCGAGGCAAGTGGAAGGCAGTAGATCTGGGAAGCTCTAAGAAGGATTCTGCTGCAGAGGAGGCTTACAACCCACTGCCCATCACTCTAGAGGAATAGAAGATCCAGGGCAGCAATTTCTTCTTGTTGTAAGGAACACACACACACACACACACACACACACACACACACACACGTGTGTTTTAGGAAGCAACTCTGGTGGTGCTTCATTCTGCTTCAGCAGAGGTTTTTGATTTTTTTCTTTTTCTTTTTTGAATGCTTATTATAATTATGCTGCTAGGATCAAAGGGAATAGAGAACTAGGTAGAAGTCAGGGACTTAATTGCCACTCTGTGGATAAAGAAAAATACAAGAAAAGACCTGCAGGGAGTGGCATGGGGGTTTCCAAGCAAAATCCAACCATCTTCATGGCCAAGGAGATAAGAAAACTTTGAAGGCTCCTCTTGAGATGCTGTTTTCTCTCCATTTTCTTGGAGTGGGAGAACACCCAGTTGATCCAATCAGAGAAACCAAATGCTTGTATTTTATAACATACCTATTTTAATTATTTTAGAATCAAGAATTTTTTTTGTAAATAAAGGTGGAGAAGTCATGGAAATAAAAGTGATTCTAAGTATAAACTGAACAGATGGGATAGTGGGAATAAAAACAAAACGATACTGCAACCAACTGTCAGCTTTCCCTTAAAAATATATTTGATGATGTTTTTCAACTTTTCACATTCCACCTATCCATGTATCGAGTGGCAAAATGGACAATCAGTTTCAGCTGTGTATATTTTAGACATTTACCTAAATGATTTGGACTTACCTCACCTAAATGTCCAGATGAATGTATTAAACTGCTTATTGTATTTTTTATGAATTAAAACTTTATGTTCTCTATTATATTATAGGCAGAGCACAGTCATGTTTGGTGACATTTAAGGGTAGAAAACTGAACTGAACAGTGGTCTAATTAGAACAGTAAATAGTATGGGTTTAATTAGCCCCTGGTCCCGATGACAGATTTGATCAGTCGCCAGATATTTATCCTTTCCTTTCCCTTGACTGTTCCTGAAATACTGCCTCGTGTAGGACTGCCCACTGTGCTCTGGATAGGTAGTTTGGCAAGAAGCCATGAAACCTGGGGACCAGTGAGACCGGAGTGAAAATTATTGGAAAGCGCCCTCTTTGCTCCCAGTCATTATTTCTTCATTTCAGTTTTGAAGGTTCTCTCTAAAGATCCCTCTAATTTAATTTTTATTTTTTGGTTGGATGAGGTAACTTGCCTAAGGGCTTAAGGAAACCTGGGCAATATCTAGTTGGGTCACATGCTGCCGTTTATGACTTGCCTCACAGTTTCCTTTATAAACGTAGCCTTTCTCCAGCTTAGAACCTACCCGTAGTTTAAACTCTGGTTGACTTGAACTTTTCCTTGTATACCAGTAGGATATGTTTTTTTGTTGTTGTTGTTTCTTTGCTTACTAGTTTTAATTAAGGTATTATGTGTTTTGTTTTAAAAAGATTGCATAAGATAACAGAAACAAAAACAAAATAAAAGAGGTTAAAAATCGCTCAAAGCCCTCTCTCCTAGAGGTGATCCCATAACATTTTGTTTAAATTTTCACTCCTTTCTCTATGCATGTACAAGTTCACCTGAATTAAAAATGATATAGGCCAGGCATGGTGGTACATTCCTACAATCCTAGTGACTCAGAGGCTGAGGCAGGAGGATGCAAAAATTTGAGGCCAGACTCAGCAATTTAGCAACACCCTCAGTAACTTAATGATATCCTGTTTCAAATTAAAAAATAAACAAAACTGGGGATGTAGCTCAGAGGTAAAGTATCAAGTCATGATTTCTTCAATTCATTTTTGAAGGTCCTTTTTACAGATCTGTCTAATTTAATTATTTTTGTACCACCCCCCCCCCAAAAGAAAGATACAGCATGTATTTATTGTTATCTAGTGATTTTGTTTTGCCCTAAACACATATTTTTATTATTTATTTGATATTGGAAGTTGAACTGAGGGATGCTTAACCACTGAGCCCCATCCCCAGTCCTTTCTATTTTTTATTTTGAGACAAGGTCTGGCTAAATTATTGAGGCTATCCTCCAACTAGGGATCCTCCTGCTTCAGCCTCCCCAGTTGCTGGGATTACACATAGTTTTAAAAAGAAATTTCAAACAACAATTAGAAATTAATTAGCTGGCATCCAACATAGCACCATCTGGTTTTATCAAATTTACCATTTTGTCATATTTTGTCATAAGTTGCTTTGGTCCTTGCTAAGTTGCTGAGGCTGGCCTCAAGTTTGTGATCCTTCTGCCTCCCCAGCCTCCTGAGTTACTGGGATTATAGGCCTGGTTTTTGATAATAGGAGAAAAAGAGACATTCAGTTGTGATTCTTCCTAGCAGATTGGCTCCTCATCCCACCTCCAGTATTCTTAGAGGCCATCTGATGTGAGGCCCTTGTAGCCCACATAGTTACATTTTCTACTTGATTTTTGAGTGTATATTCATAGACCACTACTGTCTTCTGAAGTTGAAGAGAGAGAAAATACTTTGTGTTTAAATTTTAATGTAATTAAACCTATCAGTCTTTCCCTTTGTAGTTTCTTCCTTTGTTAACATATCTAGGACAGTCTTTCTTACGCTAACTCTATATTGGATGCTCTCCCGCTCCAAGAAAATAGAGAGAAAACAACAAGAGCCTTAATCTATAATTTTATGGTTTTACTATTTATAATATAAATTTCTACTATGTCTGCAATTAATTTTGGTATATTTTATGAAGAAGCTATCTATGGTTTTTAAGAATCCATTTATCACATTGGTTTGTGTTCTTATACTATAGTCTTATTCTTGGGTCTGTTTTTGGACTCTTACTAAATTTTAATAGCTCAGATTGCTTATTGCTACATCAATTCTATGCTCTTTTAATTGAGGCTGTTTCTTCTCATGCCCTTATTTTAATCTTTTTAATTGCAGTTAAAAAAAACTCATAGCATGAGACCTAATTTCTTAAGAAATTTTGAAGTGTATGGTTAACTACAAGCACAATGTTGTGCAGCAGATCTCCACAACTGTTTAGTTTTGTGTGACTGAAACTTCATAGCCATGCAAACCTAACTCCTCCTTTCTCCCTCCTGAGTCCCTTGAAGCTGCCATTCTACCTTCTGCTGCAGTGAGGTGGACTACTTTAGAAAACTCAGGGAGGTAAAATTATGCAGCATTTGGCCTTCTGTGACTTGTTTGTTTCACTTAGTGTAATGTCCTCAAGGTTCATCCATGTTGTAGCATGTGACAAGATTTCCCTTTTATGGCACCATAATATTCCATTGTACATATGAATATAGCACCCTTTGTTTATCCATTCATCTACTGATGGATACCTAGGTTGCTTCCACCTCTTTGCTATTGTGAACAATGATACAATAAACATGGCTTTGCATGTATCTTTTAGGAGTCCTGATTTTAATTCTTTTAGATAGACATCTGGAAA
The DNA here is from genome assembly GCF_964194105.1 of Spermophilus citellus. NCBI lineage: Eukaryota > Metazoa > Chordata > Mammalia > Rodentia > Sciuridae > Spermophilus > Spermophilus citellus. The sequence goes on from NC_138185.1 coordinate 70,550,495, forward strand.
TGGAATTGATTGCTTGGTTATTTGGTGATTCCATCTTTCTTCCCCGCCCCTTTGGTTTTATATATATATATATTCCCATAGATAAGCTTTTCCAAAACTTTCCCTCTTAGGATTTTGATTGGAGTTGCTACAAATTTATAGATTAATTTGGAGAGAATTAGCACTTTACAGTATTGAGTCTACCCATTCAGGACTGTGGTTGTCTCTTCATTTATTCACATCAGATTTAGTTTTCCTAGTAAAGTTTTATAACTTTATTTAAGTAATAGGCTTCATTTCTTATCTCTATATTTTCCCCTTGTAACCAACTCCTCTTCTTCTTGCTTTCCTAGAGTATCCTGACATAAGTCAATGGTGGTAAGTCCCAGAGACAAACCAAATATACACAAAATTGACCCTTCCCTATTTTATTGGACTCCTAAGCCTTATAACTTAGCTATGCTCATCTATCTGACTTTGTTTTCTTGAGGTGGAACCTCTCTCTAAGAAAGTTCCAGAAATCCTCATGCAGAAGTATTCCTTGGGGGTTACCATTAGTTTGTCTGACAGGCAGGCGAGTCCGAATTTCAGTGGGGAGCACTTCTTAGGTTCAAGGTGGGACCCTGCTATGTAAAAAAAAAAAAAAAAAAAGAAAAAAAAAATATATATATATATATATATATATATATATATAATTTAGAAAAACAATAGAGTGATATTTAGGCAAATTATTTAAATTTAGAAATGGTAAAATTTCATACTTCAAACTGAGCTTAGAAACCATCTGAACAAAGGCTTCTTAAGGTTGAAAGACTTGCATGTACCAGCTAGTTTCTGTACAAACCTTTCTTGTGTGATTTTTTAAAAAATGCAGCCATTCTAAAGCAAAGCATTTTTAGGCAACTTTGGTCTCTGAGAGCAATCTAGAAGAAGAATCTAGAAAAACTGGGGGAACTATGGGATATTTCTACCACATGTGTCTGTAATGCCTTATGTGTGTTTCACATCTAGACCTCAAGAAACGCTCGCTCAGATGAAGACAAAGATGGCAACTGGGATGCCTGGGGCGACTGGAGCGACTGCTCCCGCACCTGTGGGGGCGGAGCCTCCTATTCTCTGCGGAGGTGTTTGACAGGAAGGTCAGTGGTGGCTTGACCTGCCCTGTGTGGGGGCGTGTTGGTGCCTCTGGAGCGCTGGGGAGGGGCAACCCTTGACTTGGGTTTGGTATGTACTGAGATAGTGGTTGAAAACATCTGCTAGGTCGAAATATTAGTCAACCTCGAGTTACCATGTTTAATAAGGTACTAGTTTTCAAGTGTATGGTCACGTACCCAAACCAGACAGTCCTCCCAGGAGTCCGAGGCACCAGGCACATGGGCTTTGAGGAAGAGAAGGCTTGCCACATTACATCACTGAGATTTGAGGTAAGATGGTATGTTTTGGGGGTTCCACCCTTGAGTGACTTCGATTTTAATTCATTTCTGATTCATTTGCCCTTAGCAAACCATTGATTAAGAAGGTAATGCAAATTTCTGTTTCCACATCTTAGATATGTTAAATAACATGTGTAAAATGTAAGATCAGTTCATTAATAAAACCCATAAGCCTGTACCCCTCGCTTTTTGAGACAATTTGAGATATTTCCTCAGGGGACAGTTTAAATCCCAGCTAATTTCCCTCAGCTCTTAGGAAAGACAAAGCCCCAGGTTGATGAAGCCAGATGTGCTGGTCCTGGACAAAAGAAGACTCCAAGGTTCCAGCAGCCATTCTTCAGATTTAAGACGTTGTCAGGTGAAAGAATAAATTGTTTATCACTGATTAGTCTCGAGGTATAGAGCAGACATTTAGGCCCTCGTTTAGATTTCAACAAGACTGCTGTTTTACGACCAAGTATGTCCTCTAGTCTCCTTAATCCTTCAATAAATGGTTATCGAACTGAACCCAATGAACTTTCTCAATGAAATTTAGTCCTTCCTCTAGGTCTCTGGCTCCAGACCCTCTTTCTACCCCTGTTACATGTAAGGAGTTTAACAATTCATGAATTCAACTAATGCAGATCCTGTCCACGTGGTTCTTACAGTCCAGGGAGACAAATAGCAAAGAAGCTTTCAAATTATACATAATGAAAATTTATGTCTTGGGATGACAAAGCAGTTTGTCTGCTTCCTCATGTTTTCACAGTGGTGAGGAAGTAAAGGCCCTGCTGTTCTAGGTGAGCAATGCTGTATGGAAGTACAATAGGGAAATGGTGCAATAGTGGGATGTACTTATCCTGCTGAGGCCTGCCAAGGGAGGGCCATGCACCTGTGGACCAGGGGAGCAGGAGATTCCTAGGTTGAGCATAATTTCCTTCCGACTGTTGAGAAGTCGCTGAAGGGAGAGTGTTCAGCTAGAAATTAAAGTAGGGAAGGTAGGACTTTGGTGCCTTTTAACCTCCCAAGTCTGGAGAATATGAATAATTTGCAACTAAACAATAGGGTTATAGTGGAAAGGAGTGGGGTTTGTTTGCATTTGTCTTTGTTGAGTTTTTTTTTTAAATATTATATACTTGTCTTTGTTTTAAAAAGAAGAATTTAGAGGAATACATTAAGGGCTATGAATGATCACATTCATCCTCTTATCGTTCAACCAAAATACTTACATGTTTATTTATTATTTGATCATTTTTTGAAATGATGTTGACTGTGCTTGAAACATCCTTTTGTCAAGTGTCATGTCGTAGAATGTGTGTGAGTTCATGCCTTCTCTCTCCCAGGTGGGCTGTGCTACTGATGCAAACGCTGTGGATAAGGAAGGGCCAATCACACAGCTTCTTGTCTTTTCTGCACCTATTCAGAAAGGAAGATTTGGTCAGGAGGAGAGGGAAGGGGCTGGACTTTACCATTGTGAGCAAACATGGGTGTGCTCTGGTTTGGCAGGTGTTTAAAGCTGGCTACTGTGAGCACTTGGATGGATTTTTCTAAGATGCTGCCCCTGCCCTCCCAAATCTCTTGGGATCTCTTGCCTCCAGTTCCCTTGACTTCCGCCGTCCTAAACACTTTGTCTTGGCAATACTACTCTTTCCTGAGCTTCTGGCCAGGTAGGCATATTCTGCTTATTTACCTGTATCCACCCTTGGTGGCTGCTCTGGTGAGTTCCTGAGACAACTCCACACTGACTCTTTCTTGCATGTGGCCCACCCATCTCTGGACCACAAGAAACCCACATGCACACATTGCTAAACACACTGTCAAAGTTCAGGGAGCCAGCACAGATGCGCCTACTCTGCTTACAAGGGCTGCTGCAGCTGGTTTCTCAGCTATCAAGTTTTTCAGGTGTGAATTATACACCAACAGTCTGCAGGGGAAACATATTTGAGCCATGTCCCTGAAGTTTTTTCCTCTTGGTTTGGAGTTAGCAGAGTCATCCCTTCTGCTCAGGATGGGGCAGGGTGAGGCTCACAACATAACTTTCTCAATGAAATCTCCACAAGTCCTTCCTCTAGGTCTCCAGCTCCAAGTCTTCTTTCTACTCTTTGATGTGGGTAAGGACTTTAACACTTGTGAATTTGATTAATGCATATCCTATCTGCATGTTCATTCAGTCTAGCAAGAAAGATGATAAACAAAAGGAAGCTTCAAATTACATAGAGTTAAAAATTGTGTCAAGTGGGGGGATTAGGTGGTAAGGGAAGCCCTCTGTTCAGGGCTACCCTGATTTCTCAGGGAGGCCTTTCTGATTCCAATCACTGAGAAATGATTTACTGTGAGAGAAGGTCACTCATGTGAAGAGGTGAGTTCTAGGACCCTGCCCCCACCCCCAATCAGATATTGGGATCAGCACATGCAAAGGCCTTGGAGCAGGAAAGGAAAGGTTTTTATGCTTGGAGAACATCATGTGAGAAAGTAGTGCAAGTATGTTGAAGAAGAAGGCCGATTTGTAGGCAAATGTAAAGAGCCTTACTCAGAAAAAAAAAATCATTTTAATTTTCACTTCACATATTTCATTCACATCCATCTTTTCTGTTATCCCTGTCCTGAAGAATTCTAAATGGTCTTGAGCTGCACTAGCTGATCTCTAGTGAGGAACTCAAGGAGCAGGCTGGAATCTCATTTTCTGACCTCCTGCTAGTGTCGTTTGCCTCTTTCCTGTGTTCCAGCTCCTGTTTCCTGATCACCTCTCTTCCTTTCTCTTAGTTCCTTCTTGTTTTTATGGAGTACATTCTCCAGGAACTTCCTGGTATGTGACAATGTCTTTCCCCTTAAATTTGGATGATGATTTTTCCAAGTGTGTGATTATGCAGGAATAATTTTCCCTGAGAAATTTAAGGACATTGCTGCTAACACCAAGTGGTGTTTATTGAAAAATCTGACAGCATTCAGAATCTCTATTCTTTTTTTCTCCTTCTCTAGATACATATGAAAGTGTTTGTCTGCCCCCAGTGTTCTGAAATGTCATACTATCGTGTCTTGGTGTGGGTTCATTTTTATCCACCGTATCGGGCACTTAATGGACCCTTTACTATGAAAACTCACTCCCTTCAGTTTTGAATTATTTCTTGGATGATTTATTCTTTGCTTTCCTCTATTTTTGTTGTTGTTGAAACTCAAATTATTTGAACATTAGCTCTTCAAATTTTCTCTTTGTCCATTTGCCATGCTTTCTGGGAGATCAACCTATACTTATTTTCAAACTATTTTACTAAATATTTCCTACTAAGTATTCTATTTTTTTTCTGAGATAATTTATTTTCCTTGAATTTTTAAAAATTGGGTTCTGTCCCTGCCTGATTCTTTTTTTATCTCTGAGAACATAAATTCCAGGTGGGGAGCCACAGAGAAATAGAGGTTTCTTTTCATCTTATAGTCTTAGTTCCTTCCAAATTGCTGTTTTCTGGCTTGTTTGTTTATTTATTTATTTAATTTTTTTAAACATTTCTTTATTTCACATTAGAGACTTTTCTGTGACTTCTGGTGACCCTTGTTTGTTCTTCTTTAAGAAAAAGCACTGTGAGCTTAATTGGAAAGAGATGTGCTGGTCCATCTCGTTGTCTGATGATGTCTCTGGGTTTGGTTTGGGACTACTCTGATTTCTCAGGGAGGCTCTTCTGATTCCAACATGTAGGAACCAAGGGGGCAGAAAGCTGGGATCTTGGCATTAAATATTTGAATTTATGTTTAGCCCCTGTTCTCAGTGTATTACTCTGGCCCTTCATTGTAGTTAGTTCTCTCAGTCCAGAGACTTCTGTTTTACCCACTTCAGATGATAGCACCGTCTTTGGTTGAAGCAAGAGAGGGTGTTTGGGGCCTAGCTGCTCCACACACAGACTTCCAACCAGTTCTGCTGGTTTTGACCCCAAGTTTATCCCACTTCAGATGTGTCTTTTGTATTACTTCTGGAGCTTTTTGTGCGTCTACAGAACAAATGGAGTTTCTTTTAGAAACTTCCCCATGTCTCTCACAGGACTTACCTTTTGTGGTCTGTGGAGTCCAAAAACATCCTTAGTATGAAATAGATAATTTAATTACCTCCACAACTTTTACAGAAATTGAATTTGCAATTAAAAAACCCTCTTCTAAACGATCTCCAGTCCCAGACGGTTTCACTGGCAAATTCTACCAAGCATTTAAAGAAAAATTTATAAAAATTTCATACAATCTCTTCCAGAAAATAGAAGAGGAGGAGAACATTTCCCAATTCACTTTATGAATCTGGTATGACTTTAATACTGAGACCAGAGAAAGGCGATACAAAATAGGAAAACTGAAGACTGATATATCTTGTGAATATGCATGTAAGGATTATTAATAAAATACTATCAAATAGCCTTCAGAAATAAAAGGAATTGAATACCATGACCAAGTGGGTTTATTCTAGGAATGTAAAGCTAGTTCAATATCTAAAGTTAGTCAGTGTAATCCAGCCAGTTTAAGAATGAAGAAGAAAAAAATCATAGGCCCATATCAGCTGATGCAAAAAAGCATTTGACAAAATTAAATTTATGAAGAACAACTCTCAGAAAAACAGGAACAGAGGGGAACTTCCTAAGCTTGACAACACCTAAAAACTTACAGCTAGCATTATAGTTATACGTAATGGTGAAAGACTCAATATTTTTCCCGTTAAATCAGGAACAATGCATAGTATCTCCTCCCACCAACAGAATGCTGAAAGTTCTGCCCTGAGTAATTAAGTCAAGAAAGGAAAATAAGTAAAACTGTCTTTGTGGATGACATTTTTGTCCACATAGAATATCCTAAGTAATCTACAAAGTAACTTCTAGAATGTAAAAGTGATTCAGAAAGGTCCTGGATATAGAATAAACATACAACAAAAAATCTGTTGTATTTCTCTTACTAACGATGAACTTTGACACCAAAATAAAAAGTACAGCACCTTTTATAATCACTCTAAAATGTCAAATATGTAGGTTTAAATCTGTATGAACATGTACAGGACTTCAAGGTGCTAATGAACGAAATTGAAGGAAACTCTGAATAAATGGAGATATATAACTTCTTCATTGGTTGTGAGATGCAACCCAGTGAATTTAACAGTTCAAATTGACTTATAGGCTGAATGCAATTTCTCTTAAAATACCATCAAGATGTCTTTTGTAGGTGTGAGCAAGAATATTCTGAAATTTATATGGGAAGGCAGAGACCTTAGAATAGCTTTGAAAAGAAAAAAAAGAATGGCTTATTTTATATTAGGACTTATTATGTATCTATAGTAACCAAAAGTGGTATTGGCAAGAGGACAAATGCATAGATCAATGAGAGAAAATATTTGCAAAGTGCATATCTGACTAAAGACTACTATGCATATTAAGAACCCTTTGAAATTAACAAGTAAAAATCAAACTAGTAATTAGCAAATGAATAAAAGTCATGAACCCATATTTTAACCAAAGAGGACACGCAGAAGGCAAGTGAGCACATGAAAAGATGGCCATCATTACTAGCTATTAAAGAAGCACAAACTAAAACAATAATGAGATACCATTACAATCCTATTAGACTGCCTAAGAAAAGAAGAAAGAAGAGTTGAGAACATGAAATGCTGGCAAGGATACAGAGAAACTAGATCACTTATGCACAGGTGGCTGGAATGCAAATTGGTACAGTCACTGGAAAATGGGTAGTTTCCTAAAAAATAAATGCAACTGTCGGATAAGTCAGGGCTTGTAATCCTGGGCATTCATCCCAGAGAAATGAAAACATAGGTTCACATAATTAATGTGTATAAATGTTTATAGAAACTTTATTCATAATAGCCAAACAGTGAAAGCAACCCAGATGCCCTTCATTGGGTGATAGTTAAACTGTGGTACATCCATGCCATGGAGTACTACACAGCATGAAAAGGAACCATTGACACACAAAGAACCTGGATGACTCTCCAGAGAGTTAGGATGAGGTTAATAAAAGCTAGTCTCCAAAAGTTGAATGCTATGATTCTGCTTATATAATACTCTTGAAATGACACAAATTATAGGAATGAAAAACATATTAGTAGTTGCCAAGTGGTAAGGAGAGCATTGGGTGGAGGGAAGAGGCTACAGCTACAAAAGCGGCTTGAAGGAAACTCATGATGAAGCAATTGTATATACTTTAACTGTATCTGATAATTCTTTCCATTGTTTCTTGCAAGAGCACATGATTTATAATTATTTTAATATAAGAGATTTTTATGTAATAAAAACCCTCAGAAATTCTAGGCAAAATAGGACATAAATCTATTTAATAGTAATGTTGAACCTAATAGAAATTAAGGAAAGTCCACAGAGTCAAAAACTAAAGAGGAAACTGAAGGCCAGACCAGCAAGTGCATAACTACTTCCTTGCCTGCCCTGGCAATGGAAATGGGGTTTGATGGTCTCTTGAACCCAGGCTGTTAAGTTTTAATTCCTTCTTAATCCAGGAGATCAAGTTTTGAGTGTATGTGAAGCACAGCAGCATGGAACTCCAGCCCCAACATAAAGGAGGGACCCCCATATGCTTACTAAACAGATGGGCCAGGAAAAAAGTATCATTCTACCAGCATAAAGAACTTAAATATTTTGGTTCTTAATTCTGATTAGAAATAAATTTTCTACTTTAGAACAATGGAACTGTTCTCCCAAAAGTTTGAGGTACAAATATATTGACCTGTCTCTATGTATGTGTTAAATATGTTGAATGTTATCTATCTCACATTACCATGGAAGCTTTGAGATAACTATATTAACATGAGAGGACCAGCGGCCTGCCGGTCCAATTGGAGTAGGGCCCGAGCAGAGCTGCCGCCCACATCCGGAACAGGCCCAACAACCTGCTGGCATGGTAGTCACGTCACCCCAATTGGAGTAGGGGCAGAGCAGAGCCGCCACCCGCGCCCGCAAGGTAGGCAGACCTGCGACCGACCGGCGGATCAGGCCCAGAGGCCTGCTAGCGTGGTAGACACGTCACCGCAGTTGGAGTAGGGGCCAAGCAGAGACGCCGCCCGCACCCGGAACAGGCCCAGCGACCCGCCGGCGAGGTAGACACGTCACCCCAATTGGAGGAGGGACAGAGCAGAGACGCTGCCCGCGCCTGCAAGGTAGGCAGACCTGCGACCAACCGACAGAACAGACCCAGCGGCCCGCCAGCGTGGTAGACAGATCACCCCAATTGGAGGAGGAGCACAGCCGCCGCCCGCCCCTGCAAGGGAGACTTTTCAACTATACAAGAGCAATATAAATATATAGGGGGAAAATTTCAAAACACAACAGTTTCACCAAGCAGAAAGAAACGCTAGCAGTATGAAAAGAAAAGGAAAGAAAGGACCACAAGCAAAGCAGGTCAACTCAACTTTAGAAGAAGTAATAGCTGCAGCAGATGGAATGTCAGATAAAGAATTCAGGATATACATGCTTCAGATGATCTGGAGTCTCAAGGAAGACATTAGACAGCAAAATCAGACAATGAAAGATCACTTCGACAACGAATTACATAAACGAATCCAAGAAGCAAAAGATCAACTATACAGGGAGATAGAGGTTATAAAAAACAAAAAAACAGAAATCCTAGAAATGCAGGAAGCAATAAACCAACGTAAAAACTCAATTGAGAATACTACCAGCAGAGTAGAACACTTAGAAGATAGAACATCAGACAATGAAGACAAAGTATTTCAACTTGAAAAGAACATAGACAGCTCAGCAAGACTGTTAAGAAACCATGAGCAGAACATCCAAGAAATATGGGATAATATAAAGAGACCAAACTTAAGAGTCATTGGGATAGAGGAAGGTATAGAGGCCCAATCAAAGGAATGAGCAATCTGTTCAATGAAATAATATGAGAAAACTTCCCAGACATGAAGAATGAGACAGAATCCCAAATCCTAGAAGCCTACAGGACACCGAATGTGCAAAATCATAAGAGATCCACACCTAGACACATTATAATGAAGATGCCCAGCATACAGAATAAGGAGAGAATTTTAAAAGCTACAAGAGAAAGGAAGCAGATTACATTTAGGGGTAAACCAATCAGGATAACAGCTGATCTTTCAACACAGACTCTGAAAGCTAGAAGATCCTGGAATAACATATTTCAATCACTGAAAGAAAATGGGTTCCAACCAAGAATCGTATATCCAGCGAAATTAAGCTTCAGGATGGAAGATGAAATTAAAACCTTCCACGATAAACAAAAGTTAAAAGAATTTGCAGCTAGAAAACCATCTCTTCAAAACATCCTCGGGAAAACATTACAGGAAGAGGAAATGGAAAATAACAATGAAAACCAACAGTGGGAGGTAGGACAGTAAAGGGGGGAAAATAATCAAAAGAGGAAAAAAACCATGTTTAGTAACATAAATAAACAAATATGGCTGGAAGAACAAACCATATCTCAATAATAACCCTAAATGTTAATGGCTTAAACTCACCAATTAAGAGACACAGGCTAGTAGAATGGATCACAAAACAAGACCTAACAATATGCTGCCTACAGGAGACGCATTTGATAGGAAAAGACATACATAGACTGAAGGTGAAAGGTTGGGAAAAATCATATCACTCATATGGACTTCGGAAACAAGCAGGAGTGTCCATACTCATATCAAATAAAATAGATTTCAAGCCAAAGTTAATCAAAAGGGATAAAGAGGGACACTACATACTGCTCAAGGGAACCATACAACAACAAGACAAAACAATCATAAATATATATGCCCCAAACAATGGTGCAGCTATGTTCAACAAGCAAACTCTTCTCAAGTTCAAGAGTCTAATAGATCACCATACAATAATCATGGGAGACTTCAACACACCTCTCTCACCACTGGACAGATCTTCCAAACAAAAGTTGAATAAGGAAACTATAGAACTCAATAACACAATTAATAACCTAGACTTAATGGACATATATAGAACATACCACCCAACATCAAGCAGTTATACTTTTTTCTCAGCAGCACATGGATCCTTCTCAAAAATAGATCATATATTATGTCACAGGGCAACTCTTAGATATTATAAAGGAGTAGAGATAATACCATGCATCTTATCTGATCATAATGGAATGAAACTGGAAATCAATGATAAAAGAAGGAACGAAAAATCGTGCATCACTTGGAGAATGAACAATAGGTTACTGAATGATCAATGGGTTATAGAAGACATCAAGGAGGAAATTAAAAAATTCTTAGAGATAAATGAAAACACAGACGCAACATATCGGAATCTATGGGACACATTGAAAGCAGTTCTAAGAGGAAAATTCATTTCTTGGAGTTCATTCCTTAAAAAAAGAAAAAACCAACAAATAAATGATCTCATACTTCATCTCAAAAATCCTAGAAAAAGAAGATCAAAACAATAGCAAAAGAAGTAGAAGGCAAGAAATAATTAAAATCAGAGCTGAAATTAATGAAATCGAAACAAAAGAAACAATTGAAAAAATTGACAAAACTAAAAGTTGGTTCTTTGAAAAAATAAATAAAATCAACAGACCCTTAGCCATGCTAACAAAGATAAGAAGAGAGAGAACTCAAATTACTAGCATACAGGATGAAAAAGGCATTATCACAACAGACACTTCAGAAATACAGAAGATAATCAGAAATTATTTTGAATCCTTATACTCCAATAAAATAGAAGATAGTGAAGGCATCGATAATTTCTTAAGTCATATGATCTGCCCAGATTGAGTCAGGAGGATATAGACAACCTAAACAGACCAATATCAATTGAGGAAATAGAAGAAACCATCAAAAGACTACCAACTAAGAAAAGCCCAGGCCCGGATGGGTATACAGCAGAGTTTTACAAAACCTTTAAAGAAGAACTAATACCAATACTTTTCAAGTTATTTCAGGAAATAGAAAAAGAGGGAGAACTTCCAAATTCATTCTACGAGGCCAACATCACCCTGATTCCTAAACCAGACAAAGACACTTCAAAGAAAGAAAACTACAGACCAATATCTCTAATGAACCTAGATGCAAATATCCTCAATAAAATTTTGGCGAATCGTATTCAAAAACATATAAAAAAAATTGTGCACCATGATCAAGTAGGATTCATCCCTGGGATGCAAGGCTGGTTCAATATACGGAAATCAATAAATGTTATTCACCACATCAATAGACTTAAAGATAAGAACCATATGATCATCTCGATAGATGCAGAAAAAGCATTCAACAAAGTACAGCATCCCTTTATGTTCAAAACTCTAGAAAAACTAGGGATAACAGGAAGATACCTCAACACTGTAAAAGCTATCTATGCTAAGCCTCAGGCTAGCATCATTATGAATGGAGAAAAATTGAAGTCATTCCCTCTAAAATCTGGAACAAGACAGGGATGCCCTCTCTCACCACTTCTGTTCAACATAGTTCTCGAAACACTGGCCAGAGCAATTAGACAGACGAAAGAAATTAAAGGCATAAAAATAGGAAAATAAGAACTTAAATTATCACTATTTGTGGAAGACATGATTCTATACCTAGCAGACCAAAAGGGTCTACAAAGAAACTATTAGAGCTAATAAATGAATTCAGCAAAGTGGCAGGATATAAAATCAACACGTATAAATCAAAGGCATTCCTGTATATCAGAGACAAATCCTCTGAAATGGAAATGAGGACAACCACTCCATTCACAATATCCTCAAAAAAAAAAATACTTGGGAATCAACCTAACAAAAGAGGTGAAAGACTTATACAATGAAAACTACAGATCCCTAAAGAGAGAAATAGAAGAAGATCTTAGAAGATGGAAAAATATACCCTGTTCATGGATAGGCAGAACTAACATCATCAAAATGGCAATATTACCAAAAGTTCTCTATAGGTTTAATGCAATGCCAATCAAAATCCCAATGGCATTTCTTGTAGAAATAGAAAAAGCAATCATGAAATTCATATGGAAAAATAAAAGACCCAGAATAGCAAAAACAATGCTAAGCAGGAAGTGTGAATCAGGCGGTGTAGCGATACCAGACTTCAAACTATACTACAGAGCAATAGTAACAAAAACAGCATGGTACTGGTACCAAACAGGCGGGTGGACCAATGGTACAGAATAGAGGACACAGAAACCAATCCACAAAACTACAACTATCTTATATTTGATAAAGGGGCTAAAAGCATGCAATGGAGGAAGGATAGCATCTTCAACAAATGGTGCTGGGAAAACTGGAAATCCATATGCAACAAAATGAAATTGAATCCCTTTCTCTCGCGATGCACAAAAGTTAACTCAAAATGGATCAAGGAGCTTGATATCAAATCAGAGACACAGCATCTGATAGAAGAAAAAGTTGGTTATGATCTACATACTGTGGGGTCGGGCTCCAAATTCCTCAATAGGACACCCATAGCACAAGAGTTAATAACTAGAATCAACAAATGGGACTTACTCAAACTAAAAAGTTTTTTCTCAGCAAGAGAAACGGAAACAATAAGAGAGGTAAATAGGGGCCTACATCCTGGGAACAAATCTGTACTCCTCACACTTCAGATAGAGCCCTAATATCCAGAGTATACAAATAACTCAAAAAATTAGACAATAAGATAACAAATAACCCAATCAACAAATGGGCCAAGGACCTGAACAGACACTTCTCAGAGGAGGACATACAATCAATCAATAAGTACATGAAAAAATGCTCACCATTGCTAGCAGTCAGAGAAATGGAAATCAAAACCACCCTAAGATACCATCTCATTCCAGTAAGATTGGCAGCCATTATGAAGTCAAACAACAACAAGTGCTGGAGAGGATGTGGGGAAAAGGGTACACTTGTTCATTGTTGGTGGGACTGCAAATTGGTGCAGCCAATTTGGAAAGCAGTATGGAGATTTCTTGGAAATCTGGGAATGGAACCACCATTTGACCCAGCTATTCCCCTTCTCGGTCTATTCCCTAAAGACCTAAAAAGAGCATGCTACAGGGACACTGCTACATCAATGTTCATAGCAGCACAATTCACAATAGCAAGACTGTGGAACCAACCTAGATGCCCTTCAATAGACAAATGGATAAAAAAAAAAAAACGTGACATTTATACACAATGGAGTATTACTCTGCATTAAAAAATGACAAAATCATAGAATTTGGAGGGAAATGGATGGCATTAGAGCAGATTATGCTAAGTGAAGCTAGCCAATTCCTAAAAAACAAATGCCAAATGTCTTCTTTGATATAAGGAGAGTAACTAAGAACAGAGTAGGGACGAAGAGCATGAGAAGAAGATTAACATTAAACAGGGATGAGAGGTGGAGGGAAAGGGAGAGAGAAGGGAAATTGCATGGAAATGGAAGGAGTCCCTCAGGGTTATACAAAATTACATACAAGAGGAAGTGAGGGGTAAGGGAAAAATAATACAAGGGGGAGAAATGAATTACAGTAGAGGGGGTAGAGAGAGAAGAGGGGAGGTGAGGGGAGGGGAGGGGGGATAGTAGAGGATAGGAAAGGCAGCAGAATACAACAGACACTAGTATGGCAATATGTAAATCAATGGAAGTGTAACTGATGTGATTCTGCAATCTGTATATGGGGTAAAAATGGGAGTTCATAACCCACTTGAATCAAAGTGTGAAATATGATATATCAAGAACTATGTAATATTTTGAACAACCAACAATTAAAAAAAGAAAAAAAAAACAATATTAACATGAAACGTGATCTTGTAACTGTGATGAGTGGCAGTAGTGGGCAGATCTAGAGAGACAGACTACCAAGTCATGCTGCCTGAAGATTTCTATTGATGGAGCCATGCTTATGATAAATTTGCAATCCTAAAATAGATTACAGGCAAGGAATTATTTGCATAAGTAAGCACTAGTAGGTACAGCAGTGAGGATTCAAGGGAGAAAAGTCATCCAGTTAACTGTATTGATATATTGATGATTTTTATCATCTGATAAAAATGAATGCTTACTCACAACTGAAAAGAAAAATCTTGGGAAACCAGCAATAGAGGTGTACTCAATGTATAGTCAATATTATCCTTCCTAGTAAAATGTAACTCTATTTTCTTTAATACTAGGTATGAATAAAAGAGAAATACTGGGGAATTATATGGGCCAAATTATATTGTTATATCATGTGCATGTAAGAATAAAAAGAATGCCTGTCATTGTTTGTATTCATTACTGAGGATCCTAGTCAGTGTAATAAGGCAAGGAAAAAAAATAGAAAGTATTATGATTCGAAAAGAAGAAATAACTAACTGTATAGATACTACCTGATTATGTGGATAGAAAATCTAAGAATTCCTATAATACTAATAAAATAGTTCATTGAAGATTACTGGGAACAATATTAATGCACAAATAACTGTGTTCTTACACTACCAAAAACTAAATAGAGGGCTAGGGATGTAGCTCAGTGGTAAAGTGCTTACCTAGCATGTGCAAGGCCCTGGGTTCCACCCCCAGCACTGAAAACAACAACTAATTAGAAATCAAAATTTCAAAAGGTAACATTTATACCACTAAAAAATGTAAAGTGCTTTGTGATAGATTAAATGAAAGGTGTACACAGTCTTTAGGGAAGATTTAAAAGCTCAACTAAATAAATGGAGAGAGATAATATAAACACAAATAGGAAATCTCAACATCATAAAAGACTCACTTCCCCTAATTTAATCTTTAAATGGGGTGTAATTTCAATTATAATGGAATTATAAAGATAATAAAAAACAATTGTGAAAAAGATAAAAATAGGAAACTTGTACAGACATTAAAAAATTTTAAGTTTATTTGTAATAGTGGTATGAGAACAAATATATCAAAGTAAGAGTCCAGAAATACAAATATGTATCAAGGAGTTTGAAATATATAGAAGATATCATCATAAATCAGTAAAGGAAGATAAATATTCAGTTCAGGGGTCTCAGATATGACTATTGAAATTCAAAAGAAACTACTAAAATGTTTTGGTCCATGTAAAGAATAAATTCCAAGTGGATTAAAGTCTACTTATAAAAAATAAATTTTGAAAATATTTAGGAAAAAAAAAACAGAAGAAAATCTCTGGGTAGTGAAATATTCCTTTACTAAGATAGAAAGATCTTAAATAGTTATAAAGGAAAATATTGATAAGTTCAAGCGCAGTAAACACTTCTTATAAAGACTACTATAACCTTAAGGAAAGACATAGAGGCAGAGAAAATCTTGACATTGTATATAATCTGTAAAGAATTTCTGCATCTGAAATATTTAAATAACTTCTATATACCAATGAAACAAAAGCAAAAACAAACTAGTAGAAAAACAGGCAAAGGGTTTAATCCAGAAATTTATAGAAAGGGAACCTGCATAGTCAAAAACAAATGAAAATATTAATGTTACCAACAAAAATATGGCAAAATAATAGGAAATGAAATATGCGGATTTTTCAGGCTTGGAAAGACATTAAAAGTTTGAAAAGCTAAATATTGCCTAGTTTCTAAAAATGAAAACCTTTCTGCACTAGTTACCAGAAAGTGGTTTGTCCATATTAGAGAGCCATTTGAGAGTATCCTCAATAGCAAAGATATAATGCTCACAACGTAGGTCCCAGAGAAACTTGTGCAAATTGGCTAAGATGATTATGCTCATTGTGCAACTATAGGTATTTTAAAATTTGGAACCAACTTAAATTTTCGACATTGAGGAAAGTCTATTGATAAATAAAAATAATTGATAATAAATTGTAGTACTTTTATAAATTGGATTTATATACAGTCATAAAAATGAATTAAAAGTTACACATGTCAACATGGAGGTTCTTAAAAATAGAGTTCAGATAAGCAAAAAAAAAAAAAATAATAAAAAAATAAAAATCAAGCTGCAGAAGGCCATGAACACAAAGTCACATATAAAGTTGAGCTGAAAAATCAAAGCTGTGAAATTATAAATGATATGATGACATTTCCTCATTTGTCTCTTTTTTTCTGGAGTACTGCTTGCCTACATTTTTCATTTTTTAGGCACTTATATCATGTTCTAATCTTAACCTGTATTCTGAAGTTTGCTTTTAGGCTTGAGGAATTCCACATTTGCCTTCTATCTGAGCTCATCTAATTTAAACAAATATATGCTGGAAAACATATTAAATTCCCCCACCCCAGAAAAGAAAAACATGCAGAACTGGATATATAACTTTATATAAAACTAAATGAGGGAATACTATGTTCTGTGGTATTTACAGTGAGATAAGCGGATGGCAGTTTAAGTCCTTTTTCCAACTTGGTTCCTGGCTTGGGGCCAGACCTGGAGCATATCCACTTGTACAATGTTTCAGAAATAGGGAGGGTAACTTCATTTTCCTGCATAAAAACAAAATTAGCTTTATTGAACAGGAGGGTAGAAGTGTTCTAGAGCTTCATCGTCCCTAACCCACCCCCATGTTAGACATGTTCACCGTGATTTTGGAAGTACTCAGATTTTCTAGAAGGAAACCTACTTCCTTTGGAAGGCTTATCGGGCCTCTTTATCCTTGAGCAGCCATAGAGACCCATTAAATCTTCATAAATATTGAGCGCTTGTGGTCAGTTTTTCTTGGAAGTGGAATATGGAGGTGATTGCATACAAAGCCAAACAAAAAGTCATCCCTGGCTTTAGAAAGCATTCTGGTGCCTTCTCTCTTATCAGTGTGCTTCTTTAAATTCATGACTTAGGGACAGGGATGAATGTAGCTATTTTGCTCATTTATTTCTTTGTGGATAAAGTCATTTCAGAATTTTATTACATTTAAATGCTCAAGTCGGTTCTATTATGCTGCAAACCATACACCAGCCAGAATGTCTCTTTCGCTTGCAGAAATGTGTAACTTAATATTCTCCTCAAGTGCCAACCATGGGAAACACAGGTTTAACTTAACTACTATTTTAAAAAATTAATATATTTTTATTCTTCAAAACACATGCTTTTCAGTCTTTATGACACTAGTATTTGAGTCAATATATCACCAAGTGAATATAATAAATTATAGGGCTATGAACTCTAGGGAAATTTTATTAATGTTTTTAATGTATCCTCACGGAATCAACATATGTTTTTTATATATTCATAAATTTATGACTTCAAAAGTCTTCAGTTTCAGGGTGCTATGAATGTTGTAATGGATAAAAAAAATACATAATTTTAAAATGATGTTCTTGAATTTTCATATACTCCTGATAACCATTAGCTCTTGCATATAGTAATTAGAATGATATTAAAAACTTGCAAGTAATATTTCTGTAGCTTAGTTGATTTGGGCCAAAGGAATTATTTCCAGAATAAGCTGGCAGGTTCCTGCTTGGGGAATTAGGACTCCAATGTCCTTAACTTTAAAATAACTTGCATTTCATTTTATGCCTGTTTCATAAAGTAGTCATTCATTTTCTTACTGAATTGTAAGCAAACTGTGCCCTTTCAGTAAAGGCAAGTCAGTGGGTTTAGTGTGTTAGGTTGGACAAAGGGAAATAGAATATTAAGAATGGTGGCCCTGTGGTTGGGTTGTTAAAAAAAACCTTACTATTGACTTGTAATAATATGCTGAGAGATAATCGCTGCATCTTCCTGTCTGCCTCCTAGTACCTAGTAGATTCACTATAAGGTGTTGAAGAAGGAAGGCATCCAAAATGGTGCTTTGCATTTTGATATTTCATGAAATAAAATACTTTCTTTCCCATGTCACTTTGATGCAGTTGTACTGGGATTTGGAGTGAGGATGTACTTATCATTTTGGTTTAGATTTTCAGGCTCAAAAATCAAGATGCAAGCTAGTGACTCTAGGATAGTAGCTTAAAATCAAGACACAGCATGTATCTGTGGGGTATATAGAACATGCATGGGTGTGTGGTCTACATAGCCGTCCTGAGGCATAGCCATTAGATACCTTTGATGGATATGTTTTTCCCTTCATTTTCAGTTTCTTTCTTTAAAATATAGTTTTTTAAAAAAATTAAATAACTAAAATTAAGCAAATGCGCTCAAAAATTATTCCCGAAGTTCTGAAACACTTTTAAAGAAAATGCCATTCTTTGTATGTTTCCATAATTTTTGTATCCCAGTATTATTAATCAATTCAAATACAATCTTTAATTGTGTCTAATTTGGCTTCCACCTTTAAATTGGAATTACAAATATTTTAGGACTGTAATCAATGTGGTACAAAAACGCTTTCAGTTATTACAGGAAGTAATAGGATCTATTAGCAGTTTTCCTCAATTGGGGTGTTTCCAAAATAAGTCAAGTAACTTAGATTACCCTTTCACTTTTCATGTTATTTATTTTCTTCTTTTCTCCACACATGAACAGTAGAATGAAATACATTTCCTGAGTGCATGAGCTTGTCCACAGGCACAGCTGCTGTTCCCAGCAGAATGGAGTCATTTCCCTTTGACAAGGAGAGAGACTTCTTCACCGGTTTTCCTGCCAGCCTCCCACTTTGGTGCACCTTGAGTGTTTAAAATTTGATGTAGTCTCATTAAGATTTTAATAAATCTCAGAAAAGTATACCTAGGACAAGCCAAAACATGGAAATATACAGTTACAAAATATGAAGACTTTGTCAATCCACTTGTCATAATCTGAGAAGGTGGGAATTTGAGAAGGAGCAGCTAATTGGACCCGACTGTCTTCAGGTTGAGACATTTAACTACCACTAGGGCAGTGCTTTTGGAGTCAGCCATGTTGCTGTTTAATTCACTCCCAAACCTCTCTCCCAAACCAATTAGGATTGCATCTCCCAAAAACACAAGCCATGAGGACACTAAAGGGTACATGTTTCAAGTGGGACAAAATGTAAAGTGAGGAGATATGAATTGTCAATGGACAGCGCAAGTGTGAGAAGGACTGCAAAGGCAGAAAAGTGAAAATCAGAACCAAAAAGTATCGAACACCATGAATTACAAAATAACCACTACAGGGAAATAAAATCAGGCATGAGGAAGTATATCTATATATTTCTTGGAAACACAAGGAAAGGCACATAAGTGAGAGAAAATCATGCAAAGATGATAAAGAAAACAAATGTCAAGAGGGAGCTCACCTCAGAATTACAGACAATTCTGGAAAAAAAAGAGCAATCATTGAAAATCACAGCCTGGGAATAAAAGTACATTTTTATTAAGCTGTAGTGAAGAAATAGCTTTATGAATATGCATTGAGAAATTCCTATTTATTTTAAAACACATTCATTTTTGGTAATGAAGTATTTCATTCAAAAGGACTCGCCACTTTCAGTCAAAATGGATGGAAAGAATCATAATTAGAAATATCCTGAATATAACTTTTACTTTAAATGTAAACAAAACAAAGTAAATCAAAACAAAAGGAAACTATAAGCTTCCAGGCAGAAAAAATAAAGCACATGTGCAAAAAGAATAAAAATCAGACTTCTTTGGAAGCCACAGTGTCAGTGGTCAGCACAGCATGCCTACAGTGTTGAGGGAAAGAATCATATAAATTGAATATCATATCTTACTGAATTTTCTTTTCTATGTGAAATGAAAGGTTCATTAATGTACCAGCCACATATACTTCTTGAGAAAGCAACCAATTAGATAATACTCAGCCAACCAATAGTTTAAAGCTCAGATATTAGAAAAATTTCAAAGGGACTAAAATTTGTCATCCATTTCTAGGAATATATTCTAAGTATGAACAAAAACAAGAACATAAAGATGTTTAGCAAAGCATCTTTATATTACATAAACAAGAGCAGACTCAGTAATCTCACTTCTAGGTATTTACCCAAGAGAAATGAAAGCTTATGTTCACACAAAACCTGTATGTGAATGTTTTTAGCAGTTTTTTTCATAATTGCCCCAAACTGGAAACAACTCAAATATGCAGATAGGGAATAAAAACTTGGGCATGCATTCAACAGAATAATACTTAGCATTTAAAAAAGTTGCAAACTACTGATATACACAACAAGAATGAATTTTAAATGTATTGTGCTAAAAAAGAATCCTTCTTGAAAAGCTACACACTATAGCTTCCTATTGATTCAATTGATATCACATCCTGCAAGAGTCTTGATGTTGGGGTCAGAAAACAAATCAGTGATTGCCAGGAACTGAGTGGGGAGAGATGGACCATGAAGGGGTGACATGAGGCATCTTTAAAAATGACAGCATGTTCCAAATATTGATCATGCTAGTGGTTCCTATACAGCATGGGTTTGTCAAATCTCATAAAACTATATAACTTCCCAAAGTGAGTTTTACTGTGTGTAAATTGTAAAAGAAGGAAACAAAGAAGTAATACTATTATAAAAGGTAGTATCTATTCAGTGTGAATATTCTTAACACGTATTGAACTGTACACTTAAGATGGTGAATTTTATGTTATTTGTGTTTTTCCACAATTCAGAAATTTTAATTCAAAACTAACAAAATGAAGTCTGTATAATGGATGGTTATGTAATCATTGAAGGAATTTTCCCTAAGCATTATCAGTATTTATAATATTAGATTAAAACCAATCCAAAGCTGAATTCACAGTATGATTTTCAACTCTGCAAATAAATCATGACGCAAATGTTGGCAGATTAAATTAAAAAAATATTGAGAATAAAGGTCTTTGCTGAAGTGATTTGGGATGAATGATCTTCCACCTTGAGACTTTTTCTTTTTCTTTTTGGTACCAGGGATTGAAATTGGGAGCACTTGACCACTGAGCCACATCCCCAGCCCTAATTTGTATTTTATTTAGAGACAGGGTCTCACTGAGTTGCTTAATGCCTTGCTTTTGCTGAGACTGGCTTTAAACTTGATCTGATAGGATTATAGGCATGTGCCACTGTGCCTGGCTACCTTGAGACTACTTGGTACTGTGTTGGTCAGTTTTGCATCACTGTGACCAAAATACCTGATAAAAACATCTTAGTGGAAGGAAAGTTTATTTTAGCTCATGGTTTCAGAGGTTTAGTCCATGGTTTGCTGACTGTTGCTCTGGACACAAGGTGAGGAGGAGCATCATGATGGAAGGTTATAGAAGAGAAAAGCTACTTAGGTCATAGCCACAGGGAAGCTACAGGTGCTTCAGGGAAGATGAACCCATCTAGGACTTCTCCAGCCGTAGCCCACCTGCCCACAGTTACCACCCAGTCAATCCATTCCAAGTAGGATGGACAAATAAGGTCACAATTCTCATAATCCAATCATTTCACCTTGAATATTCCTCTATTAATACAGTACTTTTTTGGAGACACCTCATACCCAAACCATAATAGGTACATTACTTTTTACCTGTTCCGTTTATAATCAGTAAAAATATAATCATCAGAAAGTACATGCAGAAAGTATATTGCTGACTCTATCAATCACTTCATGTAGATTCAAGATTCACTTTTTAAATATTTCTGTTCTCACAGGATTAAATATTTTAAAAAGCCACAGTGTTAGGCAATTTTGTCATTGTGTAAACAGCATAGAATGCATTTACACAAGCAAACATGGGTACGAATTCACTAGACATTATAATCTTATGGGACCACCTTTATTTATATAGTCTGTTGCTGACAAAAAAATGCCATTATGTGACAAAGTCATTATTTTCTCTTGTTTTTTTCTTTTTTCCTTTAGGAATTGTGAAGGACAGAACATTCGTTACAAGACATGTAGCAATCATGTAAGTCCTATAATCAGAACATATAATCCCCAAAATATTATAACTCTTAAGTTATAATATTATAATATGTGTTGTTAAAAACTAATGGTCTCTCAATAACCTTTGTAGAAAATTTGAATATTTCTTTAGTTGGCAGCAACTTTTGTATATCCAGCGTCTTTTCCACTTATATGCCCTTTTATGTCATTTCAAGGTCATGATCTAATTTGGTCAGAATTTAATAATTTCTGAATTTATAGAAACAAGTACACAATACCTTAGGCTTCACAAGGTCTCTGCATTATAGGAAAGTGAAATATGTGAATGAGGGGACTGAGGCTGAGTTGGGTAAATTATTTTCTGAAGATCACACAGGAAGGGTACAGACCTGAACTGGTCTAGTGTTGTTTTTGCCATTGCAAACCACCTGTTGTGTCCACTGCAAAGTATGTTCAGGTGACTCATCAGAAAAACCACACACGGGGGGAACATGGCCGCTGACGAGGAAGCAGCGATTCTAATGTCTCCACATTAACGGGATCAAAAAGACCCTTTGGAACAGTGGCAGGCTACACACTGAGGAACTTCTAGCAAAATTCCATGAAGAGGGGTCCTGCCGGGATCTGGTAGGTCTATTAGAAGTGTCGGTTTGTGGCCGCCGGGACTCGGGGCCCGGGAACTGCGGTACTTGCCAGAGAGGGGCCGTCGCCTCCCCAGCCCCAGGCGCCGCTGGAGCCGCGAGCCAGAAAGACACGGACCAGGCCACGGTGCGGCTAGAAGCCGGGAACGTCGGGGGCGGAGAGAGCGACCAGGGCAGCGCTGGCTGTGGAGGCTGCGGCAGAGAGGCGTGGGAGCCCGAGGCTAAGACACACCGGAGAGAGCGAGCCAGCACCCCGCCATCATCCCGAAATAGCGAGAAGAGGAAGATGGCGGCGGGAAGTGAGTAAGCCTCTCCGTGCCCCGCGCCCCGCACCGCCGCGTCTGAAAAGCTGAGACAGACAGCTGCGACTCAGCATTAAGCCATCCGGCTGAGGCGGCTGGTCAGCCCTTCTCATCCTACGGAGGTGGATGCCTGCCGGGCCTCCGTGGGTAGTGGCCGCAGGGTCCAGGCGGGGCTTGGGAGAAACAGTGGGGACCCCCGTGGCGTTGGTCGCCCGGCAGGGTGAGGCGAACTGTCGCAGTTTGCGGGGGACACCACTGTGGCGGAGGGCTGGTGTCGCAGGGCTGCGGCGGAGGAGATAACTTCATTGAAGCCTGCTGCTACAGGTGTGTGGACCCCTGGCTTTCCTTCTCCACGCATCGGGGAAACCTTAAGGGCCCCTCCCAGCTCTCCTGTGAATGCTACAGCCAGCCCGAGGGAGTCAGAGGTGGTGCGGGACTGCCGCTCCCGCCAGGGCTGACTGCTGAGGTCTCTTGCACCAGCTACGGGGGTGTGGCTACCGGAGGGCAAGTAAAATTCGCTGAGGATTCTCAGCCCCAAGCTCTACAAACTTAGGGTCTGAGGGAATGGCAATCTGGAGGAGTGAGCCCAGTCGTTCATGAAAACAGGGCTCCCGGGAGCAGCAGACCTGGCCTGTAGCCAGTATTGTGGTGAGAGGGGCCTGGCTAGAGGAAAAGTGGAAGTGATTGGACACAAGAGGAGGCCCTAGGCACTCAGGTTTGGAGACTCGCCCAGTCTGGGAGGAGCTGCTGCACACTGATTGGTTCCCGCGTACTGACGGGAAAGACTTGACCTGGTGGGCACAGCGCCACCTAGTGGAAGAGAAGTTAATCAAACTCTAAGACGGCATTTATTAGTTTTTTTGTTTTGTTTTGTTTTTTGTTTTTGTTTTTGTCTTTGTCTTTGTTTTTGTTTATGTTTTTGATTGGGGTTTTTCTTTCATCTTCATTTTTCTATCTTGTTTTTTTTGTTTTTTTGTTTTTTTTTCTTCTTCATTCTCTTCTAACTTTAATTTTAATTTTTTTTAATTATTATTATTATTTTTTAAAATTTTTGTTCTTTTTTAGTTCCTATTTCTTTCTTCTTTTGTCTTTTCATTTTTCTTATCCCCCCTTCCTTGAATTCTACCTGCCTACTCTCATTCTCCTTAGTGACTTCTTCCCTTCCCTTCTAATACCTTTCCTCCCAAGCATCAAATAAATTTATAGGAATAAACAGTAACTCAGCAGTCAAACAGAACAAGAAGCAACATGAGCAGCTTCAAGAAACAAGGAAGAAAAGGAGTACAAACAATGCAGGACAGCCTAAATATTCAGGAGGACCTAGAGTCATCAGAAAAATGGTCATATAAAGACCTCAAGGAACACCTTAGACAGATGGAATGGAACCTTAAAGAGGATACAAGACAGCAAATTCAAGCAGCGAAAGAACACATTGAGAATGCATTACATAAACAGCTAAAAGAAGAAGTTAAGCATCTTTATCAGGAGATAGAGATTATAAAAAATAATCAAACAATAATTCTAGAAATGAAGGAAACGATAAACCAAATTAAAAACTCAATTGAGTATCACTAACAGAGTGGAGCAAGTAGAAACTAGAACGTCAGATAATGAAGACAAAATATATCATCTTGAAAAGAGTCTAGCCAACTCAGAAAGGCTGGTAAAAAATCACGAGAAAAACATCCAAGAGCTATGGGATAACATGAAGAAACCAAACTTACGAGTCATCGGGATAGAAGAAGGTACAGAGATTCAAACCAAGGGAATGAGAAACCTGCTGAATGAAATAATTACAGAAAACTTTCCAGAAATAAAAAAGGAAACAGATATACAAATTGAAGATGCATACAGGACACCGAGCACACAAAATCACAGTAGACCAACACCAAGACACATTGTTATGAAGATATCCAATATACAGAACAAAGAGAAAATATTAAAAGCTACAAGAAAGGAGACAGATTACATTTAGGGGTAAACCAATACGGTTAACAACGGACTTTTCATCACAGACACTGAAAGCAAGAAGGTCATGGAACAATGTATTTCAAACACTGAAAGACAATGGATGCCAACCAAGAATTCTGTATCCAGCAAAATTAAGCTTCAGGTATGACAACGAAATAAAGATCTTTCATGATAAAAAAAGTTAAAAGAATTTGCAGCCAGAAAACCTGCATTGCAAAGCATTTTGAGCAAAACGCTACACGAGGAAGAAATGAAAAACAATAACCAAAACCATCAGTGGGAAGTGCCTCAGTAAAGACAGAGGGCGAGGGGAAAGATAATCACGGAGAAACAAACTAAATTAAAAAAAAAAAAAGGATAAACAATCAAACATGGATGGAAGTTCAAACCATATATCAATAGTAACTCTGAATGTTAATGGCTTAAACTCTCCAATAAAGCGACATAGGCTGGTATCATGGATTAAAAAAACAAATCCAACAATATGCTGCCTCCAGGAGACACATCTGATTGGAAAAGACATACACAGGCTGAAGGTGAAAGGATGGGAAAAAATATACCACGCACACAGTTCTCGTAAGCAAGCAGGAGTGGCCATCCTCATATCGAATAAAATGGATTTCAAGACTAAGTTAATCAAAAGGGATAAAGAAGGTCATTATATACTCTTAAAAGGAACCATTCACCAACAAGACATAACAATTATCAATATTTATGCACCAAACAATGGTGCTGCAACATTCATAAAACAAATTCTCCTCAAGTTCAAGAATCAAATAGACCACAACACAATAATTGTGGGTGACTTCAACACACCTCTTTCACCATTGGACAGATCCTCCAAACAAAAGTTGAATAAAGAAACTATAGAAGTCAATATCACAATCAATAACCTAGACTTAACTGACATATATAGAATATATCAACCATAATCAAATGGATATACTTTTTTCTCAGCAGCACATGGATCCTTCTCAAAAGTAGACCATATATTATGCCATAGGGCAACCCTCAGTAAATATAAAGGGGTGGAGATAATACCATGCATTTTATCTGATCATAATGGAATGAAACTGGAAATCAATGATAAAAGAAGGAAGGAAAAATCCTACATCACATGGAAAATGAACAATACGTTACTGAATGATCAATGGGTTACAGAAGACATAAAGGAGGAAATCAAAAAATTCTTAGAGATAAATGAAAATACAGACACAACATATCGGAATCTATGGGACACAATGAAAGCAGTTTTAAGAGGAAAATTCATCGCCTGGTGGTCATTCCTCAAAAAAAGAAAAAACCAACAAATAAATGAGCTCACACTTCATCTCAAAGACCTAGAAAAGGAAGAGCAAAACAACAGCAAATGTAGCAGAAGGCTAGAAATAATTAAAATCAGAGCGGAAATCAATGAAATTGAAACAAAAGAAACTATTGAAAAAATTAACAAAACTAAAAGTTGGTTCTTCGAAAAAATAAATAAGATCGACAGACCTTTAGCCATGCTAACGAAGAGAAGAAGAGAGAGAACTCAAATTACTAACATACGGGATGAAAAAGGCAATATCACAACAGATGCTACAGAAATACAGAAGACAATTAGAAATTATTTTGAAAACCTATATTCCAACAAAATAGAAGATAGTGAAGACATCGATAAATTTCTTAAGTCATATGATTTACCCAGACTGACTCAGGAGGATACACACAATTTGAACAGACCAATATCAATGGATGAAATTGAAGAAGCCATCAAAAGACTACCAACCAAGAAAAGCCCAGGACCAGATGGGTATACAGCGGAGTTTTACAAAACCTTTAAAGAAGAATTAAAACCAATACTTTTCAAGTTATTTCAGGAAATCGAAAAAGAGGGAGCTCTTCCAAATTCATTCTACGAGGCCAACATCACCCTGATTCCGAAACCAGACAAAGACACCTCAAAGAAAGAAAACTACAGACCAATATCTCTAATGAACCTAGATGCAAAAATCCTCAATAAAATTCTGGCGAATCGAATACAAAAACACATCAAAAAAATTGTGCACCATGATCAAGTAGGATTCATCCCTGGGATGCAAGGATGGTTCAATATACGGAAATCAATAAATGTTATTCACCACATCAATAGACTTAAAGATAAGAACCATATGATCATCTCGATAGATGCAGAGAAAGCATTCGACAAAGTACAGCATCCCTTTATGTTCAAAACATTAGAAAAATTAGGGATAACAGGAACTTACCTTGACATTGTAAAAGCTATCTATGCTAAGCCTCAGGCTAGCATCATTCTGAATGGACAAAAGTTGAAGGCATTCCCTCTAAAATCCAGAACAAGACAGGGATGCCCTCTATCTCCACTTCTATTCAATATAGTTCTTGAAACACTGGCCAGAGCAATTAGACAGATGAAAGAAATTAAAGGCATAAAAATTGGAAAAGAAGAACTTAAATTATCACTATTTGCAGATGACATGATCCTATACCTAGAAGACCCAAAAGGGTCTACTAAGAAACTACTAGAAGTAATAAATGAATTCAGCAAAGTGGCAGGATATAAAATCAACACGGATAAATCAAAGGCATTTCTGTATATCAGCGACAAAACTTCTGAAACGGAAATGAGGAAAAACACTCCATTCACGAAATCCTCAAAAAAAAAAAAATAAAATACTTGGGAATTAACCTAACAAAAGAGGTGAAAGATTTATATAATTAAAACTACAGAACCCTAAAGAGAGAAGTTGATGAAGATCTTAGAAGATGGAAAAACATACCCTGTTCATGGATAGGCAGAACTAACATCATCAAAATGGCGATATTACCAAAAGTTCTCTATAGGTTTAATGCAATGCCAATCAAAATCCCAATGGCATATCTTGTAGAAATTGACAAAGCAATCATGAAATTCATATGGAAAAATAAAAGACCCAGAATAGCAAAAGCAATTCTAAACAGGAAGTGTGAATCAGGCGGTATAGCGATACCAGATTTCAAACTATATTACAAAGCAATAGTGACAAAAACAGCATGGTACTGGTACCAAAACAGGCGGGCGGACCAATGGTTTAGAATAGAGGACATAGAGACTAATCCACAAAGTTACAACTATCTTATATTTGATAAAGGGGCTAAAAGCATGCAATGGAGGAAGGATAGCATCTTCAACAAATGGTGTTGGGAAAACTGGAAATCCATATGCAACAAAATGAAACTGAATCCCTTTCTCTCGCCATGCACAAAAGTTAACTCAAAATGGATCAAGGAACTTGATATCAAACCAGAGACTCTGCGTCTGATAGAAGAAAAAGTTGGCTCCGATCTACAGATTGTGGGGTCGGGCTCCAAATTCCTTAATAGGACACCCATAGCACAAGAGTTAACAACAAGAATCAACAAATGGGACTTAATTAAACTTAAAAGTTTTTTCTCAGCAAGAGAAACAATAAGAGAGGTAAATAGGGAGCCTACATCCTGGGAACAAATCTTTACTCCTCACACTTCAGATAGAGCCCTAATATCCAGAGTATACAAAGAACTCAAAAAATTAGACAATAAGATAACAAATAACCCAATCAACAAATGGGCCAAGGACCTGAACAGACACTTCTCAGAGGATATACAATCAATCAACAAGTACATGAAAAAATGCTCACCATCTCTAGCAGTCAGCGAAATGCAAATCAAAACCACCCTAAGATACCATTTCACTCCAGTAAGATTGGCAGCCACTATGAAGTCAAACAACAACAAGTGCTGGCGAGGATGTGGAGAAAAGGGTACACTTGTACATTGCTGGTGGGACTGCAAATTGGTGCGGCCAATTTGGAAAGCAGTTTGGAGATTCCTGGGAAAGATGGGAATGGAACCACCATTTGACCCTGCTATTGCCCTTCTCGGACTATTCCCTGAAGACCTTAAAAGAGCATGCTACAGGTATACTGCCACATGGATGTTCATAGCAGCACAATTCACAATTGCTAGACTGTGGAACCAACCCAGATGCCCCTCAGTAGATGAATGGATAAAAAAAATGTGGCATCTATACACAATGGAGTACTTTTCAGCAATAAAAAAATGACAAAATCATAGAATTTGCAGGGAAATGGACGGCACTAGAGCAGATTATGCTTAGTGAAGCTAGCCAATCCCTAAAAAACAAATGCCAAATGTCTTCTTTGATATAATGAGAGCAAATATGAACAGAGCAGGGAGGAAGAGTAGGAAGAAAAGAGTAACATTAATCAGTGACATGAGATGGGAGGGAAAGGGAGAGATGAGGAAAATTGCATGGAAATGAAGGGAGACCCTCATTGCTATACAAAATTACATATAAGAGGTTGGGAGGGGAATGGGAAAATAAACAAGGAGAGAAATGAATTACAGTAGATGGGGTACAGAGAGAAGAAGGGAGGGGAGGGGAGGGGGGATAGTAGGGGATAGGAAAGGTAGCAGAATACAACAATTACTAATAGGGCATTATGTAAAATTGTGGATGTGTAACCGACATGATTCTGCAATCTGCATTTGGGGTAAAATTGGGGGTTAATAACCCACTTCAATCTAATGTATGAAGTATGATATGTCAAGAGCTTTGTAAAGTTGTGAACAACCAATAAAAAAAAAAGAAAAAAAAAAAGAAAAACCACACACAAGTTTAGATAACCATACTCTCATTTTACATCAGTCAACATTAAAAGAAATTAGAATATTTTTCTTTACAAATATAAAAATGCAAAGTAAACATCAGAAGGAACAGATCTTGTTTTCCACTCAGAGTATTTCCTTTTGATGACACATACCTAAATCAAAATAACAAGAATTTAAAGAGAGTTATGAGAATCTGGAGAGATCATCTGAATGAGATTTATATTTTTCTTAAGCTTTGTTAGATGACAAAGTAATATTCTAGACAATAGTAACTAAAGTATGGTAGCTTGTTTTTTTTTTTTTTGTTGTTGTTGTTTTTTTGTTTGTTTGTTTTAATACTAGGCATTGGATCCAGGGACATTTACCACTGAGCCACATCTCCGCCCCTTTTTGCTTTTTATTTTGAGACAGGGTCTCACTGAGTTGCTTAGGACCTTGCTAAATTGCTGAGGCTGGCCTCCAACCTGTGATTCTTCTGCCTTACCCTCCTAAGTCACTGGGATTACAGGTGTCTACAATCACATCCAGTGCATGGTAGTTTTTAAGAGATAAATCTTGGAGTTGCTGAGGTAATAGAAGAAAGAATATTTTAAGATACTCTTGTAGAAACTCCAACATCTGGAACAGTATCACAGACCTTCTGCATATTCAGTTATCAAGGGACAAGGGTCAGGAAAGAATAGGGAACAAACTCTGAGAGGCAACTGAAGAGAAGTCGGAGAAATGAAGGCCTCCTTCCATACCAGTTGGTCTCCTATTCCCACATCTCTGGGTGGATCTTAGCCCAGGGAAGGTCCTGCTTAAGGAGCAGAGACTCTGGCTGCTGTATTTCAGAATTCTGCCCACTGTAGCAGAATACACTAAAACAATAGGTTCCAGGCACTCAAGGAAAGATCAGATGCTCTTTTGGTTTGTTTTGAAGTCTGGTGCCATAGGGACATGCATTCAGAGAGCACAAGGAAATTCCATCCCCAACCTGCAGGAGACCATGCCTCAAACAGCAGGAGTAGGAGGCTCCACCAGGGCTCTGGGACCACACTGCCCTCCCCAGCAGGCTGCGGTTCAGTGGCTCTCCCAGGTTCATTCTATCAGGGGAGATGGGGCTTTGGACTCAGGCTGAAAGATTAGGGAACAGAACATGCCTGTATGCAGGACTCTGGCTCCCAGGTGACAGCCATCTTCAGACATAAACCTCAGCATATATCCTTACAACCAAGTCCCAGGTAAAGAATTATCCTTATCACAGGTATATCAGAGCAAATGGAAAATTTCCCAGCGAAGTCATGCATGTCAGTCAGTAGTGAATTCAGTAACTACTCATGTTTTTTTTTCTTTTTTAATACTGTGTTTATAGGATTAAAGGCAAGACTGGAAGAGGCCAGGGGAAAATATTTGTTAAATTATACAGCATATATCACAATTTGACAAGAATATTTGTAACATGAACATATGTATGTGTGCATGTGTGTGTGTGTGTGAGTGTGTGTGAGTGTGTGTGTGTATTTTTTGGGGAGGTACTGTGGATTGAACCCAGGGGCACTTTACCACTGAGCTCTATCCCCAGCCCCTTTTAATGTTTAACTTATAATTTTTTCTTGGGGCTAGGGATATAGCTTAGTTGGTAGAGTGTTTGCTCTGCATATGCAGGCCCTGGGTTCAATCCCCAACACCACAAAAAAAAAAAAAAATTCTTGAGACAGAGTTTTGCTAAGTTGCTTAGGGCCTTGCTAAGTTTCTGAGGCTAGCTTTGAACTTGTGATCCTTCTGCTTCCTGAGTTTCTGGGATTTCAGTCCGCCACCGTGCCCAGCCATGAACATGATTTTTTATGAGGGTAGTTAGCTCTGTGCAGTGGGTTCTCTGGGATCCCTGATGACTTCCCAAAACAGGCAACATTTGATGTGGCCCTTAAAGGTCCTTCATATCATGGATCCTATGCATGGTTTCCAATACATTTTTATTCTGTGTTTTTCCTCCAGATGTTCTTGTCTTTCCATTGCTGTTGCTCCTGCTCTGGGAGAGAGCCACTTCTCCTGTCTCCAGCCTTCCAGGCCATCCTGCAATTACACTGGTCTCCTCAAATGGCACCTATTCTGTGTCACTCCCCTGCCTGCATCTTGGTGTTCTCTGATCCCCTCTCTTGCATACAGGGGCGTTCAGAAGTTGACTAGGTGTATCTCTTATGCATCTCACAATTGCCACCCTTGTGGACAAGACTGTGCACTGTTGCTAGTGGATACTAAATTTATTCCTCCTAGTTCTCTTTTGCTCATATTGTTTCCTATATCTTGGCCTATTTACATTAGAAATTTTTGTCATTTGTTATACAAAAATATCACAAAATTTAACTTTTAAAATTTGCTTACAACAAAAACTGTATTTTTCTTTGATCCCTACTCACTAGTTAACTGGATGAAGCATTAACCAATGTCCAAATTACAGCTTAATACATTCCCATTATATAAATAGTTTCTTAGGTAATGGTCTGTCTCTCTTGCATAAAAATACCCAGTTTATTAGGTAATCTTCCTGCCTTGGCTTCTCTCTTTAAGTTGTCCACATTCCTGTAGTTGTAAGAGGGTAAGGAGACCCCTGTTTTCAGGATGGTCTGAGAATGGGTGCTAGTGGTCATCAGCTTCTTTCTTCTTTTCATTCTTCCTTCCTCGACCCCTCGGCCTCCCTTTCTTTCCCCCCTTTTCTTCTTCCTCCTCCTTCTCTGAGCCTCCTCTTACTTTTCTGTGTTTCCCAGACTGGCTACTCCCTCTGAGACACAATTCTTTTATAGATATACCAATTCCGTCTATCAGATTAGAGTCAGGTCTTGCTGATCTCAGGTCTGTTCTTTCCTTATCAACTCTTAATTCATTTTATAATTTAACTCTTGGATAACAATTTTATTTCCTCTATTTCATTCGTACTGCAAGTCTGCAAATGCCAGTAATTGCACACCGTTTCCATGTGTTTCATGCATGTAGATGTGATCAGAGAACAAGCTCATGGAATGAGAAAGTTGGACTATATTCTGTTCCCTATAGCATCTGATCTAGGGTGAAGCTCATAAAGTATATTTAATAAATAATGCTGCCTTGAACTTAACTCTGATTAAGAAATACTTCTCAGGGAAAGGAAAGGAGAAGAATGTTGGGCATTTGAGTCTCCATATAAAACACAAGAGCCCCTAGATTGTCTTGAGCTGGGGCCTGGCCCAACTGAGCTGCACTAGGTGAGCTTAAGTGCTGATGACGTAAATGAAAGCATTTAATGTAAGCATTTAATGTAATGGCTCCTGCCTTTAATCAAAAGCCATATCATATAATGGAGTGCTTGCTAATTTGAATATCAAATTATTAACTCTGCCATATCCAGTTGTATTTTTTTTGCTAGGGGCTAAACACTTTGTAGGTCATGATTTCCTCCATTTATCAAATAGTGTGGACCTGCCTAGCTTAAATAGTTTGGAGAAAAAAGAATGCCCCTAATAACCTCTGGCAGACTAGGAAGCATTATCTAGATTTAAACCTGTCTTCACCAGCAATCATCATTTTCTAATGTTACAAGGCAATAGTTTCCTCTGTTCTTATCTTCTCAGAAGAAAGATTTCATCTGGTGACACAGAATAAGCATTAGAGTTCTATTTAGTAAAGTGGAAGTAAGACCCAGAGACTATGGAGCTGGTTGTCTTAAGAGAGGACACAGCCTGGGGCTTTCCACATGGCAGGTTTTTACATTTGGGCTTGGAAGCTTCCTTTCTCATGTATTATGTTTGGGATGGTTACTGTGGTTTCCCACCAAGGCTTAGTGCACCTGAGCTCATTTCACCATGTTGGAAAAATTCATATCAGTACCCAAGTGGGATCTATGGGGCTTTGGAGGGGGTGTCAAAACTGCATTATAAATTATATTACAGTGAGCCTAGGATTACCAAATGACAGTGACAGTGATTTGCATATGCTCCAAAGTTAGAAAGTCCCTTAGTGTGGTCACACCAAGTTTCTTTAATTTTAGAAGGTAGTATCTTGTGGTGAAGGAGGTTTTTACATCTCCTGAGGTAAATTGATTTTCATAACCAAAGAAGAGTGAGCCCTATTCTCCCTCTCCCATCCTCTTACTCTATCTACCAACCTACCCCACTCTGACACAAGGAACAGAGAAGCCTACTAAAATGAGTTCTAGAAAAATGGGATTCACTGAATGGATTTGTGGTTATAGAATGGAATTTAAGCATAAGTAGACCTTGAAGACCTGGAGCCAGGAATCAGAAAGGAACACAGGTTACTTGCCCCTTTTATTGAAATGCATGGTTTATCATCTTCTTTCTTATCTAATTCATTCTTCCTTGCTGTGGGAACTACCTTGGTTTGCTTCAATATTCATTTCATAAAAGAAATGGCCTGCCCAGCCTGGACTCATGTGACTTCTCAGCTCTGGTTCTTTTCGTTGCAATTCCAAATGCCTGGGAAAAATTAACCTGGCATGGGCCAGATACTTGCTCCTGGGTGGTCAGCTATGGCCAGGGAGGACACACACCTGGCTACAGTTTGGGCAAGGACTAAGCTTAGCTGCCATTATAAGCTGTCTTCTGTTAACTAACTTTCATTAATTTTTTGAAACTTCATTGTGTTATGGAGGTTAACGAAGGCCAGAGCAAGGCAGCCAGCACATTCGTGTCTGGAGAGTGCTGGCAACGTCAGGGGCCTCGTGCAGGGGAGTTGCCTGCACCCTGCTGCTCTCTTACACATGTTTCTTTGGTTTCAAAGAATCAGATACAGAGAAAACTGGCTGTGGCTAGAGGAAAAGAGGTGATGTCATTTTATCATTGATCTTGTCTATGGCCAGATGGAGGACAAAGTCCTCATTTCAAGAGAGAAAAGTCATCTGGTTCTAGTGTTCTTCAGTTTGACTTGCTTCCATAGGTGTGACCTGAGTTCAGAATTCATTCTGCCTAAGATGACAAAAATGTGGATACAAAATGGTATTTTGGAGGGGTTCTCAGCAAAACAGCCCAAGTAATTCCAGGAGATAGTTTGTCCGTTGTTTTTTGTATATTCCCTACTTACTCTCCAAACAAGTTTCAAGGCAGTTAATAACACAAAATCTGAAAGCATATACATGGTAAATCACAAAGGTCAAGTAGTAGAAAGGGGAGAAATTATGATTTAAAATCCTGGCTGAAAATTTATTAGTATCTATTAGTGAGAAAAAAAATAGAGCTAGATTTCTGACTCATACCATTCATCAGAATAAACTAAGTACCAAAAGCAAAATTAAATGGGAAAAAATATTTCCAACACAAATGACAAAACTTGATAACCTCACTATGGAGGTTAATAGTTTTATCTGCTAAAATAATAAACAACATACTTTCCAGTAGATAAATGAATCAAGGATATAAAATAGGAAATTTTTGAAGGGTTGGTACAAAAAGCAAACATACATGAAGACATTAAACCTAAATAATAAAAAGAGAATATAGAGGAAAGCAATGAAATTCTGTTTTATACTTTTGATTAGAAGAATATTAAAAAGTTATTAACATACAAACTTGGAAGAAGTATTGAGAAAAAGAAACTTATGTAACCTGGCAATAATACCTTTATAGAGGGCAATTTGGCAGTATTTTGAATAGTCCACAAAACTAGCATATTCTTTGACTTAGAAACTAGTCTTTGGGAGATAACCAAGATTTATATAAAGATTTAGATACAAGAATCTTTGTTACTTATTTTTTAATTTATTTTTTAAATACATGACAATAGTGGAATACATTACACTCATTACTACCCATACACAGCACAATTTTTCGTAACTCTGTCTATAAATTATATTTACACTAAATTATGCCATTATACATGTACTCTTTTTTTGGCATTACAATTCTTTTTTTTTTAATTGGTTGTTCACAACATTACAAAGCTCCTAATAGGGCATTATGTAAAATTGTGGATGTGTAACCGACGTGATTCTGCAATCTGCATTTGGGGTAAAATTGGGGGTTCATAACCCACTTCAATCTAATGTATGAAGTATGATATGGCATTACAATTCTTAATACACATATAAGTTACTTATTTTTAATTGGAACTATTTCCCCAAGTGTTTACAAAGAATAATAATTATTTTAATAATAAAAGATCAAATAATATATTGCCTTTTTCTGTATCTGTTTTCTTTAATTAGGAATTTTGGTGTACCAAAATTCAATGAGGAAAGTCAACACTTTTATCATCCAGCACCTTGTTCTGGAAATGCCTAGAGGAAGGAGTTAGTAATTTAGTAAAAAGACCCCAGAATCATCAATACTTGTCCAATAGATTTTTATAAACTATCATTATGAAAGTGCCTTAGAGTGTTTGCTACAATTTACTTGTTTTCATTTAGACAGAATTTGAACAAGCGACATTATCTGCTGCCCATCCTATAGCCAGTGGAAGCAGGTGTTTGGTATCAGTGAAGAGCAAAGGGTGGGGGCCTGACGAGGGAGAAAAGGCACATGAATTAAACAACAAAGATAACAAGTTTCACAAAGCCCTGTAGTTTGGGATTAAATTAGGAGCAAATAATCCTTCCCATTGAAATTACTCCAGAAAGCATGAATAATAATTTGTGTTTTTCTGAAGACCTGGAATCACTTAGAAATATCAAGGGCCTTTAGTTTCCCTTGTTTCAAAAAAGAAGGATCATGTATTGCACTTGGAAATTTATATCCAAGATTGTTAAATGAGGGCAAGATTTGATACCTCAAATGGCAAACTTTAATTATCTGATAAACAAAAATACCCGAGTGGAAAAGTCATCAGAATGAATGAGATGATGGATTATTATTGCAAGATCCCAAGTGGAATTTCGTAGCTATAGATTCAGTTTCTAATTTTTAAAAAGGAGGAAATAATGAAGGAATGAGGTGTTATTTCCAAGTAAAGATGCAAGTGGAGTCTGGTCTTATGACATTCTGGTGGCCTTGTTCAGCCCTCTTCTGGCCCCTGTCCCTGGGTGATGTGTCAGAGGGTGATGTTCCTTTTTCTCTGCCTCCAGGACTGTCCCCCAGATGCAGAAGACTTTAGAGCCCAACAGTGCTCAGCCTACAATGATGTCCAGTATCAGGGGCGTTATTATGAATGGCTTCCACGATATAATGATCCTGCTTCGCCGTGTGCACTCAAGTGTCATGCACGAGGACAGAACCTGGTAGTGGAGCTGGCACCCAAAGTACTGGATGGAACTCGTTGCAATGCTGACTCCCTGGATATGTGTATCAGTGGCATCTGTCAGGTAAGCCACACCTGCCTCCCATGTACCGGATTAGGGTATGTGTCATGACACCTCTCGATATTTCTTCTGTTCTTTGTGCTCATGCAGGAAAAATATTGGCTTTTATTATTAATTATTTTTTAAAGGCAATATTTTTAAAAATATTTTTTAGCTGTCAATGGATCTTTATTTCTTAATTATTTATCTATGATGCTGAGAATCGAACCCAGTGCCTCACACATGTTAGGCAAGCACTCTACCACTGAGCCACCACCTCAGCCCAAAGTAAAAATATTTTAGAAAATTCCAAGAGCCTTTAAATCATGTTTTACTCATTTAATATACTGTAAACTTTACCCACAGAGAACCGAATGATTGCAGTATATGACTTGTGATTCCTCTTGATCATTGATTCTCCAGTGGGAATAGGCATCAGAATCCCCTGGAGGGCTTGTGTTGACAGAGTACTGGGCCCATCTCCAGAATTTCTAACTCAGTGGTCTGGACTGGGGCCCAAGAACTTGCACTTCTAACAAGTTCTCAGGAGAAGCTGATGTGGCTGGTGGAGGACCACACTTTGAGAACCACTGCTTTGGAAGGATAACACTGGTGGTATTTCTTATTAAAATCAGTCCATTGTTTTGGGTATTTGGGAGCAGGGATTCACTGAAATCCTAGCAGGAATGCATTCCAGCAGGTTTCTCAGATGGACTTTGCAGAGCTCTGTTACATGTGACTGTGACTGAGACATAAACCCTTATAATGAGTGTGAGATTTGAGGATGCTGTAGTTGGCTGCAGAGACAGTGTAGGGGTCACAGGAAAATGATAGAAACTTCTTCTGAAACTCTAAAAATTGTTTTAAAAAATAACGAACATCTAGCTTTCCATATGTTCAGTTATTCTCATAACAAAAGCAGCAACGATAATAGCAAGGGAGCAACCCCACCACCCATCAAGTGTCAGGTACTCCAGACTTTCAGACTTGAAGAGGAGCTTTGAACTCTTGTTTTGTTGCATTAGCTTAGGACTTCCAGGATCACATTGAAAAGTAGTAATGAGAGGGGCATCTTTGCCTTGTACCTGATCTCAAGGGGAATGTATTTAGTTTCTTTCTCACCATTAAGAATGATGTTAAGTCTAAGGTTTTTTTTTTTAATTAACATTCATTGTCAAGTTAAGGAAATTCTCCTTTATTCCTAGTTTGCTGAGAGTTTTAATTATGAATACTCTAGTGATGGATTTTGTCAAATCCTTTTTCTGAGTCTCTTGATATGGTCATTTGTTATTTTTTATTTTAGCCTATTGATGTGATGAATTATATTAATTGATTTTTAAATACTGAACCAACATTTCATACCTGGGATAAATTCCATTAGGTTGTAGTGCATAATTCTTTCTATACATTGTTGGGTTTGATTTACTAATGTTTTATTGAAGACCTTTATATATGTGTTCATAGGAGAATTAGGAAGTATTCCCTCTGCTTCTGTCTTCTGATATAGATTGTAAAAAATTGGTATAGGGCTGGGATTGTGGCTTAGTGGTAGAGCACTCGCCTCACACGGGCGGGACCCGGGTTCAATCCTCAGCACCACATAAAAATAAAGGCATTGTGTTGTGTCCATCTACATCTAAAAAATAAAAAAAGAGAAAAAAAGAATTGGTAAAATTTCTTCCTAAAGAATTTGGTTGAATATAGTGTAAACCCACTTGGGTTCAGTATTTTCTGTTTTTGAAGGTACTTAATTATTGGTTAAGTTATTTTGACATGGACCTACTTTGTCTATTTTTTCTTGTGTTATTGTGGGCAGATTGTGTTTTTCAAGATGTGAGTCCAACACCTGGGTTATGAGCTTATGGGTATAAGCTCATAATATTCTTTTATTCTTTCTTTAATGTTTATGGTTCTGATCTGTAACAATGTTTCTGCTTTAATTTCTGGTAATAGTATTTTATTTCCTCTCTTTTCTTAGCCTAGTTAGAGGCTGACTAATAAAATATTAATTGTATAAAACTTTTAAAAAACAACTTTTGGTTTTGTGGATTTTCTCTGATGAGTTACCATTTTCACATTGACTGAATTTTGCTCTAGTTTTTTGTAATTACTTTCTTCTGCTTACTTTGGTTTTAATTTGCTTTTCTTTTCTAGTTTTCTAAGGGAGAAACATAGATGATTGATTGCACCTCTTCTTGTTCTCTCTTTTTTCACATTCTGTATTTTTTATTTTTTTAATTAATGCATTATAGTTATATGTAATAGTGGGGATTTATTTAGACACATTTATAAGTAAATATCACATAGTTTGCTTCATTTCTTTTCTTCTCCTTCCCCAATTCCCTTCCTTTACCTTTTTGGTCTTCCTTCTACTTATTTTATTATTATTATTATTATTATTATTATTATTTTGGTCTTCCTTCTATTTATTTTATTATTATTATTATTAGTAGTAGTAGTAGTAGTAGTAGTAGTACAGGGAATTGAACCCAGGCACTCTTAACCACTGAGCCACATCCTTAGCCCTTTGTGTATTTTTATTTAGTGACAGAGTCTCACTGAATTGCTTAGGGCCTTGCTAAGTTGTTGAGGCTGGTTTTGAACTCCTGATCCTCTTGCCTTAGCTTCCTGAGCCTAGTTATTTATTTTTAACTGGTGCATTTAGTTATATATAACATTGGAATTAAGTGTGATATATTTATACATGCACATATCATAATTTGATCAACTTCATTCCCTAGATGACTGTATTTATGTGGAGTTGTCTCTGTGTATTCTAGTCTTTTCTATTGGTCTTCATACATATTTTTTTTTGAGAGGGGGGGGAGGAGAGAGAATTTCAATATTTATTTTTCGGTTTTTTGGTGGACACAACATCTTTGTTTGTATGTGGTGCTGAGGATCCAACCCGGGCCGCACGCATGCCAGGCGAGCATGCTACTGCTTGAGCCATATCCCCAGCCCCTTCATACATATTTTTATGCCAATATATGCTGTTTGCATTATATAGCTCTGTAGTTTAATTTGAGATCAGGTATTGTGATGCCTCTAGCATTACTCTTGCTGCTCAGGATTGCTTTGACTATTCTGGGTCTTTTATTCTTCCATATAAAATTTAAGACACTTTTCTAGTTCTGTGAAGAATGCCATTGGAAATTTGATTGGGACTGCATTGAATCTGTGGATGGCTTTTGGTAAAATGGCCATTTATGACATTAATTTTACCTACCTATGATATTAATTATACCTGTACAGTCTTTCCATTTTCTAAGGTCTTCCTCTATTTCTTTCATCAGTGTTTTATAATTTTCATTGGAGAAATCTTTCACCTTTCTGGTTAGATTTATTCCCAAGTGTTTTTTTTTTAGATGGTTGTGAATGGAATAGTTTTCTTCAGGTTCATTATTAGAATATAAGAAAGCTATTGATTTTTGTGTGTTCATCTTGTAACCTGCTACTTTGTTGAATTTGTTTATCGGGTTAAAAGTCTTGTGGTGAAGTTTTGAGGTCCTCTAGAATTATATCATCAGCAGAGATAGTTTGACAACTTCTTTTCTTTTTTATATTCCTTTAATTTTCTTTTCTTGCTTGATTGCTGTGGCTAGAGTTTCAGGAACTGTATTGAGTAGGAGGGGTGTGGGTGGACATCTTTGCATTGTTTCCTGATTTTGGAGGAAATACTCTCAGTTTTTTCTGTATAGTATGATGTTGGCTTTAGTTTTGTCATACATAGCCTTTAAAATGTTGAGGTGAATTTCTTCTGTTTCTAGTATCTTAACTGTTATTAACTGAATGGGTGCTGAATTTTGTCAGGGACTTTTTCTGCACCTATTGAGATGCTCATGTGATTTTTGTCCTTGATTCTGTTTATGTGATGAATTATATTTATTCAGTTATGTACATTGAACCAATCTTCAGTCTATGGATTTGTTTGCCTATAAGATGAATTTCTTGCAAACAACATATTGTTGGGTCTTGTTTGCTAATTCACTCTGCCAGTGTCTTAATGGGAAAGTAGAGACCATTTGCATTCAGAGTTATTATGGAAAGATGTTTATTATCTGGTCATTTGGGCTTGTTTCATGGATTTAACTTGTCCTTAATTTTCAGTTGCTTAATTGTTCCAGATAGCTTCATCCATTTGAGAGTTCTGAGGCTTCTTTTTAAATTCTTTTTGCAGCATTTCCTTAAGTATTTTCTTTAGTGCTCGTTTAGTGGTCACAAATTCTTTCATTTCATCCTTGTTGTGGAAATTTTAAAATTTCCCTTTCAATTCAGAATGATAAACTTGCTGAATATAGCAACCTTGGCTGGCATTTTTTTTTTTCTCTCAGAGCTTGTATTACCTCATTCCAAACTCTCCTGGCTTTTAGAGGTTGAGTTAAGAAGTCTGAAATGAATACTGTTGGTCTACCTCAAAAAGTGATCTGATATTTTCTCATGCAGTTTTTTTTAATACTCTGTCCTTGTTTTCTTTGTTAGACATTTTGATTGTGATGTGACTTGAAGAGGTTATTTTTTTGATCTTGTCTATTTGGGCTTCTATATGTGTTCTATATGTGGATATCCACTGCATTCCTAAGGTTCAATTTTTTTTTCTGATCTCATCTTAATTAAAATGTTCTTAATGCCATTAGCCTGTATTCTATGCCCTTGTCTATCCTGATAACTCAATAAGTCATCAGGATAGTTTTGTCTCTTAATGTTGTCTCAGAGTTCTTGTATATTTTGATCATGGTCTTATCTTTATTTTTCTTTAGTGTGTGTTGAGTGTTCCAGTTCAAATACCCTGTCCTTGAGGCCTGAGGTCTGTTTTCAGTTCAATCTAGCTTGTTGGTTATACTTTCAAGTGATTTTAAAAAATTTGATTTATTGTCTTCCATTTCCAGGACTTCTCACTGGTTTCTATTCAAAAATTGTTAGGGGATTGTAACTTTTGTGGGAAGACATGATTGTTTCTTCATGGTTTCCAAGGTTTTAGACTTGTGGAGCTCTTGAGATGGATCCACTTTCTCTTTCATAAGGATGTTCATTGGTGTATAGTTGTCTCTTTTGTAATAAGTTGTTGGTATCTCTTGGCTTCAACATGTAGGTTCAGTGCAATATTAGTATTAGTTTCAGCTGCCAATGCCTCTCAGTTTGCCATTGCTGAATTAATTCATTTTTATAGAGCAGCTCTAACACTATGGCTTTTTTTTTGAGCCATCCTTTTGGAATCTTTCTCTGATTTTGCTGTTGGTGTAGATACCCAAGAGTGGGACCTGATGTCCTCCTCTAGTCATTTCTACTTGGAGCCCAGTCTTTGGCTTGGGGTTTTTAAAATCTCCTTCTTCTCTGTGTTAAAATATTGTTGAAGTTTGAGTAGGGTAACTTTTAGCCTTGGAAAGGGTATTGTCACCTTACTGAGTTGTGGGTGTAGTCCCACTGTGGAAGCTCTACCCTTGAACTTGTAGTATACCAGTCAATTCCCAGCTCCTCTCAGAAAAATAAGAAATAAGCAACAGCAACAACAGTAATGATCAATTACAGCATTTGATTGTCACATACACCATTAATTACCACAAAAAGAGGAGTGGCGGGGTCATCATTTAACAACAGCAACAACGATAAATAGCTGTAAATGAGATCCAGTATTAAAGTATGCAACAGGTGTCAACTATGCCCTCCCCACAGCATAACATGAATGATGGAGGCAGGAATTATTTAACCTAAATTATTATTAAAGATATAAAATTACAGTTCATTGAGAGAAAATGAAATAGGGTAAGAAGGTAAATGAAAGTTAAAAATATTCACAAAGTGGGGCTGGGGTTGTGGCTCAGCAGTAGAGCGCTTGCCTAGCATGTGCGAGACCCTGGGTTCGATCCTTAGCACCACATAAAAATAAATAAATAAATAAAGGTATGTGTAAAACTAAAAAAATAAATTAAAAAAATATTCACAAAGTGAACCCGAGGTACCGGCAGGAAAGAGATAGCCAGTTATGGCTATAAAGAAAGAGGAATAAAAAATAAAAGGAATAAATAATGAGGTGGGGGGAGGGAGAGAGCAAGGGAATTTGTCTGGTGAAGAGGGAAGAGAGGAGAGGAGGACTAATACGAGAAACAAAAACCAACAAATTAAAAGTTGCACCAAAACAAGAAAAAAAAAACCCCGAACCCCCTAGAGTCAAACACAAGGCAAAATAACAAATGAATGAAGAAAGAAAGGGATGGGGAGTGGAAGAAGAAGAAAAATGAAAAAAATGAAGAGAGAAAAATAAATGTATATATATATGTGTGTGTGTGTGTGTCCATGAGTCAATTAGCTCAGATAGAACACCCATACACACACACACACCTACGTACATTCACACTCATGCTTGATGGTAAAAGGAGAAAAGAAGAAAAAATCTGAATGAAAAAATGAAAGGATTGTTCCCGTGGAGGGGGTGAAAACTGCTGACAAGAGCGGATAGTCATTGCCTGTGCTATGTTGTCCTTTTCTCTGTTTCTTCTTGGACTGTGTCTCCTCAGGGAGAGCCAGGGCCAGGGGCTGTCAATCCCATCTTCTTTGAGTTGCTCACTCAGTGCCAGCTG
The DNA here is from genome assembly GCF_964194105.1 of Spermophilus citellus. NCBI lineage: Eukaryota > Metazoa > Chordata > Mammalia > Rodentia > Sciuridae > Spermophilus > Spermophilus citellus. The sequence continues at coordinate 70,593,908 of NC_138185.1, forward strand.
CAGTGGACTGGGACCCAAGTTGGTTGTTGTATCCCTCAGTTTGCTTCTTGCCAGGTTAAGGTAGGACAGAATGGGAGGTAGTGACCATTGGAATTTCGCCTGTGCAAACTAGGTAGATGCATTCCCAGGGGGGCAGATGCAAAGTCAAAAACGTGAAGTTCAGGAACTGGCGTTTTTTTAGACCAACCTTTCAAACTTTGTCATGAGGTGTCTGCTCTAGAGAGAATTGTTCCACTTGCCTTACAGTCTCTGCTGGGTGTCTGGATATTGGGTAGCTTCTTGAGAACTCTGCTCTTGGATCAAGGGGACCAGCTTGTCAAGGCCCACCAGTGTGTTCTTGTCAAGATCAGATCCTGAGCAGATCTGCCTGCCTATCCAGTTTGAGTTCTCTTTGGCTAATCTTGCAAGTCGTCAAACCCAAAGGGAAAGTGAGAAGCACTCTGTATCCCTGGCCTGAGTCCCTTCTGTGCCTGTCCCAGTTGTGCCCTTTTACATGGACTCTAGATCTCATGGCAGGCACAGATAGGGACAGTCCCTGCTCCACAGCAGGAAGCCACCACATGGTCACTTCAGGAGAATATTCAGCATCAGCTCCTGGCTCTCCAGTCAGGAAGCACAGGGCACTCCTCACACACCAGCACAGTTGGCCCTGCCTCTAAATCACTCAAGTTCAGATCCTGCTGTTCCATGGGTTCCTCTGTGACAGATTTTCTTTGCAGAGTGACTCTTGTTCTACCTGGGTAGCCCCTTTTCCTCTGCAGTGAACCAGCTCCAGTATTATTTTCAACTGGATTCCCAGGGGTTCTTTCCTGCCCTGTGTTCAAAGCACCTGCGTTTCTGTGTCTGTGATTCTGATATTGGATTTGGGGTATTCCCTCAGGCACTTGGCTCGCTGGGAAGCGGTATTTCCATTACTTGAATCCTGAGCCATGGATGGACTGGAAATCGCCCCCTTCCTCTACTTGCTATCTTTCCCTCTTTTTTCTTTTTCTCTTATACAATACCTTTACTACTACACATTCCCACTGTTAAACACTGCTTTCATTGCATCTCACACATTTTGATAAGTTGTATTTTTCATTTTTATTCAGTTCAAAATATTTTATTCTTGAGTTTCTTTTTTCCCCATTTGTTACTTGGCAGTATTCTGTGTAATCTCTAAGCATTTTGGAACTTTCCAGCTATCTCTCTGTGATTTATTTCTAGTTTAATTCTATTCTGGTCTCCTACTTACGATCCTGATTATTTTTATTCATTTAATGTCACTTCCTTAAGAGGCCTTCTGTAATTATGTCACCTAAATTAGTGCTCCTGGTTTTATTATAATTACCTCTTCATTACACTTATGCCATTTTATGGTTATTATTTGTGTGATTGTTTGATGAATTATAGTCTCCCACACCAGAATGTAAGAACTTCAAGGACAGTAATCATGTGTGTTGTTCACCCACAAATTCCTGGCCCCATGATTGAACAAATGAGTCTGTTCTGCTTGCAAATGCAGAGACTGTTTAAATGTATTTGTCTCTTCTTTATTTCTTTCTCAATCTCCAATCCTGAATTTTCTAGCTCAAGTTCAATATCCCTCTAGAAAATCCCATAGGTTACTCCAATTCAGCCTGCTCCCGCAAATAAACTATCATCATCCTTCCCAGATTCATTAGTTCTTATAACTGCTCTTCCTTTTCATTTCTGTTTATGACACAGATTTCTCAATATTACCTTTTGGATGTCATATTGCTGTCACTCTATGTATTCAATTGTATGTCCCTTATATCCAGGTACCTCTGCTCTATATCTCACATTTTATTCCTTTCCCACTCTCATTGCTACCATCTTATCCCAAGACAGACAAACCACCCTCTCTAGCTGCCTACTTAATCTCTCTTCTTTTATCTCCTAGCCATGTACATATTACTTGATCCTTTCTGTTGACTAATCTTCCCCTAGGTCATAGCTTACTACTGCTTTCTTCTTTTCCATTTACTTTCAATGATTTCTTTCTATTGCCACTAGTTCACTTCTGGGACCTTCCACTAAATAATAATCATAATAATTTATCTGTAGGATCAAACATTTTGTTTCCCAAGTTTTAAACAATGAGCATGCATTGCTTTTATAATTGGAATGAATTTGTTATTAAAAGCAATTTAGTCTAGGCTCAGGGAGAGAACTCTGGATGAGGTGATTCAGGGTGCTGAGATTTTGGAAAGTTGGTTGGAAATTAAATGAACCAATGTGAACAAGCAGATGGAATGGGGGTATGTTTAAGGGTGTCAGTTCATTCTGGCTGACACCCTTAAATTGAGGTGAAAAACACTTGTGGAATAGTGTTAAAAGATGAGGGTACAAGTTCAGGTTAAAACCAGGTGTTAGCTTATTCTGAAAGTTGGAAGAGGAGCCATTGAAGAATTTTATGAGAAATATCTCAGTTGGGCTTATTCTTTGAAAGTTGGTTTTAGTGTCAACGTGGCAGATTATCCAGAGAAGGCAGGATCTGGCCAAATAGTGGAAGGCCAAGCTTAGGATAACAAGAGCTTAAGCAAGGCAGGGGATAGGATGATGGAAGAGGGGAGACATTCAGAGATTTAAGAAGCAGATCCTTGAAGGCTGAACATTTGATTGGATGTGGGCAGGAGAGGGAGTTTAGAATGACATCTGGTTATCTGAAATGATCACTAAGTATAATGAGGTCATTTCCCAAGACAGAAGATATTTACCTTAGAAGGGAATTCTAGATTAGAAACATAGATCTGGGGTTGTCACTTGGTTAAAGTAAATGCTCTTGAAGACTGGGTAAGAAGAACAGATTGCAAAGGATGGAGTCCTGGCCCTCATCGTTGAAGGAGCAAAGATAAGGAGAAGTGCCCCTGATGGGGACTGAGCAGAATAGCCTTGTATATATTATAAAGACCATGAAAAACAGAAGATATGGGTATTTTAGAAGGAAGGTTAGCAGTATCAAATATCTTAGAGAAGCCAGGAGGGATAATAAGTGAAATATACTCATTTCATTTTGATCAAAGAAAGTTCATTTCAGCTTGATCAGTGTCAATACCTGGAATAGGTACTGGTAGATGGCAGGTTGTTATTAGTTTCCTGTGGCTGCTATAACAAATCATCATAAATGTGGTGGCTTAAAATGACATAAATTTTTCTCTTGCAGTTCTGGAGGCCAGAAGTCCCAAATCAAGTTATCAGCAGGGTTCATTCCTTCTGGAAGCTCTGAGGAGAATCCATTCCATGCCCCTCCTCTTCTTCTAGCTCCTACTGGTTGTCAGTCTTGGTGTTCCTTCCTTATGCATGCATCACTGCAGTTTCTGCCTCCATCTTCATCTCACCTTCTCTTATCTTTCTCTGTGTCTTCCTTCTTTTTATAAGAACACCTGTCATGAGATTTGGGGCACTGACTAAATCCAGGATGATTTGATCTAATGATCCTTAATTATATTTGCAAAGATACTTTTTTCCAGGTAAGGTCATATTCACAGGTTGAGAGGTTGAGGGTGAACATGTCTTTAGAGGAAGGCTCAATTCAACCCACTATTCCTGGTGAGGAATGAATGGGCTGAAATGATTAGGGATAATGAGCATAAATTCAGCCTTTCAAACAGTTTGAATTAGAAGAATAGAAAGAGAGAGATTCTAAAAAGAATGTGAGGTCCAAGGCAACTCTCCAGAGACATAGGGAAGTACTGGAACAGATGCAATTGTCATGTTGTCAGAAGCACATATAGATAGAAGTTTACATCTTTATGAAAAAGAATTCAAACTTATGGACACAAAGGTGGGTACCAAGTAACTATTTGCTAATGTGAGAGAGAACTCACAATACATGACTACTACAGCCTTAGATGCTCAGATGCCTTTTTTCTAAGATTTGGCAGATTCTCATATAGAAATTCTTTCTGGTTGTAACTCAGCTTTCCCCCTCCACTGAGCATACTCTACCTCCCAGCAGTGCTTGGCACTTTGGGGGATTCAAGCTGGGGGAAGTGGGTGGCAGAGTATGGGTGGTGGGGAGGGTGGCTCTGAAATGAAGCTTCATCAACTTTATGGTAAACCCACCAGTAAGCAAGGATGTATGTTGCTGGGGGCAGGGTGGAGTGTTGATGAGAGATAGAAATACATGGTGGACGAATTGAAGTTCCTGGGGAAATCATATGGGTTAAAAGCAGAAACAAAGGGGATATATTACCCATGGACAGGACAGAAGAGGGACACTTGGACCCTTGAGGTAGGTAGGATGGATTGAATAAGGCCACGGATCACTTTGTATGGGAATGGACAGGAAGACAAGTTATTGTTTAATGGCCTCAAATGGAGTGAAATAGAGAGCAAAGTCATCCGATGGAATAATTGGCTTAGGCTGTTGAGGAGGGAGGAGAAATTTGAAGATGTTCTGAGGATAATGGATGTGACAAAAATGGATACAGAATAATTCCTTGGAGAACCAGAGGAAGTAGAAAATCACTGCCTTTAGCTCAGTTAGTGTGGAAGGCCAAGATCACCTTGAATCAGGGTCATGGACTTGCTTGGTCCATGTGATGCATGGTTGTGATCAGAACTATGAGTACTTTAGGTTTAGAGAGAAGTGCATTTAGATCCCATATCTGTAATGAAATGGCTGAAGACCACTTGGCTGCTTCCTTAACATCTTTGAGCATTGGCCTTTTCAAAAGATAAAAAGGAGATATTATTCACCTCTTAGTTTGTTTTAAAAAACTTGTCCTTTCATGATCAACATTCCAAGCATCCAGAAAAATAGTTGCCTCTCAAGAGCCTCCGTCAACCCTAAGTCCCCTCCCCTGGCTTCCTCTTGTGCTCACTGACACAGTATCTGCCTCTATTCACGATCTCAGTCCAGTGCCATAGTTTACTCCAGAATAATCCTGGGTTTGAAGGGGCCTGCAGGAGAGAGCTGGTTTTCAATGATAAATTAGCCCATTTTAACTGAGCCCTTCATGTTATAGTTTTGTGAAAAGCCCATTTGGAGGGAATAACAGGTGATACCTGGTTGCTAAAAGCTGGTTGCTCTTTTGGCTAGGCTTTCCAAGTAAAAGAAGTTGGACGTGCTTCCTCAGAAGTGATTCAGATGCTTCCCAGTTGAATTCAGTGCCTTCCCTGGAATAGTATCTTTCCTTCCATGACCTTGACTCAATTTTATTGTCATGTAAATTCCCTTTCTTGTAAATATGGCTATGGGCATCACAGTCATTGGGGAAAGAAAGTGTGATTTGCTCTGCTGGCTTTAGGAAGTGAGCCTGAGGATTACGTGGCACAGACTACAAATGATTTTTGCAGGTGTGTTTACAGTTTGCTCATTTACATCTACATGTCGTAGCTCTCTGGTAACAACTTTCTACTAGCCTGAGCACAGCAGACAGCACGGGATGACTGTGCCACTGGATAAAATTTGCTTTTTCTTCTGATTTTTATCATACCAGTACTGCAAACAAGTTTGATTTATCATATATGTATATTGAATTCCCTGAAAGTTGAGTGGAGGAAGAAACTGCTTAGAATTTATAACAAAAATAATAAACTGCTAGGTGCTGTGGTGGATGTCTGTAATCCCAGCAGTTTGGGAGGCTGACATAGGAGGTTCACAAGTTTAAAGCCAGCCTCAGCAAATTAGCATGGATGGCCCTCAGCAGTTTAGCAAGATCCTGTCTCAAAATTTAAAAACAAAAACAACTTTAAAAAGGGTTGGGGATATGGCCTGTGGTTAAATACCTGTGGGTTTAAACCCTGGTACCAAAATAATAATAATAACAACAACCACAATTAATGTTGTGTGCTTTCCAGGGGTCAGGCATTCTCTAAGCACTTTAATATAAAAAAAAAATAAATAATCTGATGCTGTGTGCTTTCCAGGCATTCTCTAAGCACTTTTATATATATATACCTGATGAAATAGATTTATAAAGAAAGTGGAAATTGAAGAAGCTAAGCAATTTTCCCAGGTTTAAGAGTGCCTTAGTCTATTTGAGCAGCTATAACAAACTACCATAGACTGGATAGCTTATAAATAATAAAAGATTGTTCCTTATAGTTCTGGAAGATGAGAAATCCTAGATCAAAGCGCTGTTAAATTCAGGGTCTGGTGAGAGCCCACTTTCTGGTTCATAGGTGCCCATGTCGTCATGTGGTGGAAGGGGCAAGGGAGTCTCTACTCCTCTTATTAACTATTCCTCTTATTAAAGGGCACTAGTCCCATTCATAAGTGCCCCACCCTCATGACCTACTAGCCTCCAAATGCCCCACTTCCTAATACATTACCCAGGAGGTTATGTTTTCGTACATGTAGTTCTGGTGGACCCAAACATTCAGAGCTAGAAAACAACAGAGTTGGCAACCCAGACAACCTAATTCCAGAATCCATCTTCTTAACCACTGTACCATACTGATGATAAGTTTATATGGCTACAAGTATAGCCACAGTTTAACTGAAAATAGAAATTGATTCTAGTAAAGGACAGTTAGTACAACCTTGGAATCATGAATAGGTAGTTTAGTATAGAGATTCAAACTCTAATGTCTGCATCCTCCCTGGGAGGGAGACTACTAAGGTGTGTTCTGTGAGTGGAGAGGGCTGGAGAACTGGAACATGCCTGCTCATTGTGAAGGAAGCAGCTGTGGTAATGTTTCATTTTTTTTTGTCAATCCCCAAATCTGGATTTTAATGTGAGACTTTCAATTCTTAAAATCACCTTGCTATTAGTAACTGTGCTTTATGAATGAATGATTAAATCGTACTGCTGTGTAATATACACAAGGTTTTCCTGTAGAAACCATTAAACCCCCAAGCTCTGGGGCTTACACAATTAAAGGTTACTTCTCATGAATGCTACTTGTCCAACAGGTCAGTGGGTCTCTGCTCTTTGGATGTCCCAGAGACTCAGGCTAATAGGCTTTATTTGAACACATTTTTTACACAATAATAATAAGGGATACAGGTTGTTTAGGCTCCTATTTCATTAGTCAAAGACATGAACACTTGTAAGTTCTAGCAGGTGTGGGGAAGTGTAGTCCTTCCCTGGGCTGAAAGAAAGAAATGTTTATGAATATCCCTAATGACTACCACAACTCCATGTACTCTGATTTTTAAGCCTGAAATGTTAGAATTTTTCTTAGGTAAAATCCAGTTTTCTCAAATCTGAAGCAGAAGTTGATTGAAAAAAATTGGTTTCAAGTATTAAATTAGATCTATCTGGAAAATTCATGTTTTGCTTAATTTGGATTAATGGCACTTATTTAAACATTCTTTTCTTTTAAGAAGCTGATTAGGAAATCATGTAGGAACTGTGAAATACTTCTTACCCCAAATTATGATTTCTAGATGAATGTTTAATTCAAAACACCCTGCTCATATATTTAAAATATTTGTTTATGTTACCCTTATCTTGTAACTTGTAACTTGTCTTATTAACTACACTGTAAGATAAGAATCTTATTAATTTATACTCAGCACTGAAAATTGTTATTTATTAGATATTAATACATTTTATTGGTATGCTTATCCATTAGAGTTTATAAATAACTGTAATTAGATATCCTGACATCAGGAGATGGCACAGAAGTTGAAAATGTTTCAGGCAATTTCATGAAAGTTGCTTGTTGTTGATTATGGTGGGCTATGACAGCCAAAATTCAGTCATCCTTCAATTTCAAGGGCAGTTCTGGGATATACTCTATGAATCACAAGGCAACCGAACTTTCTTTTCTAATACCATTTTTCTGTGATGTTTTCATATGCTTTATTTGGCTGTAAGATTTGGATGAATTTTAACTTTAAAAAACTTTTGAAGCAAGTATAAGTGATCAGGGAGGAATTTGATTGCCTGAGATTTTGCAAGACTCTGAACGCTCTTCAAAACAAGCCCATCCTAGCTCCTAAACCCACACCCTTCCTGGATGACCAGATAGAGGGTGATTCTCATTCTCATGAAATGCAAAGTGCTCAGGGACGTGGATCTGTGAGGACAGAGCTTGGCCAAGGAAGAGTATTTCTATAATTTCATGGTAGAATTATTCCCCTTGGAGAAAGTTGTATGAACACAGTTACTCACTGGTCAAATCCCAACCACGCAAGTATGTTTCCAAAATCAATCACTCTTAAGTTGTTCCACATGTACTTGTAAATATTCAAATAATGACCTGTATGCCTGAAACGTTTGCTGTCCATCTGCTGATCCTCAAGGTGGAGGAAGGTATAACAGCATTAAGATTTTGGTGTCAGATGACCTGAGTTTTAAAACCAATATTGACACCATATCCTTGCTGTGTAATGTTGGCAAGTCATTTAACCTCAGTAATGTTTCAGAGTCCTCATTTGTAATGTGGAGATAGAAGGTATCACTTAAATCATACAATTGTTGTGAAGATTCAGTGAAACAACGTGTACAGCACATAAGGCATGCCAGGTACCTGTAAACATTCTATAAAAAACAGTTATTATTAATATTTTATTCGTTTCTTTATAAAATCATGTAAGAAGGGTCAAAGGATCTCAAAAGTAATTGGATTCAGCCACCCATCCAATAATTTAATCCCCTCTATGTTTTTTCCCCGCCAAGAAGTCTCTGACTTTTAAAACTTTCTCATATAGAACTAAATTATGCTTAAATTTATAGCTTTCACCGGTTTGGAAACATAAAGAACAAATGGAGACCCTTTCCTCATGACAGATCTTTGTGAATTCGAAAATATCTCTAAGCACAAGCTATTCCCTAGAGCTCCTTGGAACTTTTCCTATTTCTCCCTGAAAATTTCATTTCATCTTTCTCCTTCCCATCAACACTAAGTTTTGGAAAGAATAGTCTCTAGATGTGGTTTGAACTTCCTCCAGTCTTATTTTCTCTTCAACACCTTGGGTGTAGAGTCTGATTCAGCACCTCCTTAAATCAAAGCATAGGGGCTAGCCTGCAGTCAAAAAAAGTGGAATGCAGAAGTAAATAATAAAATTGACCTTTTGTTCAACCCTTTGTCATGTTCTAATAATTACACTGAGAGTTTTGCATATGTTTTCTCATTTAATCTTTGCTAGGCTTCTGTGAAGTACACATTTGCATTATTATCTCTGTTTTACTGTTGAGGAAAATCAGTCTCTGAGAGTCTGAATGGTCCTGTGCTTTGAAAGGCATAGTGGGTGAGTCAGGATGCATACATAGCCCTCTGCCTCTACAGTCTCTGGACTTAAACACCAGGTTTACAAATGTAAAGTTGGATGAGCATGAGAAGCAGAGATAAACAATCATATCAGTTCATTTTTCTGCACACACATAATGTAAAAGATTTGTGAAATAAATATAAAACTCAGCTTTTTTCATATAAAGAAGCTCACAATCTAGAAAATAACACATACATCCACATGCTAAGTAACTCTGAAAACTGGAAAACAACAGTGTAAACATATAAGACATCTATTCAAAAATTGTTCATAAATAATAGATATAATGATATAAAAGTGGAGATATGCAGGCAAAGACATAGATAATGATAAAAAGGAGATGTAAAAATATAGAATAAAGATACAGACACATAGATGTAGAATATGGGTAGCTGTAGAGAGCACAAACAGAAGGATGTATACCAGTTTCAGATAGCGGCTGTTTGAGGGAGGAAATGAGAGAATGGACTAACTTTGGGGATAAGGAGATAAGAAAATGGTGGGGAGACAAAGAGGAAACATCTATAATGCTTCTTTTATTTTATATACTTAAAAGTATCTGGATAAAATGTAAATAAAAAAAGAGCAAGGTTAGAATGTCAGCTTCATTTCTTTTATGGACCTTGCATAAGAATTATATAAATGACATACCTAAGATTTTCTACTATGTTTTCATAAAGGAGAGACTTTCTCATAGTCATGCCTCTGTGATTTCACCTGCTTTTGACCACTTGGTCCTTCCTTTGCAGGCAGTGGGCTGCGATCGGCAACTGGGGAGTGACGCTAAGGAGGACAACTGTGGTGTCTGTGCTGGAGATGGCTCCACCTGCAGGCTGGTGCGGGGACAGTCAAAGTCGCATGTTTCTCCTGAAAAACGTAGGTTTTGAAACCCAAAACCTTGTTGCCCTAGAACAAGGTATATTTTAGACTATTACTAGAATAGCGATTTCCTAATTCTGACAGCTTCTTTAGTTAGAAATAGCTTTGATTTTTTTAAGTCAAATTTCTTTCTAAAAGTATAACCATAAGTTGGGTTCCTATTATCTCTTTGAAGGCTGACCATTTCATGAACCTTTGCCAATAGAGTATTGCTATTTTAAAAACATTTGTTGATTTTTCAGGTAAATTGTGAAGCAATACATTCTTTTATTTGCCTTTCTTTGATTGATAACAAGATAAAAAATGTTGTTTCATATTAATTTACCCTTTTATTTTTTCATTTGCTATTGAAATCATTTATCCCTTTTCTTATTTGTTAATTGTTTCCTTTGGTAAACTTGTAATACATCATACTTATTTCAAACGTGCTTTCCAGTTTTTCAGTTGACTTTCATTTTTGTTTGTGTTTATGGTATCAATAGTTTCTAAGTTTTATTTATTCAGAAGTTTCCATCTTCTTATTTCAGTATGATCTGCCTTTTATTAGTCCTTTAATTAGTCAGTGGTCAGTAAACTTTCTGTGTTGAGGGACAGCTAGTTAATATTTTAGGCTTTGCAGATCATATCCCAGCTATTTGACACCACCATCAGAGTGCAAAAGTGCTCACAGACAACCTGTATACAAGTGGGCATGACTGTGTTCCCATAAACTTTATTTGCAAAACAGGCCACAGGGACTTCAGGGAGGGGTCTGAAGACTGGGATTCTTTCTTGCCAGAACAATCAGCTCAAAGTGAATCATGTCTACTAAGTCAAGGGGAGCAAGTCTCTGTCTACATTGGCTCAAGGAAGTGAGTCCCCATTTATACTGGCTCAAGATGGGAGCAGAGGATACTCCTGGTGGATCCAGATGTGCTCCTGGCTGTAATCCTTACAGAGAAGCCTGAGTCAGTTTGCACACCTCATTCCTGCAGCCAGTTTCCACACCTCACTGTTCCACACCTGACAGATCCACACCATGACACCAGGATTCACAGAGCTCAACGGTCTTCTGGCTGTCCAGTTTTTTTGTCTCTCTCAGATCTCCATTTTCATTGGAGTCACTGAATCTAGCATATTTCTGCTTTCCTTTCATTACAGCCACTTTTTTCCCTCCCTCTTTCCCTCCCTCCCTCTCCTTCTCTCTCCCTCCCTCCCTCCCCACCTTTCTTTCTTTCTTTTGAATGCCATCCCACAGAAGCATGGCATACAAAAGCACAGCTGTTGAATGCAGGCGGTGATCCTTCTAGTCTCCCACTTCTAGCCTTTGCTGTTGTCATGGGATTGTCCTATGGAGGGTAAGTTTGTTTCTGGTACCTTGGGAGGACTTACTGCTCTCTGTGCCCCATCTACTGATGATTCTCCAGGAGCTGAGCCTGGAGAACACAGGGTCACCCTGTGAGGCCACGCTGGGAGTGAGGTCCATGCACACAGGGAGCAGAGGTGAATGGCAGGCATGATGGCCCTTCCATTGCCCTTCTACAGTGACTGCTTGACCTCCTCAGGCAGCTGCTGGTCACAGGGCAAGGGGAAGGTGGGAAGTGCAGGCTCACAGGCACCCTCTTTGGATGGACAGGGAAAGGATCTGCAGACCCTGGGCAAGGCCCAGTCCTCCAAAGTACAAACTTTACCTGGAACATGCAGCCTGCCCCCTGAGTTTTCTGGTGCTGAAGTATCAGGTATGTAGCCATTACCTCATCCTTTTTTTTTTTTTATTTTCCAGGGACACCCAAGTATCATATGGATCATAACCCATGTCAAGCATGATTATCATAATTGTAGAGTCTGAAGTGTTTGGGGAATGGCTCACTAGAATGACTGGGTGTATATTCCTCACCCTGGCTCATCTATGGGTGCCCCATGATTTGCATGAGGTCCACCATCAGTATTTGACGAGGCTCTATGCTCCATTGGCAATGCGTGGGAGAATGTCATACCTATGTACATGATCTGCTCCTTCAGCTGCTTACTGGTGGTCCCCCTAAATGGGGATCTCTCTGTGACCATAAAATACAGAATACACCAAGGCTCCAGACTTCAGCCGGGGAAAGAGTGGGGAGTCATATTCTTACCACTGGATGACTTCAAATACCAAAATTTGTTCAGCTTCTGCCCAGCTGTGCACCTGGTACTCAGGCTGAAGTTGATGAGTTTGATGTTGCCTCTGGCATCCATCTGGTTTTCTTTGCCTTCAGGTCTTGATGCACAATGCCCTTCTCATGGCAGTAGTGCATGGTGCTTGCAATCTGTTTGAATAGTCTCCAGGCCTCTTCCTCCTACTAGTCTCTTAGATGTGGTGCCATAGCTGTATCCCACCTGCATGCTCCACGATAATATAAATATTTTCCATGGGCTCAATGATCTGAAAGAGCTGGATCACATTTTAGTGTTCCACAGCCATTAGCATATCTGGCTTGGATAAAACAGGAAGTTCCTTTCTACCTTTGGCAGGACTTTCACTGCCACCCCTGTACTGGTGAAGAGGTGACAGACTAGATTTACCTGGCCAAAGTCCCCCTGCCTGATGTGTCTCAGGGCCTGATAATGGACTGCGAAGGTAGTCTCATAGCAGGAGTTGGCTCCTGCAACACCACACTACTCTGACTACTCTTACTACACCAACTAAGGGTGCTAGCTAAAACAGCAGTGACAACAAAACAACACACACACAAACACACACACACACACATACACACCTAGACCCCACAAAACAAAACAGAAACCCAAATCAAATAATGAATATCAAAAGACCACAACCACCAAATGCTCTATCTGGGAGTTTGATGGGTCACCATCAAGTGCTTCCTGTATTTATGGACAAAAGAGCCACAGCTAGCCTTTTACATTCCTGTATTATGTTCCTTGAGTTAGTGTAGTGAGGATTCACTTGCCTTGAGTCATTGTAGATGGAGACTTGCTCCTCTTAGTGTAGATGGAGATTCTCCCCTTAACCAGTGTAGCCATGATTCAGTTTGAGCTGGTTGCTTTGGTCAGAAGGAATCTCTTTCCTAATATTTAGGCCCCTCCCAGAGGTCTCTGAGGCATATTTTTGCAAATCAAGTTTTATTAGAACACACCATGTCCACTTATTTACAGGTTGTCTGTGGTGTTTGAAATTCCCTCATGGTGGCTTCTTATGAGGTCAGAACAAAACATGGTCCAGTTACACCTGGGCATAACCCAGGACCTTTTCAACTTTCAAAATGAGAATTAGAAAGGACTTCAGAAGCTTTTTGCTTCAGTGGATTATGGAGACTTCTATTTCCTTTGTTTAGGAATTAAAAATTTTAGGATATTTAAAAACAAACAAAAGGCTGTAGCAGAATTTGGCCTTTAGGTTGTAGTTTGTTGAGACTCCTAATTTGAAGGGGGAAATTATTTGTGCATATGTTCTGCTGGTACATTTATGGTTTTGTTTTTGTACTTCAAATTTTCTATTCATTTGAATTTATTTTGATGTGACTTATGAAGTAGGAATCTTATCCCCATGTGGTCAGAATATTACAGGAGGGGAGAAGAGGAGGGAGGATCTTCTAGGCACAGGAATCATGAAGTTCCTAGAGGAAAACCACGCTTTTTTGAGGAGGTATTGATATATGGCTCAGGCCTGAGGGCACATTGAATAGAGTGGCAGATAGAACAGAATGGCATTCAGGAGTCAACTATGCAACCCTTCCTTGTTGCACTCTGTGTCTCATGTTAACTGGGGTCATGACAGCAAGTTAGGCAGCAGAGTGACACAGTTAGACTTGTGTTTTAGTAAAAAAAAATTCTGGCCCTAGATGGAGGTTGGGTTACTTGTGTGGTAAATCTGGAAGCAGGAAGTCCAAATAGGAAGCCTTCTGTAAAATATTCCAGGATGTTTGCAATAATGAGGCTTTGGTCTAAGGGTTTGCTAATTCTTTAAATGAAGACTAAAAGATCAAAGGAAGGAGCCAGGATGAAGCAAATCTCTCAGCCTGTGCAGCACATTCAAGCTTATTTGTGTCTTTTTTAAAAAGTGTGGGGTGAGCAGTTGGCTGAGAAGCTGTTCTATGGTATCTTCTTTCTCCTCATCCTGAGAGGGTGGCTTTCATCCCTGTACACAGAGTCATTACTAAACATTTAGACACTACAGCCACATCCCAGATAAGGAAGAAGTTAGTAACAAAGGTCTTCCAATATTGTGTCCTTTATCCAGGAAGGGAAGTCCTCCACAGGGCCTTTTTGGCCTCCTCAACCATAACTGTAGCACCTGCACTTGACATATTTGCTTCTAAGTGGGTGGGAGGCCCCACACTCAGCATTCCATTCATTCTGTCATTGCTGATACTGATATAATGCTTTATAATTCCCAAAGTTCTCTTCAGGCATATAATATCAGTTGATTCCATCAGCATTCTTACATTATAGTCTTCACATTGTCAAACCCATTTTTAACAGCCAGAGATGTTAAGAAACATCTTACCCAATTATATTATGAAATACAATATAGGAAAGCAGCTAGGACTTTGAGATTCTGCACTAGACTGCCTGGGTTTCAATGCTGGATCTGCTGCTTCCCAGATGTGTAAGTGGGGCAAGTTATTTAACTTCCATGTGTACTTTGGTTTTCTCATTTTAAACTGGGACAATAACAATAGTCTTTACAAACTGGGAATAACCACAGCACTGCCTTGGTAGAGTTGTTGTCAGGACTGCATAAATCAACCCATGCTGGGCGTGCCACATGTGTTGGCACCTAGAGATGCTCATTAAACACCAGCTATATTTTTATTAGAGACATTACTCACTTGGGTACCAAGGGACATCACACCTCTTACATAACTTAAATGTAGATATTTGTAAACAGTTTCAAATCAATAATAGGTCTGTCTGCAGATTGTTTCTTTTTAAATATTTTTTAATTGTAGATGGACACAACACTTTTATTTATTTTTATAATGTGGTGCTGAGGATAGAACCTAGTGCCTCACACGTGCAGGGTAAGCACTCTACCACTGAGCCATAAGCGCAGCCCCTGCAGATTGTTTTTAAAGAGAGTTACTGATAGGTATGGAAGCATGGACATTAGAATATCACAGAAGAGGGAACTAACAGTAGGAGAAACCAAAGTTAGAGGAAGAACTCAGATCAGGGGAAGACAGTTGAAGTGACAGGCTGTTCTATAAAGAGTGAATTCAGGAAGGCCCCTGGGTAAGAGAACCAAGGGGTAATGACACAGGTGGCTGTGCAGGCTGGGGAAGTGCCTGAAGTTAGCAATGGCCTTAAAAATTTGGAAATATTATCAGAGAGCACCTCATTTTGTCAGGGTCCAAGAGAGAATAGAAATCAAGATAATTTGAATTGAACCAGGATAGAAGCCGAGAGAGGAATTGTGTCAAGAAACCAGTTCTTTCTGGAGAAGTGTGGAGAGGAGGTCCTAAAATGGAAAGAGGTGGGACAGAGTGCACTGTTGGCTGAGGGGTCCAGCCTATTCATACTTCACAGTTCCTTGCTCTTGGTAAGGACTTCATATCCTCTCAGTCTCCCCCCGCCTCTCTCTCCCCCCTCCCTCCCTCCCTCCCTCTCTCATTCTCATTGATTTTCAGCATTTGGATTATATATTCTTATAGATCCTTCTGAGAATCTGTTGAAAGTTACGCATTTCCTATCCAGGAAAAATGTACTTACGCACTTAAGCCCCTACTTTGTCATTCTGTTTGTTTGTTTTTTGGTGGGAAGGTTCTTAGACTCCTGATGCCCATTTAGGGCACTCCAGGTTAAGAACCTCTAAGATGGCCAGGCATTGTGGTGCACACCTGTAAATCCCAGTTACTAAGGAGGCTGAGGTAGGAGGATCCTATGTTCGAGGTCAGCCTGGGCCACTTAGCAAGATTCTGTCTTGAAGTTAAATATAAAAGGGTTGGGGAGAGTAACTCAATGGTAGAGTACCCCTGGATTCAATCCCCAGTACTTCCACAATATAAAAAAAAATTCCCCTAAAATGTGTAACATTTTTTTAATCAATTTCTAGAAAGAAAGGGAAACTAGAATGCTCAGACAGATCCTTCAATTCAAGGGAGTGAGTGACATGGCGTAAGCCGGGGGCATCCCTCAGGACACTGGCATTTCATCAGGTTCTATATGTGTATGCTGGGGCTGAGGCTAAAAGTAGCAAAGATTTCTGCCTGCATGAAAACATGGTGCTCTGAGTTCTTGATTCTCATTACAGCCCCTTCATGTCTGTTACCACTCTGAAACTGGCCAGCTGAAGCCGGTTTTGGCTGGGATTTTTGCAGAGGCCATATGGAAGCACTTCCCTATAATCATGCTTTGTGTGAAAGAAATGTGGGAAATGAAGCCATATCTCCCCCTGAGTGTGCATCACCGGGGCCTGCGGGGTCCACGCAGCTCCTACGTCTACACCTTGCCAAGCAATCATTCCTGCCTTCCCTGGGACTCTCCCTGAGTCAGGCCATGGCAGCGAGATGCTATTGGCACGGCCCCACGCTGGAGAAAGTGCACAAGGCTGCACACAGGATACCGTTTCCATTGTGCAGGGAGGCAGACACAAGGTGTAAAAGGCTGGAGCCAAAACCTTTGCTATGAGAAAAATCAGAAATTAATCCAGATACAACACACAAATTTCCTGTTCAGAGGGAGAAGGAGAGGGACTGAACTCACAACCAGCATAAATAGCTTTGGATGTTGGAAAAGGGAACTGGAGGCAACTCAAGTTTAAAGAGAGAAAACTTTAATGAATAGTGAATCTCAATATAAGGAAAATTTTTATTTTTTAATTCTAAAACTAGTATTTTAAATTAACAAATTATAATTGTATATATATATATATATATATATAGGGTACAATGTGATATTTTGATATATATATATGAGATACAGAATGATTTAATAAGCTAATTAACATAAACACAGCAAATAGGAGCAAATACATCTCTTTGGAGAGTGTTGACTTGATATCTAGGGGTTTAACTGTAGCGCTGGGTTTGTTCTGCACTTAGATCTTGACCACATAAGGGCACACAAATATGAAAAAATAAATAAACACACTTATCTGTTCTGGGCTCTCTCTCCACTGTTACGTGGTGGCATATATTGATACAATGGCACCTGAGGCCAAGGTGGAAATATAGGCATGTCGCTCAAATGTTGATATTGTGATGATAACCACACCTCTGAACCTCACCCTTGGGCATCCCTTAGAACTCCTGACAGAATCCTGGGCTGGGTAGACCAGGAGGCTGCCTCCCAGGGTAATTGTTATGATTTTTTTCTTGTCACACACTGTTTTTCCTTTGGCTGTCAGTTCCAAAATAATCTACAAAGTCAACTGATTGCATGATGAGAAAGACTATATTAGCTGTAAGTTGTGGGCTAACATGGTAAACAAATGGGTTTTCATTCTTCTGTCATCTCACATTATCTTTTTCTGCTTCCCCATTTGTCTTTCTAGCAAGATCTGGCTGATAACACTCTCTTCAGAACTATGATTAGGAATATTCAAACCAAAGACCCTATTACTTTTAATGGGGTATTTCCTCTCATTTAATTTAAAAAGAGAGAGTGTGGCATGAAGTTCTTGGGGCTGGAAATTGAGGGCTGTGGGTTCTTCTTTTTGACTAGCTCTTTTGCATGTTTTATGTGACTGAGTGTGTGTGTATATGTGTGTGTGTGTGGGGGGGGGGGTTCTACCCCTGTATATGGAGGGAAATAAGAGGAAAGTGGCATATAGACACTGTTGAGGACTGTCATAGATTATGTTTTCCACTAAGAAGTAGACAGGCCATGAACTCCCACCTCTACATGAATTGACATTATGTTTATGGAAATCCATAACACTTTCCAAAGCCCTGCAGCATTCAACCTTTCAGTTATATCACTGCCATCTGCCTCTCATGCACTGGGTTCCAGTCACATTGACCTTTTGGAATATTCTAGAATGCCAAGTGCCCTTTCCCCTTTGAGCCTTTGCACCTCCTCATTGCTGGGCTTGGGATAGGCTTCTCCAACTCTTAACATGGCTGCCTTGTTCTCACCTGTGGGCTCAAGTGCCAAGTCCTCAGAGAGGCTTCCTTCATTTAATCTATCTGAAATAGGCCCTTCTCTTTTCTGCTTTGCCTTTATTACAAGAAGTAATGATTCCCCTTATTTAACTTGCTTCTCCCACTAGTGAAGCTTTGCAAGAAAAGCTTTGCTTTACTCTCAACAGCTTTACTGTCTGTGGTATTAATCTGTTTATTGTGTTGGCCATTTTATTTGTGGTGCTGGTATGGTACTGAACACATCCTAGGAGCTCAATTAACATCGAACAAATGAGTGCATGTACTTTGCCGAGATGGTTCTGCTTCCCGTTATGATTTCAGTGGGACTGAGTGATGTTGTGCAATAGGATCGGACTGGAAGCCAAGACTGTTACAATAACCTCAGCTTTGCTGCTAACCATCTGTGATCTTAGGCAGGAAGCTTAGCTTGGTGGGACCTTGGCTTTTTCAACTGCATAGTAAGAGTGTTAGCATGAACAATTTCTAAGACCTCTTCTAGTTCTGTAAGTCTTTCATCTGTAATTTATTCTTATTTTCTTTTTTTTTTTTTAAATAGATCTTGGGATTGAATGGAGGTTAGAGAAATAAAACCTAGGATGTAATATGCAGACATTTTCCAACATTTGAATGGAAAGTTTTGACAGAGGTGGCTTAAAGGGCCCAGGAAATTTTATATGTATCACAAAAGTGAGTTGTATGAAATCTTCTCTTATTGCCTTTTAACTGCTCCTTGGTTATCTATGTACACGTGTCTGTCACTACCTGCATGGGAGGGTTTTGGTTTGTGCACTCTCATTACTGTGTGAACTTCCCAAGGGCCTCTCACACCTAGCTCAATACACCTGGAATATTCTCAATAAAGGTGTGTTGACTTCACCTGAACAGAAGTGAAGAGGCCACTTTGCATCTCCATTGCAGCAACCTCTAAGGACTCTATGCATGGAGAGCAGCCTTTTGGCTGCTGAATCCATAATACTTGGAGTCACCCAGGAGAGCTGACATCCACTAACCAGAGTGTGGGCGTTACTAGTAACAGTAGTCATCGGGCAGTAATGATCATACTGGTCTCCACAGGTCATGTGCTTATGTTGTGCCAGGCACTAGGATAAGTATATTTTATGTATGATCTGATTTATTCCTACCCTAACCCTACCAGGTATGTACTATTTTTTTATACCTTTATTTTGTTTATTTAGTTTTTCTTTATGTGGTTCTGGAGATTGAACCCAGTGCCTCATGCAGGCTAGGCAAGTGCTGTACCACCGAACCATAACCCCAGCCCTACCAGGTATGTACTATTATAACCCCCCCCACACACCATTTGACAAGTGGAGAAATGGGCTCCATGAAATTCCTTGCTCAAGTTCTCACAAATAGTGAGTGGCTAAGATGGTTCTGACTCTAGAGTTCATGTGTCTAGCATCCCCCCTCCCCCCACGAAGCTGTCTTTCGAGAGCAGCTGGATGAACATGAGGTGAAATGTGCACCGAGACCTAGAGTGATGGGGACAGAAGAAAGACGGCACAAAAGAAAAAGAAGATGGAACCTGGGTGGGGGAAGCTGCCTTAGCCAATCCACCCTGTTTCTCCTCAGTGGAGCCCAGCTCTATGGTTCCTAACCCAGAATGTACATCAGGATCACCCGGGAAAATTGTCTCTCCTTCTAATGCTTAGGTCCCACCCCAGAACTCCTAAGGATAAATCTGGGCAATTGTATGTTGCCAAACTTCCCAGGCGATTGATACGTGCCTCTGGTTAACCCTTCTGCTTTTCTGCCTCTGCTACCCTACTACAGAGTCAAGTTTTACCATTTTATTCTTGCCAGGCTCTTGATTTCTTAGATGCAGTCTACAGGGCAGAAAAGAAGAGCCACACTATGATGGAGAACATCTGGATAGAACTTTGTTATAAAAGGTTGTGTAACACAGCCCACACTCTATTGCATACTGTTCAAAAGTAGCCATGGAAAGTCAGCATGAATGCATATATTATTAGGCGCTCTGCCTATTGCCATGTTTTTTTTTTGTTTTTTTAGGTTAAGGCATTTTAAGCCAGTAAATAAACACCTCCAGGTTGAGAGCACATGTTCTTGCATAGACACAGGGGCTAAAGACTGAGGGCATTCATTTGCAGATTCAGCAATCATAGACTTCCATGAAGTAGCCTAACAGCTCAGGGAGGGATGTGGGGATGTCAGAGCTCAGGGCAGGATGAGGGAGAGGAATCAATTTTCACCTTGCAGCTGGTTGCTCTCACCAAGTCAAATCCCTGCTGTGCTCCTACTTTAAAAATAATTGCTATTCATTTCCTAGTTTTTAACTTTCCCTGCTTTTGCTCATTGGCACATGTCATTTATCCCACCTCCATTTGCAGAAGCAGCATAGACAGTCCTCCAGCTGCAGCCACACACTGACTTCACCCTCTTCCATTTCCCACAGCCCCCCACTGCACCCCCAGAGTGACAAAAGAAAAGCAAATGTTTCCCACAGCCCCTGTTCTTCACAGCGTGACAGAAGGTGCTCTCCTTAGTCTAAGTGGTGCCACATGGTTATGGGTGTGTGAGGGCATTAACAGACACCTTTTTCTTTTTTTTTCAGTTGGTAAAATGCTTTCACACTCATTGTCTCATTTTAAAGGAAAAGCATATTATATAATACAATTTTTCCATAGGGTTTAATTTTTATTAGCATTAGCATTTACTCTGACACTTTTATAAAAGATAATTTTTAAAAAAGATTCCTTTATTCGTTGGGAGTGTGTGTGTGTGTGTGTGTGTGTGTGTAATGCACAGGGATGCAAGTGGCTAGGTAACAGAAGGAGAAAATAAATGAAGGGTCAAAAAAAAAAAACCCATGAAAACTATTTAACTGAAGATTGAATTAAGTTAAAAAAATGAATAAATCCAATCAACTGAAAAAACATAAAAAGCAGGTTTGAAATGTGGGGATATTGCCAAAGTAAGAGTAACTAAAACATCTTCCTGTATTACCTTGGAACATATATATTTAGGTTTGTGTAGTTTTATTTGGTCTTAATAGTGAAAATAAGCAATCTGATGTATATTACAGTCCTTTGGGTTGAAACTGATGTTTATTGATTAGTTAATATTGTGTGGACAATTTATTTCCTGTACATCTTGCTACTTAGCAAAGCCATGATCTGCAGCAGGAAATGAGACATAGAAAAAATATGACGGAACAGCTGGATTTGAGCATTTATGTGTGGGAGGGAGAGTCAGTGGAAGCAAACAATCTTAGGTCAGTGCAGTGATTGCAAAATCAAACAAGTGAAGTCCATAAAACAAATGCCTGTAATGAACAGAGTTGTGATGTGTGAGTTTGAGTTTACGTAATGTAAGCTGGTACTAGGGTTGAGGGTATAATTTTTGGTTCAGACCCTGGTTTTACCCTTAGGAGCTCTGTGATCTTGGGCAAGTCATTTAAACTTACAAAATGTCAGTTTTCTTATTTGTGGAAATGGATTTCTATGAGAATGAATGAAGTCATTTATCTCAAATTACTTAGCATGGTGCCTGGGGGCACAGTAAGTGTTCAACATAGTTTTAATAATAATTGATGATTACCCAAGCCCTAGTGGGTGCCAGGTCCTTTACTAAGTCCTTTGCAGATATTGCTCATTGAATACTCACAATGACCCCTGAAAGTAGGTATTCTTAATACCATCATTTTACAGCTATTACTGAACTTGTGATGGTAAGCAACTTACCCAAGAGCACACATCAATCATAAGTGGCAATGCTGGTATTCCAGCTTCGGTTTGTCTGGCTCCAGAGTATGTGGTCATAACTGCTATTCTATATTGCCTCTCCTGGTAATTTGTAGAGTAAAACAGATGCAGATGACATCTAAAGAGTGACAAGAATGAGCCCTGGCAGATAGTACAGTGAGTAGCAATATCAAGGATCTCATAACCCCAAATTTCAATTAGAAGGTTTTGGAATAAATCCGAACGATGAAATTGCACAGCAGGAACCAATTACCACCTTCACCACCAACACATCTAGGTATTCCCAGATGTGACCTTCTGTCATCAACAACACTGTAGGATGGGACAGAGAAGAAGCCTCCTCACCTAATATGTTTCAGCATTTGATTCTGCACCCTTGGAAAGTGTAGGATTTTAAAGCAGCTTCAGAATCAGACTTGCTTGACAGCATCGTCTCTGTCTCGTGATTGGAGGTTTTGAGTGGTCTCACTGAGCCTATGTTGAAGCAGCTGCTCCCTGTGTGGACTTATCATTGTCCCTTCCCTTCAGCATGGTCTTCAGCTCAAGGCTAGCTCCAGAACCAGAGAGAATTTATCAGGTAGCCCTTTGTAATTTAGAAGTGGCCCATTCTAACATTCTAACTGGATTAAGAGAGCATGGTAGCAGAATTTATATCAGAGCTAATAGCATTTTAGGCAAAAAATAACAAAGGTGCATATTTTATACCCACCAATGGTTAAAAAAAAGTCCCCCATCTTTGTGAACCAAGTGCGGTTACACATCTTTCTTTCCTTCCTCCTATCTATCTATCTATCTATCTATCTATCTATCTATCTATCTCTATGTATCATCTGCCCTTAGTGTTATGGTCTCGATCTTAAATGTCTCCCCAAAGCCTATATGCTCAGGGCTTGATTGCTATCTTGTGGTGCTATTGGGAGATGGTGGATCCTTTAAGAAGCAGGACCTCATTAAATGAAATGAGGTCATTTAGGGTACACCTTTGAAGAGGATATTAGGACTCTGGCCCCTTCTTTCTCTCTGTTTCTTGACTACCATGGAATGAGCAGTTTTACTGCAGCATATGCTCCTTGCCATGGTGTTCTGACTTGCCACAAGACCGAAGCAAAGGAACCAAGCAATCATCAATGGGAGCCTCTGAAACCAGGGGCCAAGATAAACCTTTATTCCTCATAAGTTGATTATGTCAGGTGTTTTTATCACAGTGACAGAAAGTTGACTAACACACTTAAGAAACTAAAAGAAGCAGAATTGCTATGAGAACTATTAACACTTAAGTCAGTAAAAATGATATGCAGAATCTGTGCAATGCAATTATTTTTACATTGATAGGTAATGTATCGAGCACAGCATGTTGAGGGAGTATACCTTCTTCTGAAGTATTTATGGCCCATTTACAAAACAGATTCTATGCTAGCTCCAAAGAAGATTATAAACAAAATATTCCCAGTAAGAACAGAAACCACCAGAAGAGGCCTCACCCTGCAGCTGCACCCATTCGTTCCTTGCTCCCTCCTGCTACAGAGGCACAAGTGTCGGCCTTCCTTTCCAAGGCTAATTAATCCCTCCATCTGGGTTCTGGATTCCAGCCCCTCTGCTTCCTCAGAGATATCACTCCACCCATCATCCCCTCTCTCTCCTTTATCTCCTCTTTCTTTCCCATCAGGGCTAAACATGACTAGGTCTCTCCCATCTTAAATAAAAATAGAATTTTAAAAATGTGTATATATACATATGCATATACATGGATATATATGTAAAAATACATGAAAGTTTATAATTTGTATATATAAATTATAGGATAAGTTTTCTTCTTTTTCTTTGCATTTATTAAAAAAAACACTATTTTTTAACATACCACATTTCTAGCTCTTACCCTAATCTTTCACCTATCTTTTGCTGCCAAGTTTTGGAAAAACTGTTGATATTTGCTGTCTCTTCTTTGTTATCATCATTTATTCCTTGGATCATAGCCTCCTTTGCCAGCGGCCCAGGTGAAACAGCTTTTACAAGGCTCATCAACAGTCTCTTGACTGCAGCCCTCCTCTGTACAGCATTGAATACCACAGGACCTCTCTTCTGAAAAGCCTGGCCTCTCCAGGATTTTCACTTCATTTCTGGTCAGAGTGAGAACTGTGTCCTGCCCTGCAAGAGTGAAGTAATATTGAAACATTTATGCCTGTAGAATGCTCCTCCCTTTTTGCCCCATTTGACCTTGAGTTTTCCCTCCCTCTGTGCTGTATCAGGGTTACTCCAGAGTAGCTTTAGCTCCAGCAGCGTCAGAGTCACCTGGGAGCCTGCTAGTTAGGCAGATCCTTGCACTCCACCCTGAACTGCTGGATAGGGCTCTCTCTGGGTGGGGCAAGAATCGGTGTTTAACAAGTTTTCCAGGTGATTTGTATGTATGATAAAACTTTGGGGGGGAATTACCCTGTGAAAGTATCACGGAGACTGAGACAGATGTTTTAGACTCTTCTGGAGGATTATAGAAACAGAGAAAATTCCACTGCATAGTTTAGATGACTTTTCCTATAGTTTAAGGACATTAAGCTCTTTCAAGGAATCTTCTATAGGATGCCCCCTCAGTGTGCCTTTTTCTTCAAGGATAACAAAAGGGCAACTGGTAATCCATTGCCCTCTACCAAGCAAGACATCTTCCTCAAGTTTGAGCCATTTGGGCTAAAATAAAATGCCAGGGTTTCTCTTGTCTGCAAGGTTTACTTGAGTTTGTTATTGTCAATGGATTGATGATTGGGTCATATATCCACACACAGGGGAACACTTCTCCAAGATACTACAGCCTAAATTTTTAAAGATTTTTCAAGAGAGTATTAAGCCCAGTTGCTCTCCTCAAAGAGTTTCCATTCAGTTCAGGAAAGTGTTCTATAATATATATGTATTTTCCAAACAACTTTTTGTGTTTACGTGTATTTAAAATTTGCATTTAAATGTATTTTCCAAATAACTTTATTATGAGTAATATGCTCTATGTATATTGTAGAAAATACAGAATATTCAGGTAGAGAAAATGATAAACCATATAATCAATCACACTGCCAAGAGATTATACCTGTTATCATCATGTTGTTTATCCATCTGGGGTGGGGCTAAAGAGGTAGGGTTATATATGACCCACATATGTATATATAAAATTTATATATATAAATAATTTGTATTATAAAATTGACATGCTTTTAGTAAAAATTTCAAAGAGCACAAAAGTATATAAAATGAAAAGCAAAAGCCGTCCTTTTCTACCCACAAATTAACCAATTCCACTCTTTACAGATATTAATATCATTAGACTTTTTACTAGTGCATTTTAATTATATAGAATAATGGGTTTCATTATAGCATATTTGTGCATGCATATAACATAGTTAACACCTACCCCAAGACACTACCCTCCCTTCTCACCTCCCCATTCCCTTCCTCTCCTCTGATATTCTCCCTGTTGCCTTATGTTGTCATTTCTCCCCACCCCAGATCCTACATAGGAGGGAAAGCATGCCATAGTTGTCGTTCTGAGTCAGGCCTATTTTGCTTAACATGATGATCTCCAGGTCCATCCATTTTCCTGCAAATGACATGATTTCATTTTCCTTTATGGCTGTTTGAAACTCCAGTGTGTGTGTATATCACCTTTTCTTTATCCATTGATCTATTGACAGACCTAGGCTGATTCCATAATTTGGCTGTTGTGAACTGTGTTTCAATAAATGTGTATGCAGATACAGATATAAATATTATTAATAGTTGGTGGTGTTACAGATATTTGCTGTGCATATGTGTATGTGTAACCCCCTTACAATATAATGCAAACCTTCCTTACAAACATATATGCTTTTGAGAGGTATAAATAATTGATCAGTAGATACAACATTTTTTAAATTTACTTTTATATACTGAGGTTTTTGCTTTTCAATTCCCAGAAGTTGACTTAATTTTTAAAAATTGTGACATAAAAGGATGTCCCATAAATTACTTAACTAGATCCATATGAACGAGCATTAAGAGTTTTTCTGTTTTGTTATACCTTCACACATTTGTGCAGGCATATCATTATTTATGTGCTTTTAGATTCTGGAGACACTGCTTACTTTTCCTCCATATTTCAAATGCTTCTTGACATTTAAATCTATTTTAGTATGAACGAAGTTTTCAAGCATTTGACCAATTTTCTCGCTACTTTGTGTTTTTTTATTGATTTGTATGTACTTTTTGTATATTAAGGAAGTAATCTTTACCTGTCATAATTATTTTTCTATCTTTGACATTTAATTTTGTTTCATTTCAAATGAATTAATCTTTCCCTTTTGATTTTCTCAAGTCATCTTTAAGTCTCTACAGATTTAAATTTTTTTTTTTTAAAAAGTGTGTCACATTAGATTGGATAGAAAGGATGGGAGAGGAGGGGAGGACTAGGAGGGGTAGGAAGAGCAGCAGAATAGAATAGACAATATGATTGATGTATGTACATTCCATGTATGTATTATATGTCAAAATACATTCTGCTGTCATGTATGACTAAAAAAAAATAAAAATAAATCATATAATAAAATGGTTTTTTTTTTGTAGGTCATGTCCATTTTTCTAAAATTCATTCCAAAATATTCCATCCTTTTTCTTGCCATTGTAAATGAGCTTTTTTAATTTGTTTTATTTTCTTATTGTGGTTATTTCTGAAAGCTATTTTTATGTATATGTATTTTTTATTTGTTGATAGACCATTATTTTATTTATTTATATGTGTTGCTGAGATTCAAACCCAGTGCCTCACACATGCCAGGCAAGTGTGCTACTGTTGAGCCATAGTCCCACCCCATGATTTTTTGAATATTAATGTCTTTCTGCTTTATAATGCCTAGACTATATTTTATTGCCTAATACTTTGGCTAATCTCCCTAAAAATCTTAAGTCAAATGGTAATAATTGGTATCCCATCATTTTCCCAATTAAAGAGCAGTGATTCAAATGTTTAAGCATTAAGCATATTAATCATGATACTGGTATTTGTAAATCATGTTACAAACATTTTATTATATATGCAGAGATTTTATCAGAAATAACTACTGAATCTTGCTAAATGATAAATGTCAGGGTGATATAATTTTTCTGCTTTGGTCTATTGGTATGGTAAATTACATTCATAGAGTTCCTAATTTTGAACCACATTAGCATATCCTGGGATTTTGGACATAGTGCATAATTATTCATATTCACTAGTAGATTCTCTTTTCAAATGTTTATTAAAGAGTTTAGTATCAAATAGATCTTAGTGAGTTTGGAATGTGTTTTTTCCTCCAAAATCTGGAAAAATTTCAAGCATATGTAGAATTTGAAAAAATAACACAAATAGCTACATGTATCCTTCACTTAAATTTGCTTTGGCTGCATTTGTTCCACATATCATCTATCTATTTATCCATCCAGCTTGCTAGCTGCACCTATTAAAAGTAAGTTAAATACAACACAATATTTGTCTCTAAATACTTTGCTATTACTCTCCTAAAAATAAGGAGATTAAAATTAAAATTCTTTATAATGCCATCTCATTAGCACCCTTAATACTAATTAAGATTTCTAAATTATAATTTCTAAATATCCAGTCTACATTCAAATTTCTCTTATTGTCCCAAGAACATCTTTTATGGTTTTATTTTTGCCTCTTGAATCAGTCAAGTTTTACTTATTGCATTTAGTTTTATATGTCTTTAGTCTTTTTATTTAGAACACTTATTTTTTCGTTGTATTGAAATCTTAAAGTTTGTTTCAGCTGTTTTATATTTTGTCCAATATTTTGGGTTTGTTTGGTTGCTTTGCTATTACCATTTAATTTGTTGATCTCCTTCATTTAATTTCTATAAATGTAACAGTACGGTCAAAGACTGGATTAGAACTAGATTTTGAACATTTGTGGCAGAAACATGTCATAAGTGGTGCTGCATACTTTATATTGCATTACCCCAGGAAGCCCATGAGGTCAGCTTGACCTTCTATTAATAAGGCTAAATTTGATTGCTTATTTGAGAAGGTGAACTACAGGTCACTCTGTTGTATAATCCATGCTTCCCTATAAGAAATCTGCAGAATGGAATCTTGACAAACAGTAAAACAGTTTTTTGCAACAATCTTTCATGCCACCTCCAGCATGCATGGACAATCCTTGCTTGAAATAGTACTTACACTTGGTTGCAGATGGCAATTTTCTACTTTTATCATTTTTTTCTACACTTGTAGATAATCTTTTGTTTTAAAAATGACCTTTCATTTCTCACTTGGTATTCAGGGATTTTTATTTTTCAATACTTTATAATTTTGGAGACAATATTCTTTTGGGGCCTCAAATTGTCCAAAATGTGGACAGTGTGTTGGGGGTTACTTTAAGCTGACTGCTGACTCCTTTAACATAGTTAAATTGTATTTTTAACACTGTCTTGGTTTCTAGAACAACAAGGTATTTCAGGCTCATTTTGAATTTTTTCACTTCAAGCCATTAAATCTGTTTTTTATTTTTTTCATGGAATTCTGTGATTATTTTTAGTGGCCTTCATGTATATATGTTGGGGTACACTTTCAGCACACAGCCATGTAGTTGACAACTCTGTCCTAGTCTTCATTTCCTACTTCTGCAGAGCTTCCATGTTAACCAGGGGTGAAAGCTTGGGACCTTCTCAGGAGTTATGTTGGAACTTTTAAAAGATTCTTATGGACATCTCATTCCCAGCTTTTCCTTTTAAGCTTTTAGTTAGCTTGTTTTCTCCCGCTGTTACCCATGTTACCCATGACCTCATGCAGCCTCAACATTAAACAGCTACCTCTGATTGTTTGGGTCAAGTGCCCCTTGGGGAAAGTCCATTTGCACTGGGCAAGCTCACAGTGAGGTAAAATAAAGACAAGTCTGTGAGGTCTTCCAGAGAACCACACAGGTCAAATAATGACAGTTGGGAATTGGGCTTTGGAGGAGCTCCAAATCCATTCTAGCCCCCACTGGGTCTGGCAAGCTGGTGGCTTTCACTGTGATTTCACTGGGCTGTTGTTTTCAAGGTTACTATGGAGGTGGAAATGTAAAAGATAGTAATAAGCGAGTTAATATGTCACAAAGTTCACTGTTTTTTTAATGTTTGTTTTTCTTGAATAATTGCTGTCCAGATTGTTGCAAGTCTTTGATTAATTTCCAGATTTTGAAAATGTTGATTCTGACTTTTTTTTATTGTGCCAGTGTTTTCATTGCTTTTTTTTTGAAGGAGAGGATTAGCAGAAGTCTATCCTTAATTATTTTTGTTTGCTTGTTTAAATTGGCTTTCATATAATCTGAATGTTACATTAGGATCTCTTAAATTTTTTAAATTGTAGAATATAATTCATTTTGTCCTTGGAATTTACTTGTTGAGGAAACCTCATAAGTTGTATAATTGACTTTCCCATGCTCTGTGTTTTTCATATTGCATTCCAGTGATGGTTTAACAGGTCCTTTCTCCCTGGGCAAGGTGACTTTAGAGATGGTGTTATACACTTCCTATTACATTATATTGGGGAGCACATAATATGTGACTTTCTCTGTTTTTGTGATTTTGTAGTCACTAAAGATCAATATTTACTTGATGATAATCCATCCTTTCTTCATTATGGGATGCTACACTTCTATAATGAGAAACTTACTCTCAGTGACTATTTAGTTCCTGATATACAATTTGTACTGAAAGGCATGATAAATGTTTTCTTCTTCATTCTTTACCAGTTTCAGAACAATGAGCTGGTTCCTAGCATCCCACAAATGTTACCAATGATTTATTTTTCAAGTATTATTAAGACCTTATGGGTTTAAACATATTTAATGTGATTTACTCCATTGCAGTTATTATTTTTATTAATGTTCAAATTTTCACATTTTTTTCCCAGTTGGGAACTTTTAGCATAGACTCCAAGTCCTTTTGACATGATTCCAGTTGTCTTTGGGAGCTTCCTTGTTTTGTTATGCCATGATGCTCCCATGTTATATTGTTTATATTTTGGATTCAAATGTGGATTGACCCATTTATCTAAGAACCTTCAGTTCTTTTTAGTGGGAAGCAATGTTTGGAGGCACAATATGCATGTAAGGAATGTCCACTGCTACTGGGTTAGCTAAGGTTGTGTTTGTGTATGTCTGTGTATACTCATATGTATATAGTATTGTGTGTTATTATAATTAATAATAAATGATATATTCAATATATGATGTGTAACATTAAAATATAATGAAGTTATATAATTAATATCAACTAAAAGTTATGAAAGCAGTTTATTTAATGTCAGAATATCTCTTGAACTTTTTAAAAATAATTTTCTTCATCTTGAATTTTTTAGTAATGTGACCTATAGATAATGGTATTTTTTAATGTTTTCTTTCCAGGTTGTATTTCTATAAGTTATTTATTTTCTAATTCTGTTGACAAGGATCTCCAGAATAGTGTGAGAAAAATGATGGTGATTATAATCCTTGTTTTGACCCTGTCTTTGTTGGGAATAATTCTTATATTTCTCCACTGAGTCTGCCCAGAGTTTCTGATATTCTTTATCAAATTGAGTATGTTTCCTTCCTCCTGGCTTTAATAAGATTCTTAAAAGTAATCATACTGATTCTGAAAAAGAAAAGCTATGCAGGAGGAATTACAATACTCCATCTCAAATTATACTATAGGGTTATAGTAATAAAGCATCTTAGTACTGATATCAAAGTAGATGTGAAGACCAATGAATAGAAGAGAGGACACTGAGACAAACCAAAACACTTACAGCCACTTGGTTCTTGATAAAAGTGCCAAAAATATATGTTGGAGGAAAAGAAAACCTTTTTAACAAGTGGTGCTAGGAAAACTAGATATCCATATGTAGAAGAATGAAATTAGATACCTATCTTTGACTTTGCACAAAAGTCAAATAAAAAAATGAATCAAAGCCTTAGGATTAAAACAGAAACCATTGCAACTTTTAGACAAAAACGTCGGGTCAACATTCCATCATGTAGGTACAGGCACTGACTTTCTCAACAAGCTCAAGAAATAAAACCAAGAATCAGTAAGTGGGAGGCCATCAAACTAAAAAGCTTCTGCAAGAAAACAAAGGAAATGATCAAGAGGGTAAAGAGAGAGTCTACAGAATGGGAAAAAAAATCTTTGCTAGCCACTTATCTGACAGGGAATTGATATCTATAATATATAAAGAACTAAAAAACTTAATGCCAAAACCCCAAGTAACCCAATTAACAAATGGACCCAAGAACTAAGCAGAAACTTCTCAAAAGGGAAATTCAAATAGCCAAAAAATATATGAAATATTGTTCAACATCTCTACCAACTACAAATCAAAACTACAGTAAGATTTCATCTCACCCTAGTCAGAATGGCAATGATCAAGAATACAAACAATAAGGAATGCCGGAGAGGATGTGGGGGAAAGGTACACTCAGACATTGCTGGTTAGACTGCATATTAGTACAATGACTATGGAAAGCAGTCAGGAGACTCCTTAAAAAACTAGGAATGGAACCACCATATGACCTAGCTATCCCACTCCTTGGTATTTATCCAAAAGAACTAAAATCAGCAGACTGTAGGAATACAACCACAGTTTATAGCAGAACAGTTCACAATAGGTAAATTATGGAATCAACCCAGATGCCTATCAGTAGATGAGTGGATCAAGAAAATGTGGTTCTACTTAGTCGTAAAGAAGAATGAAATAATGGAATTTGCTGGTAAATGAATGGAAATGGAGAAAATCATGCTAAGTGAAATAAAACAGACTCAGAAAAATCAAGAGCTGAATGTTTTTCTCTTACATGTGGAAGCTAGGGAAAAATAAGGGAAAGAACATGGCGGGAGAGGAGACTGGCTATCATAAAGATACAGGGTATATCAGTAGAGTAGAAGGAAAATGAGAGGGAGGGAGGAACAAAAAAAAAAAGGTCTGGAAATATGGAATGAATTAAACAACGTTACATACATATATAAATGTACCCAAAAGAATTTCACCTGTATATATGCAGAAAATGCCAATCAAGAATAAATAAAGAGGGCTGGGGATACAGCTCAGTTGGTAGAGTGCTTGCCTCACATGCACAAGGCCCTGTGTTCAATCCTCAGCACCACCACCACCAAAAAAAAAAAAAAATCTGTAATAAGACTTTATTTAAAAAAAAAGAATAAATAAAGAAAGAAGTGAAAGGAAAATCAATAGCAGAGAGGAGAAAAAACAGGGAGAGGGAGGAGGAAAGGAAAAGGGGGAGTAACTGGGAATGTAAACCACATTCCTTACATGTGTTATTTTGTCAAAATGAACCTACATGCTATGTATAATTATAATGCTCAAAAAATAAAAATAAAAAATTGTTCTGAATTTTATCAAATACCTTTAACTATTCACTGAAATTATATTATTTAACTTATTTCACCTGTCAGTAGAACCCATTACATTAATATATTTCCCAATTTGTTGAATCAGCCGTCATTTTTAGAATGTATTTTATTTAGCCATGTTGTTTTCTTTTTGAAATTGTTTAACTGGTTTTCTATGTATTTAGTGTTTTCTATGTATATAATCATAATTTAAATTTGCCTATATATTTATTTTCATGCTTTGGTGTTTTGTTTGGGTATCAGAGTTATGGCAGTTGTTTATCACGCACTGACAACCTCTTGCTAGTATCTGAAATTTACCTGTTTGCTTAAGGTTTTTTAAAACTGATACAACAAAGCTTTATGGCTCTGAAGTCTTATTTTCTTTTTAAAAATCCTTTTAGCTTCCTAAAACATTTAAATTTCAAATTTAAATAGACTTATATTTTACATTATATATTAAGTAAAAGTATATCTTCATTATAGAAATCTCAAAAAATATAAAACCTGTGGTCGTCCCACTTACTCCTCAACTCTAACTCCCTTCCCCAGAGGTAATCTTTGTCAATACTTTGGTTAAAACCCTCTGTTACACTTAAAGGATTAAAGAATTAAAATCCCTCTCTATTGTTTACTAATATACAAATTACATAGTACTCTATATTTATTCACTATTATGTGGGTACAATCTTACCCATGCATTTACACACAGTATAATGCAATATATTGTAATAAATAATATAGTATGTGTTGCTATAAATTTTATGTGTGTGTGTGTATAAAAAGATGGCACTTAAACACATATACTTCTACAGTGAGATTATACCATATGCATTGTTTAAATTGTGAAATATATGTATATATATATGTGTGTGTGTGTGTGTGTGTGTGTGTGTGTGTGTGTGTTTGTATAAAAAACATAAAACTTACCACTTTAACCATTTTTAAATCTATAGTCCAGTGGCATGAAGCCTATTCATACTGTTAGGGCGTGAAGCCTATTCACATCACCACCTTTCATCTTCAGAACTTTTTCATCTTGAAAACCAGAATCTCTGCACCCACTAAACAATAACACCTTGTTACTCTTTCCCCCGAATGGTAACCACCATTCTACTTTGTATCTGTGAACTTGACTCTTCTAGGTACCTCATATGAGTGGAATCATACGGTATTTATCATTTTGTGACTGGCTTATTTCACTTAGCCCAATGTCTTCATGGTTAATCCATGTTGTAACAAGGCTGAAAAACATTCAGTTGTAGGTACTTACTGTGATATTTATCCATTCATCTGTGGATAGATACTCATTGCTTCCACCTGTTGACTATTGCGGGTAATGCTGCTATGAGCACAAGTATACAAATATCTGAGTTGCTGCTTTCCATTCTTTGGGGTATATGCCCAGAAATGGAATTGCTGGATCATTTGGCAGTTCCATGTTTAACATTTTGAGGAGCTGCTGTACTGTCTTGCAAAGGGCTTACACCGGTTTTACATTCCTACCAGCAGTTCATGAGGGTTCCAGTTTCTCCATAACCTCACTTTTTATTTTTAAATAAAATGGCTATTCTCATAGGTGTGAAATGGTATCTCATTGTGTTTATGATTTGCATTAACCTAGAAATTCACTAATTATCTCTAGGCATTAGTATTTGAATAATTTTATTTGTCTTTTTGTTTATTGAACATTTTTATATGCTTATTAGTCATTTGTATATCTGCCAGAGAAATGTCTTTCCAAGTCTTTTTCCCATTTTTTTAAAAATGTTGTTTGTGGTTGAGTTGTTAGAGTTCTTTAAATATTAACCCTTTGTCCAATTTGTGATTTGCAGATGTTTTCTCCCTTTCTGTGGGATGCCTTTTTACTCTTTGATAGTGGCCTAAAAGTTTAATTTGGATGTAGTCCAATCCTTTTTTTCCTTTGCTTCCTGTGTTTCTGGTGGCATATTCAAGAAATAATTGCCCATGTACATTGTTTTTAACTTGCCCTTTAAACTCATCAATATGAGGGCTGGGGATGTGGCTCAAGTGGTATTGCGCTCGCCTGGCATGCGTGCGGCCTGGATTCGATCCTCAGCACCACATACAAACAAAGATGTTGTATCCGCCGAAAACTAAAAAATAAATATTAAAATTATCTCTCTCTCCTCTCTATCTTAAAAAAAGTGAAAACTTAAAAAAAATAAAAAAATAAACTCATCAATCTGTATGTATTGGGGCTGGGGTTGTGGCTCAGTGGTAGAGTGCTTGCCTGGCATGTGTGAAGCCCTGGGTTTGATCCTCAGCACTGCATATAAGTAAGTAAGTAAGTAAGTAAATAAATAAATAAATAAATAAAAGTTCCATTGACAACTAAAAAAATTTTTAAAAAATTTAAAATAGTGTGTGCGCTTATACATATACATATAAAATCTTTTCAAAGTAAATCATATAGCTTCATGTCATTACATATCAGTTTCAGAGTATTCTATAGCATAACTCTTGATTATTTAGCCTTTCTCATATTGATGAGCATTTAAATAAAGCTCATTCTTGCCTTTTATGTGCATATATATTACAAACAAACAAATGAAAAATTTGTGAGGGATATTCATCAAAGTGATAGAAGTGATGGTCTCTGGGCATTTGGACTAGAAAGAGTTTTACTTTGTCTATTTGTTTATCTGCATTGTTTGATTTCTCAATAATAAACAGGTATTTTATTTAATAAAAACTTATAAACTAATAAATAAATATATTGACTTTTAAAATTTATTCTAATTTGTTATATATGACAGCAGAATGCATTTCAATTCATATTACACATATAGAGGACAATTTTTCATGTCTCTGGTTGTACACAAAGAAGAATCACACCATTCATGTCTTCATACATTTTCTTAGGGAAATAACATCCATCTCATTTCACCATCTTCTCTACCCTCATGCCCCTTCCCTTCTACTCCCTCCCCTTTGCCCTATCTAAAGTTCTTCCATTCCTCTCATGCTCCTCCCCAACCATTTCCATTATGGATCAGCATCCTCATATCAGAGAAAACATTCAGTATTTGGTTTTTTGGGATTGGCTAACTTCACTTAGCATAATATTTCCAACTCCATCCACTTACTTGCAAATGCCATGATTTTATTCTCTTTTATTGCTGAGTAATATTCCATTGTGTATACATACCACATTTTCTTTATTCATTCATCTACTGAAACGCATCTATGTTGGTCCACAATTTAGCTATTGTGAATTGTGCTGCGGTAAATATTGATGTGGCTGTGTCCCTGTAGTATGCTGTTTTTAAGTCCTTTGTATATAAACTGAGGAGTGGAATAGCTGGGTTAAATGATGGTTCCATTCCCAGTTTTCCAAGAAATCTCCATACTGCTTTCCATATTGGCTGTACCAATTTACAAATTTGCAGTCCCACCAACAATGTATAAATGTGCCTTTCTCCCCACATCCTCGCCAACACTTGTTGTTTGTATTCTTTTTTCTTTCTTTTTTAAACTTCTCTCTCTCTCTCTCTCTCTCTCTCTCTCTCTCTCTCTCGTTGTTGTTTGTATTCTTAATAGCTGCCATTCTGACTGGAGTGAGATCAAATTTTAGAGTAGTTTTGATTTGCATTTGTCTAATTGCTAAAGATGTTGAACATTTGTTCCTATATTTGTTGATTAATTGTATATCATCTTCTAAGAAGTGTCTGTTCAGTGTCTTGGCCCATTTATTGATTAGGTTATTCATTTTTTTGGTGTTAAGCTTTTTTAATTCTTTAGATACCCTAGAGATTAGTGCTCTATCTGATGTGTAAGGGGCAAAATTTTGCTCCCAAGATGTAGGCTCTTTATTCATCTCACAGATTGTTTCTTTTGCTGAGAAGAAGCTTTTTAGTTTGAATCCATCCCATTTATTGATTCCTTTAAATTTTTTTTTTTAGTTGTAGTTGGATACAATATCTGTATTTATTTGTATGTGGTGCTGAGGATCGAACCCATTGCCTCACACGTGTGAGGCGGACGCTCTACCTGTGAGCTACAGCCCCAGCCCTGATTCTTTTTTTTTTTTTTCCAGCCCTGATTTTTGATTTTAGTTCTTGCACTATAGGAGTCTTATTAAGGAAGTCGGGGCCTAATCCAACATAATGGAGATTTGGGCCTCCTTTTTCTTCTATTAGGCACAAGGTCTCTGGTTTAATTTCTAGGTACTTGATCCACTTTGAGTTGAGTTTTGTGCATGGTGAGAGGTAGGGTTTTGTTTAATCTTTTTTTAGTTGTAGATGGACACAATACCTTTATTTTATTTATTTATTTTCACGTGGTGCTGAGAATCGAACCCAGTGCCTCATATTTGCAAGGCAAGTGCTCTGCCACTGAGCCACAATCCCAGCCTGAGATAAGGGGTTTTTGTTCATCAGTTTCACTCTGAAGAGTTTATTTAAAAAATCATTTTCCGTAAGTTAAGGATAAAAGAGTATCTACTGAAAGCAATTCATATCAATGATAGTATTACCAATTAGTGTGGAATTATTTTGCCCATTTGGGACAGAAATTATAAATACAAAGTATATCTCTTTTTGTTGTTACCAGCTATCAAGTTTACCAGTTAATTGAAGGGTTCTTTTGCTCAATTCAAGGTAGAAATCATGGAGAGACAAGAACCATCTGAAAGCAGCTTTGTTACATTTTTGTGCTCAAGCACCAGGAAGACTATGCAGGGGCAGGGGCCTGGACTGGCCATCTCAGGATGCGAAGAGCAAAGCTTATGCAGACAAAAAGGGTGGGCTCATGCTGCACTAGCTGCTTGCACAGAATCTTGGTATTTCTGCACATATCAGATCTTTGCTTTGGCACTGGAGTTTGGACTTGACAGGGAATCTGCTCACATGAGTTGTGCCTCTGTACTCTGACATCAAAAGATGACAAAGGCATGCATTATCACCAAGACCCAAAGGGCATATATGAGTCAGGATTAGCCTATTGACTGTGCAGAAATTGTGGGAAAGTTTGGGGGCAAAGTCACCACCAGCTCCTGAACCTGGACTTTGGTGGAAACAATTCTTAAAAAGCAGCTTGCATTAGGCTGGATCTTGGTGGGATAATTAGTACCCTCCCTGCTCTGTCTCAGTTACAGACTAGTGGGATCAAATTTCACATATGAACATAGATTATTAGATGGGCATAGAAAAATTATCAGACTATGTAATAGCAAACATGCACCCAGTTTTGATTGATTTCCTTGTTTTCATGGTTCTTTTTAGTTTTACTATATTTGTCTTAAATTGTTTTCTAGGAGAAGAAAACGTGATTGCTGTTCCTTTGGGAAGTAGAAGTGTGAGAATTACAGTCAAAGGACCTGCTCATCTCTGTAAGTAAAATTTAATCTAATCATAAAAATTCCCTGAGAGTCTATTTAGCAAAACACAAACATAAACAAAAACACAGAATATTCATGGTAGGTAGGGATTTTTTTCTATTTTGAAATAGTCTGTATCACTAGGGAAATGATCTATGCTAATTTTCTGTTCTTATGCCCAGTGGAAAAAAATAACAGTTTGGGATTAATACTCCCATGGGAGAGGAAATTAAATTGTAGGTGAAATGAACTATTCTTACATGGAGAATAAATATGAATTCAGGAGTCTTCTGGAGATGTCAACAGTTTGGGACACAAAGTTAAAACAAAACAAAGTTTAAAATTCAGAATGTCATCGATGACCTTGGCTTCCCAGGAAGGAGAGACTTTTCTACCAGTACATGGCAACTTCTGGACAAGTGGACTCTGAAAGTGGACACAGGCTTCCCAGAATATGGGGAGTTTCATCAGTAGAGGGCTGCAAGAATATTGTTTCTATGGCCAAGGTCAGATGGCATTTCCTCTGTCTCAATTTTTTCTGATCTCTCAAAACTTGAAGGAAGTGGAAATGCCAGAGGTTATTTCCTGCTTTCCCAAGGTATCCTTGTAGCCTCAAGCAGGATTTCTTAATTATATTCAAAAGAAGGTAGGTCTCTACTAGACTGGCCTCTGGCCATGCAGCATCTTATTGGGTCTAGTGTTTGCCCATAGAAAGTACAAAATATATACTATTATAACTACTATCAAGCCACAAAGTCACACAATCAAGATCCACAGAACCAAGTACTATATATCTGCCTTTTTATCCCCTGGGTCACCATCTTAAGTTTTTAAATCATAAGATTCTCTTAGAGCCAGAAGCATCAAATGTTTTTGGTAGAGTGACATGCATGCATGTGAAGAGGATCCAGAACTACTATTTCAGGCCCCAAAGTCCTCTGAGAAAAATGTATAATAAAATGTTTAAATAATTAAAAGTGTTTTGGGTCACTATCAGACTACAATCTTAAAGAAAAAATTGATTATTTAGTACATTTTGCTCTAAATAAAAGAAGAAAGAGACTATCTTGGTGACAGTGAAAGTGAAAAATTATTTAAAAGAGCTTGTTTACCCTTAACTTTATGTGAGTGATTTTTTAAACAAAATCATTAAACTGTTTATAATCATGTCATGGTCACTTCATTCAAGGCTTTCTCTGGAATGAAACATCAAAACATTTTTAAAATTTCCTTTTCTAAAAATTTATTTATTTATTCGAATTTGTTATATCTGACAGCAGAATGCACTTCAATTCATAGTACACATGTAGAGCACAATTTTTCATGTTTCCGGTTTTACACAACAATGGTTTGAAAACACACATCTCTTAATGGGAATAACTTCTTCCTTATAAATGCAAGCTTGATTTTTGGAAACAGGTAAAAATCATTTAGATTCATTTAGATTCAAATTTTTGATTAAGAAAATTTTGAAATATCATTTGGATTCAAAAGTATAAAGGGCTGAAAATTTATTATTTATAGTATCTATCAAGTAATAACAACTCAAATGTTCATCAACTGTTGAATGGATAAATGTGTAATATAATTTGGCTTAAAAAGGGATGAAATACTGATATATAGTACAATATTAATAATTCTTGAAAACATTAGCCTTAAGTGCCACTGCATTTTGTATTTATTTATTTATTTGGTACTGGGGATGGACCCAGGGTCCCTTTACCATTGAGCTACATCCCCAGTCCTTTTTATTTTTTACTTTGAAACAGGGCTTCGATAAATTGCCCAGGCTAGTCTTGAACTTGTGATCTTCTTGCTTCGGCCTCTAAGTTGTCAACTCAGAGGGATTACAGGTGTGGACCACCATGCATGGTCATTATGCTTAAGAGAAAGATCCTAGTTACAAAAAGTGACATATCATAGATTCCATTTATCTGAAATATCTAGAATAGACAAATATCAGAGAAGAAAAGTACAGGGATGATGGTCTAGTTAAGTATGGAGTTTATTTTAGGGGATAACAAAAATGTTATAAAATTAGACCACAATGATGTCTTCACTGTGCTTATGCTGTGTGTAAATGTATAATTTGTACATTCTAAATGGGTGAATTTGGGGATGAGGCTGTAACTCAGTAGTACAGCACTTTCCTAGCCTGTGTGAGACCCTGAGTTCAATACTCAGCACTGCATAAATAAGTAACTGAGTTTCATGGCATGTGTACTATATATCAAAAAATGTTTTAAAAAAACATTCTAAAGTGCAGTGACTAGACCTAATATTTTTATGATTCTAAAGGCAACCCCAAAGAATTCAGCTTCAAAAATCGTTTTTTAAGTTGTAAAAACAGAATAAGAAAACAGTAAACAGAATAAATTAAGGTGAATACTTTGAAGCAAAAATTTATTTGCATAAATATGAACTGGCATATTAAATATAACTTTATACTCGGGATGGGCACTCTTCCAAGAACAGAGTTCAGCAATGTTCCCATTTCTTCAAAGTGACAGATCTGTTGCTTGGAATATTTCCCCTCCTGAACAATCTCTCAATTGGCCCTAGAAATGTTTCTGAAAGTTATGCTTCTCTACTGGCTTCATTTATTTAGTTTAGATTTCTGAACATTTATATACAGAATGGGTTTTATTTTCTTGGTTTATGCAACCATTTTTTTTTGCATTTTTCCTTGTAATAAAGATGTATTTCTGAAATCAAGCTTATTTTGCTGTAATAAATCATTCTTTCAAGATCTGTATTAACTACAATCCTTCCGAAGACTGCATTATTCAGAACTGAAAACACCTATGACGAGAATTTCAGTCTCTTTGTTGTGAAATGGAATTTAATTATAGAACATCTGACTTCCATCCTGCTTAGAGGTGTTCAGATCCTGAATTTCTAGTGCTGTTCCAAGCCTGGCCACATTATTATAGGGAACACTTAGCCCCAAATTTTCTAGTAATGCATCCCTTAAAAAATGGAAGCAATAATAGGATCCCTGAAAAATAAATGTTATGGTAGCACAGCTTTAGCACTAATGTGTCTGACTAGCAATAAGCTTGAGAAGCCAAGATGTCATGAAATGAAAACCTCAATTATCTATTGGAGGAGTATTTTTCCCTCCAAGTCCTGTTTAATGTATAGATATAGATGTAAAAATACAAATATGGACACTATATGTAATGGCCAAAGGACAGTGATGCTGGATAAAATGAACACAGACTATAACAATACTGTTCTACTGTCAGCCTGAACTTGATATAGCTACATTAGCTAAGTCCGCAGTATGTGTTTACCTAATAGTAGTTTTGTGGTCTTTAGAATTTAAACAGACCTCTTGGTGTTGGTTGTCTGTCTCTGTCTCTGTTGAAAGAAGCTTGGACTGATTTTTCTCAATGAGGCCCTTCAACTGGAAAACATTAGAAGCATTCATTACCTTTTTTCATCATTTTCTAAAAAATGAACAAGAATGAATTCAAGTTATTTAAAGGTATCATTATAGACTTGTACTGTGAAGATTTGTGGGTAGAAGGCCTTGATTTCTTATTGTTTTTCACTGTTTGAGGCTACTTATCATACTTTCCTCAACACCTCTGCCTTCCACCCACCATTAAGTCTTCACAGGAGAAATCAGATGGGCAGCGGGCAGCAGGAAAGAAGGACGGTAATCTCTTCCCTAACAGTGGAGCAGGAAGACAGTGAAAGTGGGCTTCCTGTGTCTCCCAAGCCCTAACCACTGGCTGCAGTAGCCACCAATGGTCAGCACAAGCTCTGATAACTGAAGGTTCATTTGTACAGCTCTCATCAGCCATGAGTCACACGCTTTCAAAACACACAGCTGCAGTAAATATGCATAAATAACAGAAATGAATAAAAACTAAGTAAAGGCATCTGTAATTCAACACAGCATTTGAATTATTGATTGAAAAATTACAAATCCCTTTTCTCTTATTTATTTTAAGAGGCACAGTCACTAGGAGGGACAAATTTGTCACCAATGAAAATGATGAATTTTAAAGAACTGTGTTGGGCTCCATCTCACTGTGGATTGGATACAAGGGCTCTGTCAATCTAAATGATCAGATTGTTTATGCATATAAACTCCACCTTCCTCAGATCACTCCACCAGTCATTAGTTATCTACTTTTGATTCAGCTACTCATTTACACTAGTGAGATCAAATCATTTGTTTTCTGCCTCCTAGAAATAGATATTCTACAACTAACATGCATTTCATTAGAGAGTGGCTTGAGTGATTTACACAAACTTGGACATTGGCTTTGCTCCTTGTATGTTCATCTTTGTCACTGAATATCTTAAACATGGTTGAAATAATGAAATAGACTCCACCTTTAAAACAAAACACCAAAACTGAACTAAGAGAAATGTTGGCATTTGGTTTAGGGGATGGATGTCATAACACCTGGCCTTCCTCCCTTCAGGATTACCTTCCTTACACCCCTGCTCCAATGCTGCATCAAGATGAAACTTGCGAAGCTGCGCTCCAAAAAAGTGAGCCCAGTGGTAAAGCAATTACTCCCCCAGCACAGCCGCGGAATCCATTGCATAGTACTCGAATTTAATCAAGTCATTTCAAGCTAAATCTCAGGCTAGAAACTTGGTGTCTCACATGCCTTCGATGAGATGGATGGTGTCCAGTCTCACTTAGTGTTTCTGTATTGCCTCAATACTCATGGTTTTCTCTTCTCCTTTACTTTAGAGACTTAACTCATCCAGTGTGGGGCTTACTATCTCTAGTTCTCCATCTCGTATTTACTGACAACTCACTTTGTAACACTCAGTTTTATATCTTCATTGGAACTAGGAAATGAATTTAATCTCACACTTTCCAAAAATCTACTGTGGTCATGGAGACTAGGGCCAAAGTGGTTGGGGTTTTGTGTGCCTGAAAGGAGCCAGGGTTATTCTTCGACCACTAATGACTCTTCCAGATCAAGGAGCTCCTGTCCAGCCTTCGAATTTTCCCAGAAAAGTTCCCAGCCTGCCTGTCAGGGATAATCAAGGATGTCTCCTAATGCCTGGGATGTAGTCTGTCCAGCACACTTGGATTCCTGCAGCTGATCTTTGGCAGAGAGAAAAATCTAGCAAATGAAAACAGCCAAATCCCAGCAGCATGTGGATCGAAGCTCCCTGATAGTGGGCCATTTTGTCGTGTTTTATCAGCTTCCCATTTTTAAAGTTGAAGCTGGATGGAGTTTTGATTCTGTTGTGTCCTTTGTTCAAGATGGCTAGAGACAACTGTAATACCACTGTAGCAAGTGGAGGTTTCAGAGGAGAGTTGGACACGGGAGATCAGGCACTCTGATTCCTTGTTTTAGCAATGAAACCATGAAAACCTACCACAGGGTGTCAGAGAAAGAGCTGAGACCAGAACCCAGCTGTGTCTGTCTTTATTGCTTCTCCCAACCTTGGACCACATCTGCTGGGTATGGTAACACTTAACAAGACAGAAGAAAAGGAGGAGAGGAGAGGGAAAAACAGAAATTATTTAAATAAAATGGAATTACTATTTTGTTCAAACTGCAGGCAGACATTTTCCTGTAGTTCTTAAAAACACTTCTGATCTTATTAAAGCAAATTAGAATAAGAGAGTAACATGCTCCAGGGAGATCTTTGTGGCAGTGGGATGGTTATGTGTTTAGATTGTGGTCCTGTGCCACTCTCAGCCGTTAGAACACAGGTCCTAAGCCAGCCAGGGTGACTTAGCAAGACCCCTTCTCAGACATGGCATCAAACTGTATGCACACATTGTACCTAATGTCAATTTCCTGGGTTTGCTATTGTTCTATAGTTTCATAAGGTATAACTAATGAGGACCTCTCTATATTAATTTTTTAATTTCCTGTGAATCTGATTATTTCAAAATATAAAGTTTTTTTCTTTTAAAAAAGGGAAATTTGAGATTCACTGTGCTTTTTTCTAAATATAAAACTATGTTTAACATCTGAATAGGTAATAAGTGAGTAAACATGACTTTACTCGCCCGGTATTTTGAGCTACCTCATGAAAAAAAATATGAAAAAAGAAAAGTGTTCTCTTTTGTAGTAGATATGTTTCCAAAGAATTGAGTAGAATTGCTACCCCTGTTAGTGCCTTTTTAAGGGCAACCAAAAATTTGACTTCTCTATTCCATGAATGTGGATCTTTTGATATCGTGTTGATGTCATATGCCGATATTACACTTGGTAAAATGTCATTTGGACTTACTTGCTTTTAGGAGATTTCTCTTACTTAAATTTTATTTTTTAATTTTAGTTATTGAATCCAAAACGCTTCAAGGAAGCAAAGGAGAACACAGCTTTAACAGCCCTGGAGTTTTTGTTGTAGAAAACACAACAGTTGAATTTCAGAAGGGCTCAGAGAGGCAAACCTTTAAGATTCCAGGACCTCTGATGGCTGATTTCATCTTCAAGGTAAGACAGTCTGCTTCAGAAACTTCATGCACATGAAGCCCAGAACTTCTTGATTTTTAAAAACAGTAAGTTTGGAGCTGGTGGTGCCCACCTGTTATTCCAGGTATTCAAGGAGACTGAGGCAGGAGGATCTCATGTTCGAGGCCAGCCTGGGCAACTTTTAAATAAATATCAAAAAAAAAAAAAAAAGGGCTGGAGACATAGGTCAATGGTAGAGCACTTACCTTGCATGTGCAAGACCATGGGTTTAATCCCCAGTACTGGAAAAAAAAAAAACCTTCCAAAACAATAATAATTAAACAACAACAACAACAAAAACCCCAAACAGTTTGTTCAGCAAGTGGTCATATGGAGCACATATCATCAATATTTACGTCTTAACAATCCATTCCTAAATTTTTTTGATCCTCAAGTATCTGCTCTCAAGTATTTGTTCCTTGGCCCTGAGAGCTCAGAAACTACAGATTTCATTTTTATAAAGTAAAGGATTGATATTGTATTTATAAACTCCAGTGGCCGAGCTCAGTTTTAAATCTCAGGATGGTTTTTGGTGGAAATAGATGAGGGTTGGACCCACCGTCCCTGCAGAAAGGACCAGATGACAGAGGGAAAAGAGTCTCATCCCCGTCCTGTTCCCTTCCACTCTCACCCCTGAGAGTTTGCAGTCTCTCAGTGGCTGACTCTGATCAGGGC
Organism: Spermophilus citellus; assembly: GCF_964194105.1. Taxonomy (NCBI): domain Eukaryota; kingdom Metazoa; phylum Chordata; class Mammalia; order Rodentia; family Sciuridae; genus Spermophilus; species Spermophilus citellus. Next base: position 70,638,615 of record NC_138185.1, read on the forward strand.
TTCCTCCCTCAGAGTATGTTTTCTGATGAGTGCCTGTCATAAGATGCCCTCAGAAGAGCTCTTCTTTCCTGGAACCATCAGCCTGTGCCCCTCTCTGGGAAAGCTGGGACATCTTCCTTCAGAGGACAGGAAGTGTAGTGACCAACCTCTTTCCAAGGACACACAGTAGGACACACTTCTGATGAATCTGAAAATGCCAAAGACACGAAAAGAAAATGAGAGTTCAGTGGGTAGTTTTGCCCTCTTCCTTTTCAGAAAACTCATTCCAAAATGTAAATGGGAGAGAGAAAATTGTTCTAATTGCCAGTGAAACCTTTAAAAAAGCCCATTACCTGCAAAAGCACCGTCTGCGTTCCACTTACTAATTTGTCAAAGAATGTTCCATGGAGGCATCAGTTCTATTGACAGAGCACGAGATGGGGAAGTAAATGAAAGCTTCCAACTGATCCAGATTTCTGAGATCCAAGCCAGCCCGCAGTGTGACCTGCCAAGTGTCAGCCTGCACAGTGGTGCTATTTTTGTTGGTTTTGAAAGTTTGGATTTTAAATGGTCAACACTGAAAAGTCAAGAGATTCTTATATAAAAATATCAGGATTTTTTTCCCCTGTTTCTCTTTAAAAATGGGAAGACCTTGCATTTTATTATAGCAATTGTTGGCTGCAGCTAAGAAGCAGCTGCCTCCTAGTTGGGTCTTGTTTGCCATGGTCCACACCATTCCCTGTTTTGCCTCCTAACATTACAGTGTTGGTGGCCATTGATCCTGCTTCCAGCATTTATATATCTGCCTGGCTTCCATAGACATTTAAGTTTGTCACTTCCATGTCAGATTCATAAAGCACCAACCCAATATTTTTCATTGACAGTCATATTGTAAAAGATTTAGGAGGGAGAACCATAATTATATCCTCTTATTCTCTCTGGTTCATCTTATAGCACAAATTCTATACTTGTTTTGCTTTTTTTAGTTTTTTCTGTTTGATTCTTAAATAGTAATTACTTTTTTTCCCTCTTTCTCTTTTAATTGCTGCTCAGAGACTCTGTATTCTTAAGTCAACATGAAGGTTTCCAATTGAGTAGGAGATATTTATATGATGATAGGATGGAGGAAATGCCAAAAAGATGAGTATTTCAAGATACTGGTTATAGCATTGGCTTAGATAGGGCTTGATGGTGTCTTTTATTGATGCCATGTATGAAAACATGATACACATCGACTATGTATTTCTACAGGTTGTGAACCCATGTACATGTGTATGGTGTGCATACCTCTTTTAATATTTGGAAGAACATACCCTATAAGAAAATAATAGCAATTATTTCAGAGGGGATAAATGCTTTGGGGAAATGGTCTTAGTGTCACTTATAATATCTAACTCTTAAAATAATTTCAATTATTATACACCTTCTTACCCAACTTACATATTCATCTCTTAATAGTACACATTTTAACCATGTGCTATCCATATTGTCTGAATTACTACTCGATCCTCTATATTCCTGTCTCTGATTTCTGGCTTTCTCAGACTTAATAAACAGCTCTGGACTTAAGCTTCAACTTCTGGAAAGTGTTTGAGCTCTCCAGACTGAAAAAGTGGCTTTAAAAATATATTTACCAAAGAGGGTGTCACACACAACTGACTCATATATAAATAGAACCCCCTTTTCGTGCCCACAGGCATTTTCTTTCATGGACTTGGTGGGCTGGGTGGGAGGGAATTTGGCAAACTTGGAGACACTTGTGATGAAGTAAGACTGACTGTGAGGCTGTTTTTCCCTGACCTGGGAGTTGTCCACATGATGTGTGTTTCTAGGAAATATCCTTTTCCATCAGTTGCTTTTTGTTTTTTTGAACACATTTTAGTGTTGTCCAGCCTGAGTTGTTGCTAAGACAAGGAAATCTTTGCTTCCAATCACATTCATCTCTTCCTATCTCATCCCACAATTAAGGGATGGCTGTCCTTAATTGACATCCATGTCCCCATATACACGATGGGGAGGGTAATAGTGTATATGGGGACATGGATGACAGTCGCCCTATGATCTATGTCAGTAGACCAAGAGCACTTGATCTATAAAAGGGTAACAAGCTGAGAGGATGAGGCAGCCAAGACCAGCCCTTGCCAACTCCATGTTGATTAAGCCTAGCTGGTGCACTTAGCTGTGTGGACATATACCTTCATACAGTTCATGTGGTAGGCTTATTTCATGGACTTTTAAGTAAGTGTTCTATTGGGAATGACTACATTCTCACATGTAAACTATGTAGATATCAGTGGACCAATTGTCTTGTAGTTATGTTGCTCAGATTCAGAAATTTAGCAGCTCACTGCATCAATAAAAAATGAATTTCTTGTTTCTGTTCTTTAAGAAGCTATATTTTCATGTTTGGACCTTCCTTGAATATTGTCTCTCTTTCAAATGGATTTCTCACTATATAGTCTCGCCTTCCTGAGTGACCTGTTTCTCATGGATGGCTTGTCACACACTTTGGTGCTGGGGGTAGTCAGAGCCTGTATTATTGTTTGCTCCTGTAATATGTGCATGTTGCCACCAGGTAGCAGTAGAGAGTCTGGACCAAGTTGATGTTCTGTGGACAACTATGAGAGACACTATGTTCAGTGAGAATTTACTGAACATTTTACATCTGTGAGTAGATGTTGGTAAATATCAATTTTAAGCATATGTCTCTGATAATAGCTAATAAAATTAAACTAAATGGCTTTGATGAAGACATCTCTTTCTGTGGTTAATTTTTAACTCTAGCTAGTAGCTTTTCTCCTCTTAAAACATTTATGATCTTGTAGGGCTGGAGGATCTGTCTTCTTTGTGGCCTGAAATCTTCCTTTTTCCTGCCAGATGTCTTCATAGGGAGTAATTTTTCTTCCATTCATATACTTTGTGTTTTCTGATTGCTTTTCCACTAGTTTTCAGCTATTCAAGCTCCGTCTCCAGTTTCCTCCAACCTCAGCTCCGATATCTTTTATGCTTTTCCAGAAGTTATGGTGGCATACCTAACTTACCCAAGGACCGGAGGAATCTGAAACTACCTGTTTTACTTTCTCTCAATACAGTCCCAGGTGTTTTGAAACATGGCAAGACGGTTTTAGAGTCGGTGCCTGCATTAGATTCCTGAGGCTGCTATACCAGAATACCACAAACGGAATTGCCTAAATACCGCAATTTATCATTTCACAATTCTGAAGTCTAAATGTCCAACATAAAGGTGTTGGCAGGATTGATTCCTTCTGAGTCCTACAAGGGAGGATGTGTCTCATGCCTCTTTCCTCAGTTCTTGGAACTCAGCATTCTCCCTCTGCCTTCACATCACTGCTCTGTGTGTGTCCACTTCTGTGTCCAAACCCACCCTTTTATAAGGACACAGTCATATTGGATTGAGGCCCACTCTAATGTCCTTAACTGAACTTGATCACATCTGTAAAGACCCTTTTTCAGATCATATTCTGAGATACAGTGGGCTAAGACTTCATTCTTTTGGGGGGGACACAATTCAACCGGTAACAGATCCAACAGAAAGGGAAATTTAGGTATTGCATAGTCATCTCAATCATCCATCCCATCCTGTTTCCCAGTAATCACAAAGGTAGAGTGTGGTCTGTTGAGGGAAATTCCTTGGTTAAAGCATTTCAAGAACTATTCTACTAGCTACCAGAATTCGCGCATGCGTGCGCAGAGGCGCGCACGTATGTGTATATTTTCAGTTTTATGTTAAAATCTCTTATATGTGTGTGTGTGTGTGTGTGTGTGTGTGTATAAAAACATACACATATATATTCAGTGGCAGTAAATGGGTCTTTTTCCAGGGAAGAAAGGTAAGACCAATGATATTTGAAGACACTTTATTTTGGGGGCGGGTACCAGAGATTGAACTCAGGGACACTCAACCACAGAGACACATCCCTAGTCCAATTTTTTATATTTTATTAGAGATAAGGTGTCACTGAGTTGCTTAGCACCTTGCTGTTGCTGAGGCTGGCTTTGAACTTGAGATCCTCTTGTCTCAGCCTCCCAAGCTGCTGAAATTACAGGTGTGTGCTACTGTGCCCAGCCTGAAGGCACTTTTAATAAACCTTTAAAGAGCTACCTGTCTTTTGAAGACGATCACGTGAAGAGCTATATTGAACGAGATTTTATTAATTGTATATATTCCAACTGTCAGTAGTTTGTATCATAAGGAGCACATGGGTTGACTAATTTCTCCAGAACCACATTATTGGAAATACTATAATTTGTTTAATTTTACCAAAATTTATGATCAAATTGAATCTTTTAAATAAACATGTCTACAAAGAAATCTTGATTAATTGGTCACTTTAATGTTTGTTTGAAATTCAGAGCAGGTTTTATTACTCATATTTGTCATCATGAAGTTGGCATCATTTTAATTTCTTTGGTGAAGGTCCAAGGTTATCACTCATGTATTTATAGGCATCTATACAGCCCATATACTTCCATCCTATATGATGAAGACGCATGTAATTGGTGTAAGCTTTGTTTCCTCCGTGTCAACTGTATGTCCATGTACCAGATTTAGTGTCATTTTCTTACCCTGTTGCAGGAGCATTTTCACTTGGAAATATAGTGGGAGCAAATCAGGTGATCCTGTGATCAAAGGAAACCATAGCCTCAGGGAGATGTGTTTGTTTGTTTCTTTAAAAATTATTATTACAATGTTTCCCTCAAGATATAGAATGCAATATTTTCTCTGCTGAGAATACTCTCAACAAAGTAGCATAAAGCTCAGATCCAGCATTATAGTTTACTTTTTCCTCAGCTATTGCTCCAATTAATCAGTTCTTTTTACTTAGATAAGTGAAAAATGACTAAACAAACAAGAGAAAGGCTCAAATACATTTGTGAAGGAAACAAATATTTTGGTTCATTCAGAAGTTGGTGTTCATTTTTCCATTTCCTTTAACTTTCAAAAGTCCTTGTTGGGTTCAGTACCTCTGGTCCACATTTGGCAGCTGGTAAATCCATGATTTATATCTCTGTGCTCTTAACTCTCCTCTACTGATAGGAAGTGTTCCTAGGGAGAGCGAGGAGGTGATCTTGAGGAACAGATTAGCTGGAGGTAGAGGTAGAGGAGTCTTACCTGCTTATTCCCTACTTTGTCTACTTGGAATTTCTCATGAGATGGAATGCAAAGTTACCAACTTCAGGAGTTAGAAGTTTGAAGTCTGAGTAAGAAGTATGAAATATTTATCTTAAAGAAAGAGAGAATAAATAGAATAAGGGGAAAAAATCATGTGTTTCCTGGCAGCATTAACGGGCCATTTAAGTCCAGTGGGCATGGACTTAAAGTAAGTTGGTGTGTATTTGCTCTGCACTGATAGTAAAAGGCACAGGTCCAAGAGTCATATGCAGATAAAACAATGTCTGGAAGCCTAATAAGTCTTTTTCTTTCTTGTGAAGCTCTTGACAAGAATTTTTTTTCTTAGAAACTCCACAGTAGAACTTTATCACTTCTCACTGGCAAGAATTAAATCACACACCCACTCTGCACGTCCTTTAGATCCTCCAAGTCTAGATCCTCCTAGTCTAGACTTCCAAGAAGCAGATGTCAAAATATGATGAGACATGCAAGAAATTTATTTGGGAATTGACTGTGAGATTAAAATGAAGGAAGAAGTAGGGTGAGGCTGGGAGAACTGACAGATGGTACAGAAATGGGAAGGAAGAAAGATCAGGTAGAAGCACCTTAGATGGCAGACCATTCTAAGAGAACTTGCTGAGGCTGTAAGGAAGGCCCTGAGCCAAATCCTCTGTCACATAGCCTGCATTACCACCCCTGTTATGCTCATTTATTGGCTGGAAGCAACTGTGGGAAGCTTGACCTGAACTTAGGGTTTTGTTCAATTATACTCTTCATAATTGTGTGTCTGAGCAGAACATTCTCATGGGTCCTGCATCTAGCAAGATGGAGGTGACCACAATAATCCATTTAGAACAATAAGGATTTATCTGAGTCACATGAGGGAGGAATGAACATTGGGACAAAACTGGTTTTCAGTAGAATAGGAAGGGGAAACGGATGTTGGTAGGTAAATAAACATGACTACTACAATAAGGATTTTCTCTTTCTGTAAAATATTTGGCCTTGATACTTTCTTTCTCTGTTTTAAATTCTTTTCAGGAGTAAGAGAGATGAGTTAGGAGCTATTTCACTTTCTCCTAGGCTTATTTTTTGAGCCAATTTTTAAATTTACAGTTTTCTTTTTTTTTAAATTTTTATTATTGGTTGTTCAAAACATTACATAGTTCTTGACATATCATATTTCACACTTTGATTCAAGTGGGTTATGAACTCCCATTTTTACCCCGTATACACATTGCAGAATCACATCAGTTGCACATCCACTGATTTACATATTGCCATACTAGTGTCTGTTGTATTCTGCTGCCTTTCCTATCCTCTACTATCCCCGCTCCCCTCCCCTACCCTCCCATCTTCTCTCTCTACCCCATCTACTGTAATTCATTTCTCCCCCTTGTTTTTTTTCCCTTACCCCTCACTTCCTCTTGTATGTAATTTTGTATAACCATGAGGGTCTCCTCCATTTCCATGCAATTTCCCTTCTCTCTCCCTTTCCCTTCCACCTCTCGTCCCTGTTTAATGTTAATCTTCTTTTCATGCTCTTCCTCCCTGCTCTGTTCTTAGTTACTCTCCTTATATCAAAGAAGACATTTGGCATTTGTTTTTTAGGGATTGGCTAGATTCACTTAGCATAATCTGCTCTAATACCATCCATTTCCCTGCAAATTCCATGATTTTGTCATTTTTTAATGCAGAGTATAAATGCCACATTTTTTTTTTATCCATTCGTCTATTGAAGGGCATCTAGGTTGGTTCCACAGTCTTGCTATTCTGAATTATGCTGCTATGAACATCAATGTAGCAGTGTCCCTGTAGTATGCTCTTTTTAGGTCTTTAGGGAATAGACCAAGAAGGGGAATAGCTGGGTCAAATGGTGGTTCCATTCCCAGCTTTCCAAGAAATCTCCATACTGCTTTCCAAATTGGCCACACCAATTTGCAGTCCCACCAGCAATGTACAAGTGTACCCTTTTCCCCACATCCTCGCAGCACTTGTTGTTGTTTGACTTCATAATGGCTGCCAATCTTACTGGAGTGAGATGGTATCTTACGGTGGTTTTTATTTGCATTTCTCTGACTGCTAGAGATGGTGAGCATTTTTTCATGTACTTGTTGATTGATTGTATGTCCTCCTCTGAGAAGTGTCTGTTCAGGTCCTTGGCCCATTTGTTGCTTGGGTTATTTGTTTTCTTATTGTTTATTTTTTTGAGTTCTTTATATACTCTGGATATTAGGACTCTATCTGAAGTGTGAGGAGTACAGATTTGTTCCCAGGATGTAGGCCCCTATTTACCTCTTTTATTGTTTCCGTTTCTTTTGCTGAGAAAAAACTTTTTAGTTTAAGTAAGTCCCATTTGTTGATTCTAGTTATTAACTCTTGTGCTATGGGTGTCCTATTGAGGAATTTGGAGCCCGACCCCACAGTATGTAGATCATAACCAACTTTTTCTTCTATCAGACGCTGTGTCTCTGATTTGATATCAAGCTCCTTGATCCATTTTGAGTTAACTTTTGTGCATCGCGAGAGAAAGGGATTCAGTTTCATTTTGTTGCATATGGATTTCCAGTTTTCCCAGCACCATTTGTTGAAGATGCTATCCTTCCTCCATTGCATGCTTTTAGCCCCTTTATCAAATATAAGATAGTTGTAGTTTTCTGGATTGGTTTCTGTGTCCTCTATTCTGTACCATTGGTCCACCCACCTGTTTTGGTACCAGTACCATGCTGTTTTTGTTACTATTGCTCTGTAGTATAGTTTGAAGTCTGGTATCCCTATACCACCTGATTCACACTTCCTGCTTAGAGTTGTTTTTGCTATTCTGGGTCTTTTATTTTTCCATATGAATTTCATGATTGCTTTATCTATTGCTACAAGAAATGCTGTTGGGATTTGATTGGCATTGCATTAAACCTGTAGAGAACTTTTGGTAATATCGCCATTTTGATGATGTTAGTTCTGCCTATCCATGAACAGGGTATATTTTTCAATCTTCTAATATCTTCTTCTATTTCTCTCTTTAGGGTTCTGTAGTTTTCATTGTATAAGTCTTTCACCTCTTTTGTTAGGTTGATTCCCAAGTATTTTTTTTTTTTTGAGGATATTGTGAATGGAGTGTTTTTCCTCATTTCTGTTTCAGAAGTTTTGTCGCTGATATACAGAAATGCCTTTGATTTATGCGTGTTGATTTTATATCCTGCCACTTTGCTGAATTCATTTATTAGCTCTAATAGTTTCTTTGTAGACCCTTTTGGGTCTGCTAGGTATAGAATCATGTCTTCCACAAATAGTGATAATTTAAGTTCTTCTTTTCCTATTTTTATGCCTTTAATTTCTTTCGTCTGTCTAATTGCTCTGGCCAGTGTTTCGAGAACTATGTTGAACAGAAGTGGTGAGAGAGGGCATCCCTGTCTTGTTCCAGATTTTAGAGGGGATGCCTTCAATTTTTCTCCATTCAGAATGATGCTAGCCTGAGGCTTAGCATAGATAGCTTTTACAATATTGAGGTATGTTCCTGTTATCCCTAGTTTTGCTAGAGTTTTGAACATAAAGGGATGCTGTACTTTGTTGAATGTTTTTTCTGCATCTATTGAGATGATCATATGGTTCTTATATTTAAGTCTATTGATGTGGTGAATAACATTTATTGATTTCTGTATATTGAACCAGCCTTGCATCCCAGGGATGAATCCTACTTGATCATGGTGCACAATTTTTTTGATATGTTTTGTATCCAATTCGCCAGAATTTTATTGAGGATTTTTGCATCTAGGTTCATTAGAGATATTGGTCTGTAGTTTTCTTTCTTTGAAGTGTCTTTGTCTGGTTTAGGAATCAGGGTGATGTTGGCCTCGTAGAATGAATTTGGAAGTTCTCCCTCTTTTTCTATTTCCTGAAATAACTTGAAAAGTATTGGTATTAGTTCTTCTTTAAAGGTTTTGTGAAACTCTGCTGTATACCCATCCGGTCCTGGGCTTTTCTTAGTTGGTAGTCTTTTGATGGCTTCTTCTATTTCCTCAATTTATATTGGTCTGTTTAGGTTGTCTATATCCTCCTGACTCAATCTGGGGAGATCATATTACTTAAGAAATTTATCGATGCCTTCACTATCTTCTATTTTATTGGAATATAAGGATTCAAGATAATTTCTAATTATCTTGTGTATTTCTGAAGTGTCTGTTGTGATATTGCCTTTTTCATCCCGTATGCTAGTAATTTGAGTTCTCTCTCTTCTTCTCTTCGTTAGCATGGCTAAGTGTCTGTCGATCTTATTTATTTTTTCAAAGAACCAACTTTTAGTTTTGTCAATTTTTTTCAATTGTTTCTTTTGTTTCGATTTCATTAATTTCAGCTCTGATTTTAATTATTTCTTGCCTTCTACTTCTTTTGCTATTGTTTTGCTCTTCTCTTTCTAGGATTTTGAGATGAAGTGTGAGATCATTTATTTGTTGGTTTTTTCTTTTTTTAAGGAATGAACTCCCAGAAATGAATTTTCCTCTTAGAACTGCTTTCAATGTGTCCCATAGATTCCGATATGTTGTGTCTGTGTTTTCATTTATCTCTAAGAATTTTTTAATTTCCTCCTTGATGTCTTCTATAACCCATTGATCATTCAGTAATCTATTGTTCATTCTCCAAGTGATGCATGATTTTTCTTCCTTCTTTTATCATTGATTTCCAGTTTCATTCCATTATGATCAGATAAGATGCATGGTATTATCTCTACTCCTTTATAATATCTAAGAGTTGCCCTGTGACATAATATATGATCTGTTTTTGAGAAGGATCCATGTGCTGCTGAGAAAAAAGTGTAAACTGCTTGATGTTGGGTGGTATATTCTATATATGTCAATTAAGTCTAGGTTATTAATTGTATTATTGAGTTCTGTAGTTTCTTTATTCAACTTTTGTTTGGAAGATCTGTCCCGTGGTGAGAGAGCTGTGTTGAAGTCTCCCATAATTATTGTATGGTGGTCTATTTGTTTCTTGAACTTGAGAAGAGTTTGTTTGATGAACATAGCTGCACCATTGTTTGGAGCATATATATTTATGATTGTTATGTCTTGTTGGTGTATGGTTCCCTTGAGCAGTATGTAGTGTTCCTCTTTATCACTTTTGATTAATTTGGCTTGAAATCTATTTTATTTGATATGAGTATGGACACTCCTGCTTCTTTCCGAAGTCCATATGAGTGATATGATTTTTCCCAGCCTTTCACCTTCAGTCTATGTATGTCTTTTCCTATCAAATGCGTCTCCTGTAGGCAGCATATTGTTGGGTCTTGTTTTGTGATCCATTCTACTAGCCTGTGTCTCTTAATTGGTGAGTTTAAGCCATTAACATTTAGGGTTATTATTGAGATATGGATTGTTCTTCCAGCCATATTTGTTTATTTATGTTACTAAACATGGTTTGTTTTTCCTCTTTGATTATTTTTTCCCTTTACTGTACTACCTCCCACTGTTGGTTTTCATTGTTATTTTCCATTTCCTCTTCCTGTAATGTTTTGCCGAGGATGTTTTGAAGAGATGGTTTTCTAGCTGCAAATTCTTTTAACTTTTGTTTATCATGGAAGTTTTTAATTTCATCTTCCATCCTGAAGCTTAATTTCGCTGGATACACAATTCTTGGTTGGAACCCATTTTCTTTCAGTGTTTGAAATATGTTATTCCAGGATCTTCTAGCTTTCAGAGTCTGTGTTGAAACATCAGCTGTTTTCCTGATTGGTTTACCCCTAAATGTAATCTGTTTCCTTTCTCTTGTAGCTTTTAAAATTCTCTCCTTATTCTGTATGTTGGGCATCTTCATTATAATGTGTCTAGGTGTGGATCTCTTATGATTTTGCACATTCAGCGTCCTGTAGGCTTCTAGGATTTGGGATTCTGTCTCATTCTTCAAGTCTGGGAAGTTTTCTCGTATTATTTCATTGAACAGATTGCTCATTCCTTTGGTTTGGACCTCTATACCGTCCTGTATCCCAATGACTCTTAAGTTTTGTCTCTTTATATTATCCCATATTTCTTGGGTGTCTGCTCATGGTTTCTTAACAGTCTCGCTGAGCTGTCTATGTTCTTTTCAAGTTTAAATACTTTGTCTTCATTGTCTGATGTTCTATCTTCTAAGTGTTCTACTCTGCTGGTAGTATTCTCAATTGAGTTTTTAAGTTGGTTTATTGCTTCCTGCATTTCTAGGATTTCTGTTTTTTTGTTTTTTATAACCTCTATCTCCCTGTATAGTTGATCTTTTGTCTTGGATTTGTTTATGTAATTCATTGTCGAAGTGATCTTTCATTGTCTGATTTTGCTGTCTAATGTCTTCCTTGAGACTCCAGATCATCTGAAGCATGTATATCCTGAATTCTTTATCTTACATTCCATCTGCTGCAGCTATTACCTCTTCTAAAGTTTAGTTGATCTGCTTTGCTTGTGGTCCTTTCTTTCCTTGTCATTTCATACTGCTCGCGTTTCTTTCTGCTTGGTGAAACTGTTGTGTTATTGAATTTTCCCCCTATATATTTATATTGCTCTTGTATAGTTGCAAAGTCTCCCTTGCAGGCGCGGGCGGCGGCTGTGCTCCTCCTCCAATTGGGGTGATCTGTCTATCACGCTGGTGGGCCGCTGGGCCTGTTCTCCAGGTTGCAGGTCTGCCTACCTTGCGGGCAACGGCTGGGCCCCTCCTCCAATTGGGGTGATCTGTCTACCACGCTGGCGGGCCGCTGGGCCTATTCTGCAGGTTGCAGGTCTGCCTACCTTGTAGGCACAGGCGGCGGCTGTGCTCCTCCTCCAATTGGGGTGATGTGTCTACCATGCTGGCGGGCCGCTCAAATTTACAGTTTTCTAAAGAAGTGTCCAACTTATTTCATCTTACACAATTTTTAAAAATATAATGATAATATTCCCTTATCGTCAGATAACATTTCTACTGTTCCTAGAACTGTGCTCTTTCATTCTTAAACTTATTTATTGGTTCCTTGTCTAATTTTTGTTTTGTTCAAACCATACAAAAACTGTCTCTCAGGTCTAAGTATTTTATTTTAGTTATGTTGATTATTTTTTTAGAATTAAAAATATTGTATTTTTATTTCCCTTTACATGTGTTATTTTAATGATGTAGCTTTAGCTTCTGGAGTGGAATTCCTAATTAATTTAGTCTTTATTTTTTTTCTTCATTTAGGACCATCAGTTTCTCCATACCAAAGTTCTTAATTTTATTGTGGTGCTGTGTGTCAATATGTAATATTATGCATCATCTTTAATATTATGTTTAATGCTATTTGTATCCTGATTAAGAAATCTTTACTTTATTCAGAGTAATGAAGATACTCATCTTTGTTTGCTTCTGGAAGTTTAAATGTTTTACTTTTCACTTTCAGGGTTGTAATCCACCTTGAATTAATTTTTGTGTATGCTGTGAAGTAGAATCAGTGTTTTGGTTTTTTCCCCATGTGTCTATTTAGTTAACACACAGACATCAGGTTGGTCCTATCCCTGTTTGTCTTAAATCTAGCAACTAGAATGTGTGGATATATTTATGGACTCTGCTTTGTTTCATGAATCTATTTGTCTTTTGTCCCAATAGTATTGTGGTTTATCTATGATAACATTAAAGCACTCTTAATGTCTGGTGGTATAAATTCTTCAGCTTTGTTCTTGAGGTTATCTTTGCTCTTCTTGACTCTGCATTATCATATCAAATTGAAATCAGCTTATCAGTTTATAAAATTTATAAAATTCTGTTGGATTTTGATTGAGATTACATTAAATCCACAGGTCAGTTTGGAGAAAACGGATACATTTCCAAAATCAACTCTTTCAATCCATAAATATGGTATATTCATATATTTTTAAGGATTATTTTTAAATTTCTCTCAATAATGCTTATAATTTTCAATGGATATGTCTTACATATTTTTATTAAATTTATTCCTAGGTGTTTGTTATTTTGATGTTATAAATGAAATACTTTTTTTCCATTTTCTGTGTATTTTTGGGGGGAGGATAAATGTCTAATATTTTTATATTGATATTGTATTCTTACTATATTATTATTACTATTAGTTTGTGGATTCTTTTGAATTATATACATGTATATGTGACCTCAGCAAGTAATTAGAGTTTTGTTTTTTACTTTTTTAGTCATTATATATTTTTTTAAATATCTATTTTTTTAGGTATAGGTGGACACAACACAATGCCTTTTTTTTTATGTGGTGCTGAGGATTGAACCTGGGTCCCACCGGTGCTTGGCGAGTGCTCTACCGCTGAGCCACAATCCCAGCCCCTCATTATATGTTTTATTTCTTTTTCTTCCTTTATTGTACTATTTAAAACATCTGATACAATTTTGAATTAGAAGTGGTGACAGCAGGGGCTGGGGTTGTGGCTCAGTGGTAGAGCACTTGCCTAGCAGGTGCGAGACACTGGGTTCAATCCTCAACACTACATAAAAATAAATAAAATAAAGGTATTGTGTCCAACTACTAAAAAAATATTCTAAAAAAAGAAGTGGTGACAGCAAGTATCCTCATCATGCTTCTCATTTCAGAAGCAACGTTCTCTAAAATTCACATTATATATGATGTTTGCTGTAGCAGTTTTTGTAGATATTTTACTTGATGAAATAAATTTGTGGGGCTGGGGTTGGAGCTCAGTGGTAATAGCACTTGCCTAGCATGTGTGAGACACTGGGTTCAATACTCAGCATCACATAAAAATAAATAAATAAAAATAAAGGCATTTAAAAAAAAGGCTTCCCATCTTAAAAAAAAAAAAGAAATTGGCTTTATTCTAATATACAAGTATGGAATTGTGTCATATGCTGTTTCCATATCTTTTAAGATGATCATATGATTTTCTCTTTTTTTCCATTTTTCTATAATGCATAGTGACTTTTCAAATGCTAACCAACTATACTGCTTGTTATAAATCCACTCTTTTCTACTACAATTCATCATTAGTATTTATTAGTCTATTAGTAATAAAAATAAACCTTCTTTTATACATCACTAGATGTGATTTTAAATTATTTTATTTAAAGTTTTTTGTATTTGGAGGATTTTTAGTACTATATTCAGGGTGTTTGTTTTCTTACTTTTTTAAGGTCTTGGTATTAATTTTATATATACTGGTTTTATAAAACTAGTAGAAAAGTATTCCTTCCTTATTCTCTGTAATAGTTTGTATAATATTGGTGTTATTTTTTCTTTAAATGTTTGGAAATGTTAACCAGGAAATATTTAGATTAATATATCCAGTGCTTTCAAAACACAGAACTTTCAGATTTTAAAATTTCTTCTAAGTCAGTATTATTTCAAGGAGATTGTCTATTCCAACATTTTATAAGTTATTAGCCTAAGTAATTTTTTTCTTAGTATCCTCTTATCTCAGAGAATTTATAGTGAGTCCTTTTACTTATTCCTGATATCAGTTATTTGTTCTTATTCTCTCTGTTCCTGGAGTAGTCATGTTGGAGGGTTATCAATTTTATTACACTTTTGATAGTAACAACTTTTTCTTTTGTAGCTCTCTTATGTGGTTTTCTTTCTATATAATAAATGTCTGTTCTTGTCTTTATTATTTCTATTCTTCTACTTTATGTAGATTAAATATAGTTATTTTTCTTACTTCTTGAGATAAATATTTACATTTTTAATCCTTTTTTCTTATAACATGTACCCCTTAAATCTATAAATTTCTCTGAAATCAGAGTATATACTTTATATTTATTTTCACGTTTGTATAAAATATTTTATCAATTATTCAGTTATATTATAAATTTCTTAGTAATATATTCCTTATCTTATGAGTTATTTAGAATATAACATCCAAGCATGTGGGTATTTCCTAATAATTTTATTTTGTAGCTTAATTCTATTGTTAGTGAAAGAACATACTCATATTATTTAAATCTTCTAAAATTTGTTAAAACTTTATTTTGGCTCAGAATAGTGAATTTTGGATGATTATGATGTGTAGTCCTCCATTGTTGAATATAGGGTTCTACATATATCAGTTAGGCCATGTTTATTAATTGTTCTATTTAAAATTTTAGGCTTGGGCTGGGGTTGTGGTTCAATGGTAGAGCACTTGCCTAGCACGTGAGGCCCTGGGTTCTATCCTCAGCACCACATAAAAATAAATAAAATAAAGTTAAAAAATAAAATAAAATTGTAGGCTTACAGATTTTTATCTGTAAGATAAAATATCTTTATTTCATAATAACACCAACACCATGTACATTTTACCTAATTTTATTTTAATTCATGCAACTTTTGCATTATTATATTGAGGCTAGATTTTTAGGTACATTCAACTTTAGAATCATTTCATCTTCCTAGTGATTTGAACCTTTTATCATTATGAAACTATTTTCTTTCAGCGCTTTGAAGATATCTCTTCATTGTCTTCTGGCTTTCATTTATTCTGTTGAGAAGTCAGCTATCAGTCTAATTTTTGTTCCTTAGAAGGTAATGTGTCTTTTTTCTTTGTCTGAGTTTAAGTGGTTTCTGTTTTTTTTTTTTTTTTTTTTTTTTTTGCTGTTGTTTTCATCAATTTGACTATGGTGTAATTAGTGGGTTTCTTCAGTTTGAGGTCCATGTGTCACATAAATCCATGGCTAAATATCTGCCATCACTTTTGGAAGATTAGCTTCTGTCCCAAGCTTTTTCTTCTGTTTCTAGGACTGCAATTATATTTTCATCTTTATGTATAATTTCTGCTTTCTTCATATATGTTCCCTTACAATTCTCTTCTCCTGTGTGTCTAATCCAAGGGTCAGTGGAATATGAGTAGCAAGCTATCTACTTGATTTTGTAAATAAAGTTTTATTAGAAGACAGCCACCCCCATTTGTTTACATGTTGTCTATGGCTACTTTTGCACTACATCAGCAGAGCTGATAAGTTGTAACAGAAGCCACCATATAACCTGAAGACCTAAAATGATTACTGTCTGTCTCTTTAAGAAACTATTTGACAAACTCTGGTCTAATCTATTAAATCCATCCTTTGAGATATTTATTTAGATTATTGTACTTTTCATTCTGTTTCTGTGAAATGATCCATCTTATTTAATTTATTGAATATTTTAATCAGAGCATCTTAGTTCAGATTCTCTCAAACAGAGCCCAAGGTAAAAGCTATGTTCCAACACTGATGTTTTATGACCATGGGAGTAGCATGAGATATTGCTAGGGTTCTCCAGCAAAGAAACAAAGATGTGAAGCCAAGGCTTAGGTGGGGAGGGGGTAATAGTGCCATACTTAAGTTTTAAGTTTCTGTTATTTACTGCCAATATCTAGATTTCCTGTAATTTTAACTTCTTTTCTCCATATTCTTTTCTCAGTTTTAAACTTTATTTTTGTATGCCTTGTTATTTTTAAAGTCTGTGTTGCATATTTTAGATGAAAGATTATAGATACAGTTTGTGTCTGGACTATTTTTGCTTCTAGAAGACAGCTAGGTTAGGAGCCAATCGCCTTCATCTAACAAGGAATTGAAATAATTTGAACCTGGGCTTCATTCCCTTTCAAAGTTGGTCTATATTCAGTTTCTTTTTCTTTTTTTTTTTTGTACTGGGCATTAAACCCAGGGGTACTTTACCACTTAGCTGCATCTCCATCCCTTTTTAATTTTTATTTTGAGACAGGGTCTTGCTAAATTTCTGAGGCTATCCAGTTTGCTTTTATTCCTACAACAGAGCCTTCTTGGATCCCAGCTGTGAGCCTGGGGTATTTACTTATTCCCCTCACCTTGGCAGGTCATGGGCTCCAGTTTTTGCCTCCCCAGATCCATTAATCTGATGACAGGTCTGCACAGTTTCTCAGCCTCTCAGTCACCACTTGCAAACTAGAAAATGCCTCATGTTGAAAGGTGGTGCCAAACCTAGTGCCAAATGTGCTCACGTTTATGGGCTTTTTTTCATGTCTGGGATCTTAACCCTGCATATCTTCACTAGCATGGTAGTTCCCTAATGCCTTAAAATACTTTTGAAAATATTCTATGCAGTATTTTTACTTATTCTCTACAGGAGAATTCATCAGAAACAAGCCATTCTGCAACAGTCAGCAGCAAAACACCTTTGTGTGTTTCTGTCTCTGTAACCCTCTGCTTTAGCCATCCTATTACTGCAACCCTGACCTTCCCTTCTTCCTCACACATATCAAGTCTGGAACTTTTATGCTATTTTACAATTAATATATCAAATTTATTTTTTTCAATCAAACTTTATTTAGATTTACCTATAAGCTTTACTGTTTTATTTCACACTGTTGCTTCTTGTATCTAACAAATTTCTTCTGTATTTGTCTTAGTTCTTATTCATTACATCCCTTGTAGTATTCCTTTCTATTTCTAGTGTCTCTGATTGGTAAAGTTTCAGAGTCATTTTATGTCTGAAAACATCTTTATTGCACTTATTAATTATTGAAATTTTGATTATAGATGGATAATTGACTATTGATTAATAATTTGATTATAGAATGCTAGATCCAAAACTCTTGTCCCTCATCACTTTGAAAATATGATTTTCTTATCTTGCCTCCAGAATTGCTTGTGAGAAATCTAATACTTCCTTTTTAGGTAATCATTTTTCTTCTTTTTGATAATTTTAAGGTTTTTTTCTTTATCCTTCTTTTATTTTCTAAATGTATGTTTAGAATGCAATAAGAATTCTGAAAATAAAGAGCATTATCTTCTTTTAAGGTCTAGGAAAGTCTTAGCAACTTTATAACAAAATATTGCCTCTATGTTATTTTATTATCTCCATCTTTTTAAAAAAGAGATTAAAACTTTAGTGTTTTTTATAATCTTTTTAAATTTTTCTTTAAAATTTTTCTTTTTTTCTGAACTAATTTTTACACTAACTATAGTATGAATATTTTTTCATGTCATGGAACGTTCTTTTTAAATTATTCTTTTTAAAATTTTTTTTAGTTGTGGATGGACACAATATGTTTGTTTATTTATTTTTATCTGGTGCTGAGGATTGAACCCAGTGCCCCAGACATGCAAGGCAGGAGCTTTATCACTGAGTGCCCAGCCCTAAATTATTTTACAGTCTCAGCCCTAAATTATATTTATTGCTATATTTTCCCATTAAAATTTAATTTCTTGGTTTTTCTAACCAATTTCATTTTCAGATTTTTCTAATATGTTGATATTCTGAAATGTTTCCTAATTGATAAAAGTTGTATGTAGTTATGGTGTACAACATGTTTTGAAAGATGTGTACATTGTGGAATGATTAGAGCTAATTAGCATATATATTATCTCACACACTCTTTTTCTGTGGTGACAACACATAGAATCTCTTCTCTGCAATTTTCAAGTGTGTGATCTTGAACTCCCTGTATGTGTGGACTTTTCTGGACCTGTCTCCTATGAGCTTGATTGTTTTCCTCCTTTTTTTCTCTTTTTAAAATTTTTTTATTTTATTCTTTTTTATTGGTTGTTCACAACATTACAAAGCTCTTGACATATCATATTTCATACATTAGATTGAAGTGGGTTATGAACCCCTAATTTTACCCCAAATGCAGATTGCAGAATCACGTCAGTTACACATCCACAATTTTACATAATGCCCTACTAGTAACTGTTGTATTCTGCTACCTTTCCTATCCCCTAGTATCCCCCCTCCCATCCCCTCCCATCTTCTCTCTCTACCCCATCTACTGTAATTCATTTCTCTCCTTGTTTATTTTCCCATTCCCCTCACAACCTCTTACATGTAATTTTGTATAGCAATGAGGGTCTCCCTTAATTTCCATGCAATTTCCCTTTTCTCTCCCTTTCCCTCCCATCTCATGTCTCTGTTTAATGTTAATCTTTTCTTCCTGCTCTTCCTCCCTGCTCTGTTCATAGTTGCTCTCATTATATCAAAGAAGACATTTGGTATTTGTTTTTTAGGGATTGGCTAGCTTCACTAAGCATAATCTGCTCTAGTGCCATCCATTTCCCTGCAAATTCTATGATTTTGTCATTTTTTATTGCTGCATAGTACTCCATTGTGTATAGATGCCACATTTTTTTTATCCATTCATCTATTGAAGGGCATCTGGGTTGGTTCCACAGTCTTGCTATTGTGAATTGTGCTGCTATGAACATCGATGTGACAGTATCCCTGTAGCATGCTCTTTTAAGATCTTCAGGGAATAGTCCGAGAAGGGCAATAGCAGGGTCAAATGGTGGTTCCATTCCCATCTTTCCCAGGAATCTCCAAACTGCTTTCCAAATTGGCCGCACCAATTTGCAGTCCCACCAGCAATGAACAAGTGTACCCTTTTCTCCACATCCTCGCCAGCACTTGTTGTTGTTTGACTTCATAGTGGCTCCCAATCTTACTGGAAGGAGATGGTATCTTAGGGTGGTTTTGATTTGCATTTCTCTGACTGCTAGAGATGGTGAGCATTTTTTCATGTACTTGTTGATTGATTGTATATCCTCCTCTGAGAAGTGTCTGTTCAGGTCCTTGGCCCATTTGTTGATTGGGTTATTTGTTATCTTATTGTCTAATTTTTTGAGTTCTTTGTATACTCTGGATATTAGGGCTCTATCTGAAGTGTGAGGAGTAAAAATTTGTTCCCAGGATGTAGGCTCCCTATTTACCTCTCTTTTGTTTCTCTTGCTGAGAAAAAACTTTTTAGTTAAGTAAGTCCCATTTGTTGATTCTTGTTATTAACTCTTGTGCTATGGGTGTCCTATTAAGGAATTTGGAGCCTGACCACACAATATGTAGATTGGAGCCAACTTTTTCTTCTATCAGACGCAGAGTCTCTGATTTGATATCAAGCTCCTTGATCCATTTTGAGTTAAATTTTGTGCATGGCGAGAGAAAGGGATTCAGTTTCATTTTGTTGCATATGGATTTCCAGTTTTCCCAACACCATTTGTTGAAGATGCTATCTTTCCTCCATTGCATGCTTTTAGCCCCTTTATCAAATATAAGATAGTTGTAACTTTGTGGATTAGTCTCTGTGTCCTCTATTCTATACCATTGGTCCACCCGCCTGTTTTGGTACCAGTACCATGCTGTTTTTGTCACTATTGCTCTGTAATATACTTTGAAATCTGGTATCGTTATACCGCCTGATTCACACTTCCTGTTTAGAATTGCTTTTGATATTCTGGGTCTTTTATTTTTCCATATGAATTTCATGATTGCTTTATCTATTTCTACAAGAAATGCTGTTGGGATTTTGATTGGCATTGCATTAAACCTATAGAGAACTTTTGGTAATATCGCCATTTTGATGATGTTAGTTCTTCCTATCCATGAACAGGGTATATTTTTCCATCTTCTAAGATCTTCTTCTACTTCTCTCTTTAGGGTTCTGTAATTTTCATTGTATAAATCTTTCACCTCTTTTGTTAGGTTGATTCCCAAGTATTTTTTTTTTTTTGAGGATATTGTGAATGGAGTGTTTTTCCTCATTTCTGTTTCAGAAGTTTTGTCGCTGATATACAGAAATGCCTTTGATTTATGCGTGTTGATTTTATATCCTGCCACTTTGCTGAATTCATTTATTAGTTCTAGTAGTTTCTTTGTAGACCCTTTTGGGTCTGCTAGGTATAGAATCATGTCATCTGCAAATAGTGATAATTTAAGTTCTTCTTTTCCTATTTTTATGCCTTTAATTTCTTTCGTCTGTCTAATTGCTCTGGCCAGAGTTTTGAGAACTATATTGAATAGAAGTGGTGATAGAGGGCATCCCTGTCTTGTTCCAGATTTTAGAGGGAATGCCTTTAACTTTTGTCTATTCAGAATGATGCTAGCCTGAGGCTTAGCATAGATAGCTTTTACAATGTCAAGGTAAGTTCCTGTTATCCCTAGTTTTTCTAATGTTTTGAACATAAAGGGATGCTGTACTTTGTCGAATGTTTTCTCTGCGTCTATCAAGATGATCATATGGTTCTTATCTTTAAGTCTATTGATGTGGTGAATAACATTTATTGATTTTCGTATATTGAACCATCCTTGCATCCCAGGGATGAATCCTACTTGATCATGGTGCACAATTTTTTTGATGTGTTTTTGTATTCGATTCACCAGAATTTTATTGAGGATTTTTGCAGGTTCATTAGAGATATTGGTCTGTAGTTTTCTTTCTTTGAGGTGTCTTTGTCTGGTTTCGGAATCAGGGTGATGTTGGCCTCATAGAATGAATTTGGAAGCGCTCCCTCTTTTTCTATTTCCTGAAATAACTTGAAAAGTATTGGTATTAATTCTTCTTTAAAGGTTTTGTAAAACTCCGCTGTATACCCATCCGGTCCTGGGCTTTTCTTGGTTGGTAGTCTTTTAATGGCTTCTTCAATTTCATCCATTGATATTGGTCTGTTCAAATTGTGTGTATCCTCCTGACTCAGTCTGGGCAAATCATATGACTTAAGAAATTTATCGATGTCTTCACTATCTTCTATTTTATTGGAATATAGGTTTTCAAAATAATTTCTAATTGTCTTCTGTATTTGTGAAGTGTCTGTTGTTATATTGCCTTTTTTATCCCGTATGAAAGTAATTTGAGTTCTCGCTCTTCTTCTCTTTGTTAGCATGGCTAAAGGTCTGTCAATCTTATTTATTTTTTCGAAGAACCAACTTTTAGTTTTGTTAATTTTTTCAATAGTTTCTTTTGTTTCAATTTCCTTGATTTCCGCTCTGATTTTAATTATTTCTTGCCTTCTGCTACATTTGCTGTTGTTTTGCTCTTCCTTTTCTAGGGCTTTGAGATGAAGTGTGAGCTCATTTATTTGTTGGTTTTTTCTTTTTTTGAGGAATGACCACCAGGTGATGAATTTTCCTCTTAAAACTGCTTTCGTTGTGTCCCATAGATTCCGATATGTTGTGTCTGTATTTTCATTTATCTCTAAGAATTTTTTTGATTTCCTCCTTTATGTCTTCTGTAACCCATTGATCATTCAGTAACATATTGTTCATTTTCCATGTGATGTAGGATTTTTCCTTCCTTCTTTTATCATTGATTTCCAGTCTCATTCCATTATGATCAGATAAAATGCAAGGCATTATCTCCGCCCCTTTATATTTACTGAGGGTTGCCCTATGGCATAATATATGGTCTATTTTTGAGAAGGATCCATGTGCTGCTGAGAAAAAAGTATATCCATTTGATGATGGTTGATATATTCTGTATATGTCAGTTAAGTCTAGGTTATTGATTGTGATATTGAGTTCTATAGTTTCTTTATTCAACTTTTGTTTGGAGGATCTGTCCAATGGTGAGAGAGGTGTGTTGAAGTCACCCATAATTATTGTGTTGTGGTCTATTTGATTCTCGAACTTGAGGAGAATTTGTTTTATGAATGTCGCAGCACCATTATTTGGTGCATAAATATTGATAATTGTTATGTCTTGTTGGTGAATGGTTCCTTTTAACAATATATAATGTCCTTCTTTATCCCTTTTGATTAACTTAGTCTTGAAGTCGATTTTATTCGATATGAGGATGGCCACCCCTGCTTGCTTACGAGGACCGTGTGCATGGTATTTTTTTTTCCCATCCTTTCACCTTCAGCCTGTGTATGTCTTTTCCAATTAGATGTGTCTCCTGGAGGAAGCATATTGTTGGATTTGTTTTTTTAATCCATGATACCAGCCTATGTCGCTTTATTGGAGAGTTTAAGCCATTAACATTCAGAGTTACTATTGATATATGGTTTGTACTTCCATCCATGTTTGATTATTTATCCTTTTTTTAAAAAATTTAGTTTGTTTCTCCATGATTATCCTTCCCATCACCCTCTGTCTTTACCGAGGCACTTCCTACTGATGGTTTTGGTTATTGTTTTTCATTTCTTCCTCGTGTAGTGTTTTGCTCAAAATGCTTTGCAATGCTGGTTTTCTGGCTGCAAATTCTTTTAACTTTTGTTTATCATGAAAGATTTTTATTTCGTTGTCATACCTGAAGCTTAATTTTGCTGGATACAGAATTCTTGGTTGGCATCCATTGTCTTTCAGTGTTTGAAATACATTGTTCCATGACCTTCTTGCTTTCAGTGTCTGTGATGAAAAATCCGTTGTTAACCTTATTGGTTTACCCCTGAATGTAATCTGTCTCCTTTCTCTTGTAGCTTTTAATATTTTCTCTTTGTTCTATATATTGGATATCTTCATAACAATGTGTCTTGGCGTTGGTCTACTGCGATTTTGTATGCTCGGTGTCCTGTATGCATCTTCAATTTGTATATCTGTTTCCTTTTTTATTTCTGGAAAGTTTTCTGTAATTATTTCATTCAGCAGGTTACTCATTCCCTTGGTTTGAATCTCTGTACCTTCTTCTATCCCGATGACTCGTAAGTTTGGTTTTTTTATGTTATCCCATAACTCTTGGATGTTTTTCTCATGATTTTTTACCAGCCTTTCTGAGTTGGCTAGACTCTTTTCAAGATGATATATTTTGTCTTCATTATCTGACGTTCTGGCTTCTACTTGCTCCACTCTGTTAGTGATACTCTCAATTGAGTTTTTAATTTGGTTTATCGTTTCCTTCATTTCTAGAATTATTGTTTGATTATTTTTTATAATCTCTATCTCCTGATAAAGATGCTTAACTTCTTCTTTTATTTGTTTATGTAATTCATTCTCAATGTGTTCTTTCGCTGCTTGAATTTGCTGTCTCGTATCCTCTTTAAGGTTCCATTCCATCTGTCTAAGGTGTTCCTTGAGTTCTTTATATGACCATTTTTCTGATGACTCTAGGTCCTCCTGAATATGTAGGCTGTCCTGCATTGTTTGTACTCCTTTTCTTCCTTGCTTTTTGAAGCTGCTCATGGTACTTCTTGTTCTGTTTGACTGATGAGTTACTGTTTACTCCTATAAATTTATTAGATGCTTGGGAGGAAAGGTATTAGAAGGGAAGGGAAGAAGTCACTAAAGAGAATGAGAGTAAGCAGGTAGAATTCAAGGAAGGGTGGGATAAGGTAATTGAAAAGAAATGAAAAGAGAAAAGAAGAAAAAAATAGGTAATAAAAAAAAAATTAAAAAAAATAATAAAAAAAATTAAAATTAAAATTAGAAGAAAAAAAATTTTAAAAAAAATTGTAAAAAAAATTTAAAAAAACAACAAGAAAGAAAAATGAAAATGAAGGAAAAAACCTAAATCAAAAAAAAAAAAAGAGAAAAGAAAAAAAGAAAAAAAAGGAAAAAAAACAAAAACTAATAAATGCAGTCTTAGAGTTTGATTAACTTCTCTTCCAGTAGGTGGCGCTGTGCCCACCAGCCAAGTTTCTCCTGTCAATACGCGGGAACCAATCACTGTGTAGCAGCTCCTCCCAGACTGGGCAAGTCTCCAATCCTGAGTGCCTAGGGCCTCCTCTTGTGTCTAGTCACTTCCCACTTTTCCTCTAGCCAGGCCCCTCTCATGGGTGCCGCTCACCACAATAGTGGCTACATGCCAGGTCTGCTGCTCCTGGGAGACCTGTTTTCATGAACGACTGGGCACACTCTTCTAGTTTGCCATTCCCTCAGACCCTAAGTTTGTAGAGCTTGGGGCTGAGAATCCTTAGCGAATTTTACTTGCCCTCCGGTAGCCTCGCCCCCGGTAGCTGGTGCAAGAGACCTCAGCTGTCAGCAGTGGTGGGAGCAGTAGTTCCACGCCGCGGGTCCCGCGCCACCTCTGATTCCTTCGGGCTGTCTATCGTGCTCACGGGAGAGCTGGGAGGGGCCCTTAAGGTTTCCCCGATGTGTGGAGAGGGAAGGCTAGGGAATTACACACCTGTAGCCGCAGGTTTCAATGAAGTTATCTCCTCCACCACAGTCTGATGACGTCTGTTCTCTGCCATGGTGGTATCTCTTGCAAATGGCGACAGTTCGTTTCCCTTTGCCGGGTGACCAATGCACCGGGTGGGTCCTTACTGTCTCTCCCAAGCCCCGTTTCAAACCTGTGGCCACTTCACTACCTATGAAGGCTCGGTAGGCATTTACCTCTGTAGGATGAGAAGGGCTGACCAGTTGTTTCAGCCAGATGGATTAGTGCTGAGTCACAGCTGTTTGTCTGCGGGAAGCAGGCAAACGGGAGCTTGAATTCAGCCGATCCGGGCTCAGTGTGTGTTCTGAGAGGCCCAAACTGATCGCCCCAGATCCACGTCAGCTCAGCATTGCCTAGTGATCCTGAGCAAACAGATTTAGGTTGTTTACAACTCCCTATGCCTGCACAGCTGAAGAGGTCAGAGACTTGATCTCTCTGTGCCCGCCGCCATATTGGAATCGCCTCCTTTTTTTCTCTTTATGCTCCACCCTGGAAGTTCCCCTCAGTTTGTGCATTTGTTCGATCTGTGGGGAAGAGAAGAAAAAAGTAAGGAGACAATGTGCTGCTTGAGAAAAACATCTGAGAGTAAATTCACTTTTGTGTACAACTGTCTGCTCTTGTCCTGGCCCCTTCCCTTTAACCAGACACTACTACAGTGAGCAGAGTTTCTGCAGTTGTGCTTTTAGAAGGATTTTTCAGAAGAAACTGCTTAAAGATGTTACTATGTAAAATGTAAGAATCCTAGTCATGTAAGATAGTAGAATGAAAGGGATGTTACTTTTCTATATGTATATATGAATACACAACCAATGTAATTCCACATTATACACAACCAGGAGAATGGGAAGTTATACTCCTTATATGTATAATATGTCAAAGCCATTCTACTGTCATGGATAATTAATAAGAACAACAACCAAAAAAAGAATCCTAGTCATGTGCTTTGTTGTGAGCAAACCCATAGTAAGTCTCAATCTCTGTCATCTTGGAAATTAAAATCAAATGTTCTAAAACATAAAAAGGAAAAATTTAAATTAAAGAAGCAAGGCCACATATATTTTTTGTGAATCCAGTTTCAGGCATGGAATGATCTGGAAAAATGACTCCAAAGTGATTTGTTGAGAATTTCCTTGGCCTCCATTTATGACAAGTCTAACTGAAATGCTATTATATCTTAAAATCCTTGCACGCCTCATGTATCAAAGTGTGTTGTGACACTTCTGGGGTCTGAAAGGCATGGACAACACCAACTCACTGTATGCAAATGTGTATCACAGTTCTCTCTGTCCAGACCAGGTACACTGTGGCCAAAGACAGTGTGGTCCAGTTCTTCTTTTACCAGCCCATCAGCCATCAATGGAGACAAACTGACTTCTTTCCCTGCACAGTGACATGTGGAGGAGGTGAGGCACAGACTTTGTTCGTGAATATTTACAGCTCAAAGTTGGAAATTACACATGTGCATTTTTTACTTTAAAATCTGTGTGATCATGAAAGACGGCTAATCACACAGCACTTTATTCAGTAGCCTAAATACCATACTGTTAATGAATATGCATTTGCCTTAGCTTCTGAAGTAGGGTGAATCTGGAAAATGCCTTTTACTTTTAGACAAAAGCTGGGGACATGTTACATGGGCTCTCTTCTTCAGTGACGGTGACGCACATGTTTTAATGATCTTGAAAACACTGTGATCAAAATGCCTGACAAAAACAACTCAGAGGAGGGAAAGTTTATTTTGAGCTCACAGTTTCAGAGATTTAGTCCATAGATGGCCAACTGCTTGGGTCTGGGCCCAAGGTGAGGCAGACCATCATGGCAGAAGGGTATGTTGGAGGAAAACAACTGTGGAAGACAGGAAAAGAGAGAGAGAAGGAAGACCCCAGGGGAACAAGATATAATCCCCAAGGGCACATCCCTAGTGATCCACTTTCTCCAGCCACACCTCACCTGCCTATAGTTGCCATATAGTCATCTTTTCAAATGATTAATCCATCAAATGGATGAATTTATTGATTAGGCTATAGCTCCCCAAAACTAATAATTTTACATTCTGCATTAACATAGTGGCAATAACATGTACAAACCCAAATAGCATGTATTATTTTTTTAAGTTTCTATGGAAAAACTGAGAAATACAGAGATGGAGTGACTGGCCCAGCCACAACAAGCTAATGGACATGTTGTTTCTAACATTAGTTTTCTATTTTATCTCTTCTTGTGATAGTATAAACTTTGTAAAAAGAGAAAGTGTCTTTCCTGAGAGATAAGGGAAAATTCTGCTTATTGTCCACTTAGTTTTTAGAGTTGAAGGTGATTTGGGTGCATTTATAATTGAGGGCTCCACATACATGCACAGAAGAAGTGGCTTTTCTGTAGATAACAGTCTCCTTACCATGGTGAAGCAATGATTCCCCGAAGCAAAGAAGGAAAGAGCCAGAGCCATCATAAATACTCTTTTTCTGGTCTGAGCTTTTATACCAAAGAGAAAATGGTTCTAAATGAATGCCAAGCAGGGGACTTGGTGATGTTTCCCCTAAGAGTTCCAGACAGAGCACTGGATGATGTGTCAAGCTATGTGCCACGTACATCATCATCATGTTTGTTCTGTAGAACACTTTAAGGAAGGTCTGTTTTATGCCTGTGTTATGTATGAGCAAACTGAAACATAGAAAGGGTCAAGAAATCACCCAAGAATGTTCTGCTAGTGAACAGGTCAGCAGGGATCTGAGTCCAGCTCTGTCTGATGCCAGAGTCATGCTGTAATGACTGTGCCCCCTGAGCATCTATTATACCTGACACCACGTCAGGGTACACAGTTCACACATGGTCCTATTAGAAGAGCTAGAATAAATCCTGCTTCTTTGTCTAAGCTCAGCTCCAAATCACTTTTTCCCTCCAAGTTTTCAACTCACTCAAAAAGTCACAAGTCAGAACTAAAGTCTGGCCTCTCTCCTTTGAACTACAGGTATATTGAGGAGGCTCCTCCATCAATGTCAGGTTCCCATGAGTATGCAAGTCAGCTCTCTCATCTGGGAGTTAGGTTCCCCTGAAATGAGGAGGTAGCCACTTTTTTGGAAGCACTGGGCAGTGCAGACTTCAGCAGGAGCTTGGGTCCCTAGGTATTAAATGAGGTGCCTTCTGTGGACTAAATGGGGGGCCTAGAACGCAAGTAGAAAGTGAGTCTCCTCAGTTACCAGATAGTTCTTCCTTGGGTCAGACAAGGGATTATTGACCACTTGATCATGATTCTATAGGAGTCATTCTTGGGTCAGGTCCCTGGACTAGCAGCATCAGCATCTCCCAGGAACTTATTAGACATACAAACTCTTGGGTCACACCCAGTCAGAAATGCTGAGGATGGGTCCAGCCCACTATTACCAGCCCTGCCCCCACCGGGGATTATGGTTACTCTGCATTTTGAGAACCACCTCTATAAAGCAGTGTCTCTGGAAAGCAGCTGTAGCCAAATTAACATGACTATGTTTGACATACCTGCTTTCCCCCTGAATTACTATTCATTCAAGGAGTTTTCTTTAAATAAATTTTTTAATGTAAACATATTTACAAAAATAATTTTATTTTACTACCTGAAGTAGACAATGATTATCTCTTACCATAGACCTCAATCACAAAAATCAACACAATGAAAACATAGCAGTGGAGTAGATAATCTTCAAATTCCTGCCAGCCCAAACAGTCTCTCAGTTTATTTTCAATTTCTTTTGAATTTTGTTGAACATGCTAAGCATTTTTATGAAGCAAAGTTCCTTTAGATCTTTTGAGTCAGTGACTCTCCCGTAAGCTCTAGGGGAAATTCTTAGAAACATTTGATTTCTCTCAAAGTTGATTGAGGGAGAACATTGGAATTGAGACTTTAAACTGGGAAAACCCAATGAGTCTCTCTATACAGGGGCCAGAAATTTGGGGGCCAATCCAGTTCTTCAAAATTTTCGTGTGAGGGGTTGGGGTTGTAGCTTAGTGGTAGAATGCGTGCCTCACATGTATGAGGCACTGGGTTTGATCCTCGGCACCACATAAAAATAAAATAAAGATATTGTTCCACCTAAAACTAAAAAAAAATATTAAAAAAAATTTGCACACAAGAGTTCATATGAAGAGGCAACATGGTCTGTAAAGTTAAGTATGTGGGTTAATTTTTAGGCCTCACCACTGATTAGCTCTGAGACATCTTTGAGTCTCAATTTCTCACCTGTAAATAAGACTGTGTCCTTTATAGCACTTTGCAAGGAAAAATGAGATGATGCATGCTAAGGAACATAGGTCAGGGCCTGGCACTTAGTAAGTGTTCAGAAAATATTTGTTATGTCAGAATATCAACCTAAAATGTTGTCTAAAGTGTGTAAAATGTGCTGATCCTTGGATGTCCCCACCCCAGCATTCTCAGATCATGCTGTTGTTGAGTGATGTGTATGTACACAACTCAACAGTCATGGTGGAAAGCCTAGCCTACAGTGAGTGGGACAGACTATAGACACCAAATAGTACATTACTCTCAGAAGCTGAATTCCATTGCCTTAGACACAGGCACACCACAGTTTCTGGGAAGAAAGAAACCCCAAAATGAGAGCAGAGATGGTGGGAGCTTTTTCTACTCTTACTTTGCAGACAAACAACATCCATTTCTTATTTTTTATCCCTTACACACATTATTCAGAGAGACATTCCCATTTAGACCCATAAGATGTTTTATAATAGGATCCAGCTTAGTTAAGTTGATTAAAGTCTTGGCAGGAGAACAGGTTTTTCTCACACTTTGGTGTCCACAGAAAGGGAGTCCTGCTGGAACTGTAGATGGGCAAGGGAGCACCCACCAGCTAGGTCCTCTTCAAATAAGAGTGGCAGGCGAAAGAACAGAGATTTAGGCTGCCATGTTGGGCAGTGCCTGCTATTTTCTGCCCTGGAAGAATTTTATTGCATTTATTTACAGTACCAAGACAATCTGCCTTATTTCCTTGCTTTTAGTTATCTTTAAATGGCAATAAAATTAAAGAGGAAAACTAATTCTCTTCCCCAAATTGGAAACACCTGTCTGTCCCCCGTCTCTCTTTAGAAGTATGTTTCCATTTAGGAGAAAGATTTTCTCTGACTCAAGGAGCTGTAATCTCATTCTGTACTTGTTTTTGGGGAAGTAAAAAAATGCACATAAAACCCACAAGGAAAGCATTACCAAAATTTAATTATATTAGTAATTGAATCTACATGATTTGTGTGAATGGCATTTCGGAGATTTTGGGATCATCAAGGAAATTAGTTCATTGGTCTCTGCAGTACCACAGGTACTTGGATGAACTTCCTTGGTCTTGTTTGTGATTATCTAAAGAGGACACCTGAGATCATTCTCTAGCAAGTACAAGGATTGCCAATGCCATCTGATATTGTGGATTTTATGGCAAATACTGGCACCCGGGGAACATTTTATTGACTCCATTTGGATTTTCATTCTTGTTGTTTCGACCTTGCTTTTTCATAATGCATACCAGTCTGTCCTCTTTACTCAGCTTATGTCCAAGCCATGTCTTGTAGAAAGCTGTCTAGTGGTTTATAAAATCAGATTCCTCTCAACAATCAGGATTTTAAATGTATTTTTAGAACATCAAACTAATGCATAGAAACTGAGAGCTTAACATTAGCTTAGCTATTGGGGCTTCTTTTTTATTTATTTTTTATTTGAGAGAGAGAGAGAGAGAGAGAGAAATTTTTAATATTCATTTTTTAGTTTTCGGTGGACACAGCATCTTTATTTTATTTTTATGTGGTGCTGAGGATAGAACCCAGTGCCCGGCGCATGCCAGGCGAGTGCGCTACTGCTTGAGCCACATCCCCAGCCCCTGTTTTTTAATTTTTTTTAAGGGCTCATTCTAGTTTGAAAAAAAAATCACTTAAAAAATAAAAAAATATTTAACTTTCCTTTGTATTTATGTAGTGACAGGAGACCTGGAGTTGGCTCTTTCCTGAAAGGAAAATGTCCTTCTGTGAGTTGTTTTTTAAATTTTCAGCATTCCTGTACTTGGAATGTTAACTTTCCTCAAAGAAAAATTGGATTTAATAGAATTAGGAATTAGTGTTCATTCCTTCCCCTTTGAAAACTTGTGAGGCAGGGTTGGGGGAGGGTATAGAGAGATAAAGTTTATTCCTTCCTGTGTTAACCAGTGCTTTCTTCTCCAGTTGGAAGGTTATTGACAGTGGAGGTGCCCTGACTATCTCAGGGCAGAAGATGAGTGAAATATGGTAGATGCAAACAGTGGAATTTCAATTAAAGAAATATTCAACATAGCAACAAACTAGAAGAAAGGTAGTTCTCAAAAACATGTTGAGTGAAAAAAAAAGTAGAAAATGGAACAAGATTTAAAACACATTATCAATTAAGTTAAAAACAGATTCTCACAAAACAACATTATTGAAGACAGTTGTATATATTTAAAGACACCTAAAAACTAAATCAGGATATCAGGGGAGGGGGAAAAGATATCAGCATATCACGGGAGGGGGATATCAGAATGGAAGTGCAATAGGGGAAGAAAGGAAAATACAAGGAAACAAAAGAGAGGGCCTGTGCCCAGTGCCATGAGGAGGAGGTGGAGGAGGAGGAGGAGGAAGGAAGAAACTGCACCTGAGGGCTAAACACTTCTTAAAAGGAGACCATCTTTACTTCTTACTTAGAGAACCACTCTAGTAGTTGTTCTCAGTTTTGGACACACATTTTAGTCATCTTAGAGAAACCTGATAATTTTTTTAAAGAGTACTGACTCCCTGTTGCCCAACTTCAGTGCTTCTGACTGAATTGGATCACGAAGGGACCTGAGCTCTGGTGTACAGCTAAAGTCCCCATGTGGTTCTTTATGTAGCCAGAGTTGAAAACCACCCAGTTTCTTAAAGAGGAAGAAGTGCATGGCAAGTGGTAACTTTGCCAGCCATCATGACACAGACATAGTTTCTAGCCTTTCTTCTTCTACATCTTTAGGTTATCAGCTTAACTCTGCTGAGTGTGTGGATATCCGCTTGAAGAGAGTGGTTCCTGACCACTATTGCCATTATTACCCTGAAAATGTAAAACCCAAACCAAAATTGAAGGAATGCAGCATGGATCCTTGCCCGTCAAGGTTTGTAAAACTGCCCACACCCTTTTTGCTTTTAAAATAAATGAAACTGTCACTGGGACTGATTAGTTCTTGAAGGACAAAATTTTTCCATTTCCTAACTTTGAACATACAATGGCTGCATTTATATTTGTAAACATGGTCAGTGGGAATTAGGACACATTTGTCAACCTAGTCATTCAGGCAGGCTCTCTCACTGTGGGATTATGTGTCCATTAAGCTCTTTATAATGAACCTTCTTGAGCATCTCCTGCGTATCCAATATTAAAGATATCTTTATTCAAGTGCAATGCCTAGTCCATAGGTCAGTCATAAAATATCTTTCACTCGCAAGTTAGCCATGAAACTGGGTCACCCATTACCACATTTTGACTTTTGAAGTGCTCACACGAGACTCAGTATAAATAATGCATTGTGCAAAGGAGCAAAAAGTTTTAATGCCAAAGCAGAAAAGCTGTGCATCAACTGTCCTGTTGCATAATTTAGTACCTGCTGACTTGGATTGCCTGGGGAAGTTTCCTGGCTGCACTACAGTATCTTAAAATAACAGTGCAGTATCAAGTCCCAGAATCCCCCAGATATATGCCAGCTGGCTAAGGCAAAAGTGTACAAGTGGAAAAGGAAGCCTTCTCAGTGGATTTCATTTCCTATTGCTGCCTGCCCGTTCCCTATAATCCTGATTGAACATACTTACTGATAGAGATCTTTCAAAGGACAAGCTCTGTGAAATAAAACTGTTTTGAAGATTCTACTAACATTACTGCATGTTTTATCATTAATATATCTTATTATAATGACCATGAGAAGGACTAGATTTATCCAAGATAATTTCACCCTTTGATTAATATATCACTAGTTCAATTTTTTATGTTTTCACATACAACTGGGGATAGTTTGTGTTAGAGTTATTCCTGAAAATTAAAGATATGGTGACTTCTAGGCACTGTGGCACATGACTAAAATCCCAGTGAATTGGGAAGCTGAGACAGAAGGATTATAAATTCAAGGCCAGTTTGGGCAAAGCAGAGAAACCTGCCTCAAAATAAATAAATGAATGAATAAACCAGGGATGTGTAGCTCAGTGGTAGAATGAACATGGGTCCAATTCTGAGAGAGAGAGAGAGAGAGAGAGAGAGAGAGAGAGAGAGAGAGATCGTGGTCAAAGTTTTGTGAATGGTTTCATAACATTTGGCATTTCTAGTTTTCAATTTGAAAGAGTCCTGTCTCTTGCAATATCAAATTCTGTATTACTTAATAAATGTGTTGATTTAGAAATGATATTCTCTCAATTGTTTATTTGTAGTGATGGCTTTAAAGAGATTATGCCCTATGACCACTTTCAACCTCTCCCTCGGTGAGTTCTATGCTTCCTTTTCCTTTTTGTAATTTACTCTTAAGTAATTTTCAAGTATTTGTAGCCTCTGTAGCAGTAGCCTGCAGTGTACCAGGGACAGAAATTAGATCTTTTCAGAGCTAAGGGAAAACAGATTTCACCTCAGTAATAAGAAGGATCTTTGTAAGAATTAGATGGAATAGGCTGCCTGAAAAGGTGATGTTTCTCATTACTGGCGGAATCAAGCATGTCTTGGATGACTGGTATCAGAGAAGGAGCTCAAGCATTGCAATTGGTCAGAAATTTGAATCCCCTTCGACACTTAGATGACTAGCATGATTCTTTCTGACTTCGAGTTTCTGTGAATCTCTAATAATATGGTCCATTAGTTTATAGTTGAGAATTTAAAAGGATCATTTAAAATTTAATCAAATTCTCACAATGGCCCCCTGAAAGTAAGTAGGGCAAGTGTATTATTCTCATTTGGCAGAAACCTATAAGTACAGTGGAGATAAGTTTCTTGTGTCTACAGACTGTGGGGTAGTTATGATTAACATCTTGACTCCAGGTCTCATGGTTTTTTAGCTAAGCAAACTGACACCTTGAGGCCATACTTTTTGCACCCACTTTTGCAAACTTGAAATGAACAAACAACAAAAATAATGTATTTTTATTTGTTTGCTTTTGAGCTGGGAACATAATCCTTGGACTGCATGTTCTGTGTCCTGTGGAGGAGGGATCCAGAGACGGAGCTTTGTGTGTGTGGAGGAGTCCATGCATGCAGAGATACTGCAAGTGGAAGAATGGAAGTGCATGTATGCACCCAAGCCCAAGGTTATGCAGACCTGCAACCTATTTGATTGCCCCAAGTGGATCGCTATGGAGTGGTCTCAGGTGAGATTTGAGAGCATGCTACTTTTATTTAATTAAATCTCAGGTTTTAACAGGTGCAGTGTTGCACACCTGTAATCCCAGCAGCTCAGGAGACTGAGGCAGGAGAATCGTAAGTTCAAAGCCCGCCTCAGGAACTTAGTGAGGCTCTGAGCAACTAAGTGAGACCCTGTTTCAAAGTAAAAAATCAACTGAGGATGTTGCTCAGTGGTTAAGTGCCCCTGGGTTCAATCCCTGGTTAAAAAACAACAAGAAAAACAACTTAGGTTTTAAGGAATTTTTGCTGTGTTCCCAACACTGTATTGGCCCACATGGGTAACAGAAGCTGTATGTGAATATGGTCCCTGTTCCTAAAGAACTCTGGAAGACAGAGGACAATATAAGAGAGACTAAATCATCACTGTTGGTAAGAATTTTTATTATTAGGGACTGTGGTAGAGCTGGAAGGAACAGGGGTTGAAATAGAGTTAGTCACAAGGTCTTTGCTGCCCTTAGTGCTTAGCCTTGAAAATATGTAAAATCTGAACAAGCAAGAGCCCAAAGAGGACTATGGCAGGTGGCCAGGCAGAGATGGCTGAAGAAAGGGAGGAATCACATGAAGTGACTAGAAGTTGACAAGCCCATAATTCATCAAGATTGGAGAACCCATGTTACTATGAATTGGAACATTGAAGGTGAAAATGCTGAAATGACATTTAAAAATGTGTCCTTGATCCAATCATATTAAGCTTTATGATGTGTTTTGAAGAAAATAATGTATTTTAAGTAATTGAGGTGAAATATCCTGACACTGGCACCTCAAGTCAGATTAGCATAGTTAATGATTTTTTTTTTGAACCAGGGATTGAACCCGGGGTCACTAAACCACTGAATCAAAATTTTGAGACAGGGTCTCTCAAAGTTGCTAAGGGCCTCACTAAGTTGCTGAGGCTGGCTTTGAACTTGCGATGCTCCCTGTCTCAGCCTCTCCAGCCACTGGGATTACAGGCATGTGCCCCTGTACCCAGCAAGATTAGTGCATTTCTACTTTCTAGTGAGTTGAAAGAGTAGGCCTTCAGAACAAATAAAGTGCAAGAGGATTAGTCAAAGATGAAAAATGCAGCACTGGTGTTCAGTACTTTAGTCTTAATGTTCCAATTTCCTAGAGAATCAGACATAATTGACTCAAGTTTCTCTAGTTCTTTTGTGTGATCTCTGTAATATACATGCATTAGTATATTTGCTCATCTATTTAGAATGTCAACTACCATGCTGGAGATAAGTGAAACTTGCTCCTACTTCCCAAAAGTTTAAAGCTCAGTTGCACAGATATGCAAGCAGGCAAATAGTTGTGATACAGTGTAACAGGAGACAGGAGTTGGCCTTCTGCATGCAGTACTTCAGGGGTACAAGGTAAAGAGATTTGCTCCTCCAGAAGGTGTCAGAAAAGGCTCAGAAAGGAGGTAGCACTTATACTGGGACTTGTGGACACATGAGTTGGCTGGGTGAAGGACCACTTCAATCTTCTTCTGATATTCCAACTAAATGTCCCCCTGTAGAACTTCACCCATACTTATTAGGGTAGAGGTTACTGACTCATTTTTATTCACATAACCTCCAAAAGAAGTTTAGAAAATTGCATATCCATTTTTGTATATTTAGGTTGACATCTAAATTTTTTTATTATAAGTCTGAGTAATTGCAAAGAATATCATTTACAACATGCTGTGAATGCTGACATTTTAAAGTAAGAGTGTTATAACATGTTTAAAAATGTGTCCAGTGGAACCTAAATGTCATGATGATTTCTCTCTGTGCCATCTTTCATTTAAATAACATGAACAAACTTTTTAACAATTCAAATATTCACATATTTCTCCCCTTTAAATCACATTATAGAATTTTAACCTAATCTAATGCATTTTTGTGCCTTAAAGTTTCTTATTGATAACTCTCTAGTACTCTCTCCAAGAGAGTACATAGAGTAATTTCATTTATTTTAGTTTCCTGTGGTCACAAGGCTCTTAATGTTAAGAATGTTCCCCTAGATGAAGGAAGATGGCGGCGAAGGGAGTGCATCACCCCAGTGCGCCGCGTCACTGTGCGGGAGAAAGACGAGGTGAAACAGCTGAAGGCTATCTTGTTGGGAATTTCCAGTGAAATTGAGGTGCTCCAGAATCTAGTGGACGGATTTCCATTGTGCGAGGTTCGGCTGCGGGGGCTCTGTTGCGGGCGATTTCTCCGCACGGAGGGTCGCATTGCCTGATCTGCGGACTGCCCCGCAGCTGGAGTCTGCGGCGCGCGCTGGGAAGCGGCGAGGTGCCAGAGCGGGAGTGCAGCGATGCGGATTCTGGGGGCTCCTGCCAGTGGTGCAATGGCCGTGCTTAGTGCTGAGTTCCGGCTTTGAGACAGAGGAGAGAAGCGGTCCAGTTCGATTCTTGACACCGGTCGGACCATGGAGGAGGACAGCAGCCGCCATCTTGGAGAGCTGATGTAATCATCCCTGTTTTCTACTGATCCCAGCTCATTCAGCTATGGAACAGGTGATTTCAGGCTGGTATTTGCCTGCGTCTCGCAGACAGATCGCTCAGGCTCAGGGCTGGAGAACCTGTGGAGAATACTCCTTGGGGCTCGCTCCTGGCAAGGCGTGCACCGGGCTCTGAGCGGCCGGATTCTGGTTCCCCGGGCTGCTTTGGCCCAGGGCTGGGGAACCTGCAGAGACTGCGTGTTGAGGCCAGCTCCAAGTGGAGCGTGCGCTGAGCTTGGGGCGGCTGGGCCCTGACTCCCGGAACAGTTTTGGCCCGGGGCTGGGGAACCGCGGGGGTCGCTCCTTGGAGCCTGCTCCTAGCGGAGCGTGGCTGGGATCGGAGAGGCCGGGTTCTGGCTCCCGAAGCTGCTTTGGCCCAGGGCTGGGGAACCTGCGGTGACTGCTTCTCGGTTTGGGTCCTGCTGGGTGCTGTGGGGGCCAGGGGGCAGAGTGGAGCTGCCGCCTGCGCCCAGAGCAGGCCAAGTGACCCACCGGCGTGGTATCACATCAACCCAACTGCAGCTGGGGCCGAAGAGAGTAGCCGCCCACGCCTAGAACAGGACCAGCGACCTGACGGCGTGGTAGCCAAGTCACCCCATTTGGAGTAGGGGCTGTGCAGAGCCGCCGTCTGAGCCTGCAAGGTAGGCAGACCTGTGACCCACTGGCAAGACAGGCCCGGTAGCCTGCCAGCGTGGTGGACAAGTAGCACCTAGGCAGTCACGTCACACTGGTTGGAGTGGGGGTGGAGCAGAGCTGACGCCCGTGTCCAGAAAAGGCCCAGCGACCCGTTGGAGAGGCAGTCAGGTACCCCCACTGAGAGTGGGGGCTGAGCAGAACTGCGGCCCGAGCCCGCAAGGTAGGCAGACCTGCGACCCACCGGAGGAACAGGCCTAGAGGCCTGCCAGCGTGGTAGACACGTCACACCAATTGGAGTAGGGGCCGAGCAGAGCCGCCGCCCACATCCGGATCAGGACCAACGACCCGAGGGCGTGGTAGTTATGTCACCACAATTGGAGTGGGGGCAGAGCAGAGTCGCCACCCGTGCCCGCAGGGTGGGCAGACCTGCGACCGACCAGCGTGGTAGACAGATCACCCTAATTAGAGGAGGAGCACAGCCACTACCCGCCCTGCAAGGGAGATTTCCCAACTATACAAGAGCAATATAAATAAATAGGGGGAAAATTTCAAAAACACAACAGTTTCACCAAGCAGAAAGAAACGCGAGCAGTATGAAAAGACAAGGAAAGAAAGGACCACAAGCAATGCAGGTCAACTCAACTTTAGAAGAGGTACTAGCTGCAAAAGATGGAATGTCAGATAAAGAGTTCAGGATATACATGCTTCAGATGATCTGGAGTCTCAAGGAAGACATGACACAGCAAAATCAGACATTGAAATATCACTTTGACAAGGAACTACATAAACAAATCCAGGAAGTAAAAGACCAATTTCACAGGGAGATAGAGGTAATAAAAAACAAACAAATAGAAATCCTAGAAATGCAGGAAGCAATAAACCAACTTAAAAACTCAATTGAGAATACTACCAGCAGAGTAGATCACTTAGAAGACAGAACATCAGACAATGAAGACAAGGTATTTCAACTTGAAAAGAACATAGACAGCTCAGCAAGTCTGCTAAGAAACCATGAGCAGAACATCCAAAAATATGGGATAACATTAAAAGACCAAACTTAAGAGTCATTGGGATACAGGAAGGCACAGAGCTCCAAACCAAAGGAATGAGCAATCTGTTCAATGAAATTAATACAAGAAAACTTCCCAGACTTGAAGAATGAGACAGAATCCCAAATCCTAGAAGCCTACAGGATGCTGAATGTGCAAAATCATAAGAGATCCACACCTAGACACATTATAATGAAGATGCCCAAATACAGAATAAGGAGAGAATTTTAAAAGCTACAAGAGAAAGGAAGCAGATTACATTTAGGGGTAAACCAATCAGGATAACAGCTGATCTCTCAACACAGATTCTGAAAGCTGGAAGATCCTGGAATAACATATTTCAAACACTGAAATAAAATGGGTTCCAACCAAGAATCGTGTATCCGGCGAAATTAAGCTTCAGGATGGAAGATGAAATTAAAACCTTCCACGATAAACAAAAGTTAAAAGAATGCGCAGCTAGAAAACCATCTCTTCAAAAAATCCTTGGCAAACATTACAGGAAGAGGAAATGGAAAATAACATTGAAAACCAACAGTGGGAGGTAGGACAGTAAAGGGGGGAAAGTAATCAAAGAGGAAAACAAATCAGGTTTAGTAACATTAATAAACAAATATGGCTGGAAGAACAAACCATATCTCAATAATAACCCTAAATGTTAATGGCTTAAACTCACCAATTAAGAGACACAGGCTAGTTGAATGGATCACAAAACAAGACCCAACAATATGCTGCCTACAGGAGACGCATTTGATAGGAAAAGATATACATAGACTGAAGGTGAAAGGTTGGGAAAAATCATACCACTCATATGGACTTCGGAAACAAGCAGGAGTGTCCATGCTCATATCTAATAAAATAGATTTCAAGCCAAAGTTAATCAAAAGGGATAAAGAGGGACACTACATACTGCTCAAGGGAACCATACACCAACAAGACATAACAATCATAAATATATATGCCCCAAACAATGGTGCAGCTATGTTCATCAAGCAAACTCTTCTAAAGTTCAAGAGTCTAATAGACCACCATACAATAATTATGGGAGACTTCAACACACCTCTCTCACCACTGGACAGATCTTCCAAACAAAAGTTAAATAAGGAAACTATAGAACTCAATAACATAATTAACAACCTAGACTTAAGTGACATATATAGAATATACCACCCAACATCAAGTAGTTACACTTTTTTCTCAGCAGCACATGGATCCTTCTCAAAAATAGATCAAATATTATGTCACAGGGCAACTCTTAGACAATATAAAGGAGTAGAGATAATATCATGCATCTTATCTGATCATAATGGAATGAAACTGAAAATCAACGATAAAAGAAGGAAGGAAAAATCATGCATCACTTGGAGAATGAACAATAGGTTACTGAATGATCAATGGGTTTTAGAAGACATCAAGGAGAAAATTAAAAACTTCTTAGAGATAAATGAAAACACAGACACAACATATCGGAATCTATGGGACACATTGAAAGCAGTTCTAAGAGGAAAATTCATTGCTTGGAGTTCATTCCTTAAAAAAAGAAAAAACCAACAAATAAATGATCTCACACTTCATCTCAAAATCCTAGAAAAAGAAGAGCAAAACAACAGCAAAAGAAGTAGAAGGCAAGAAATAATTAAAATCAGAGCTGAAATTAATGAAATCGAAACAAAAGAAACAATTGAAAAAATTGACAAAACTAAAAGTTGGTTCTTTGAAAAAATAAATAAGATCAACAGACCCTTAGTCATGCTAACGAAGAGAAGAAGAGAGAGAACCCAAATTACTAGCATACGGGATGAAAAAGGCAATATCACAACAGACACTTCAGAAATACAGAAGATAATCAGAAATTATTTTGAATCCTTATACTCCAATAAAATAGAAGATAGTGAAGGCATAGATAAATTTCTTAAGTCATATGATCTGCCCAGATTGAGTCAGGAGGATATAGACAACCTAAACAGACCAATAACAATAGAGGAAATAGAAGAAACCATCAAAAGACTACCAACTAAGAAAACCCCAGGACCGGATGGGTATACAGCAGAGTTTTACAAAATCTTTAAAGAGGAACTAACACCAATACTTTTCAAGCTATTTCAGGAAATAGAAAAAGAGGGAGAACTTCCAAATACATTCTACGAGGCCAACATCACCCTGATTCCTAAACCAGACAAAGACACTTCAAAGAAAGAAAACTACAGACCAATATCTCTAATGAACCTAGATGCAAAAATCCTCAATAAAATTCTGGCGAATCGGATTCAAAAACATATCAGAAAAATTATACACCATGATCAAGTAGGATTCACCCCTGGGATGCATGGCTGGTTCAATATACGGAAATCAATAAATGTTATTCACCACATCAATAGACTTAAAAATAAGAACCATATGATCATCTTGATAGATGCAGAAAAAGCATTCAAAAAAGTACAGCATCCCTTTATGTTCAAAACTCTAGAAAAATTAGGGATAACAGGATCATACCTCAACATTGTAAAAGCAATCTATGATAAGCCACAGGCCAGCATCATTCTGAATGGAGAAAAATTGAAGGCATTCCCTCTAAGATCTGGTACAAGACAGGGATGCCCTCTCTCACCACTTCTGTTCAACATAGTCCTCGAAACACTGGCCAGAGCAATTAGACAGACGAAAGAAATTAAAGGCATAAAAATAGGAAAAGAAGAACTTAAATTATCACTATTTGCAGATGACATGATTCTATATCTACCAGACCCAAAAGGGTCTACAAAGAAACTATTAGAGCTAATAAATGAATTCAGCAATGTGGCAGGATATAAAATCAACATGCATAAATCAAATGCATTCCTGTATATCAGCAACAAATCCTCTGAAACGGAAATGAGGACAACTACTCCATTCACAATATCCCCCCAAAAATAAAATACTTGGGAATCAACCTAACAAAAGAGGTGAAAGACTTATACAATGAAAACTACAGAACCCTAAAGAGAGATATAGAAGAAGACCTCAGAAGATGGAAAAATATACCCTGTTCATGGATAGGCAGAACTAACATCATCAAAATGGCGATATTACCAAAAGTTCTCTATAAGTTCAATGCAATGCCAATCAAAATCCCAACAGCATTTCTTGTAGAAATAGATAAAACAATCATGAAATTCATATGGAATAATAAAAGACCCAGAATAGCAAAAACAATGCTAAGCAGGAAGTGTGAATTGATACCAGACTTCAAACTATACTACAGAGCAATAGTAACAAAAACAGCATGGTACTGGTACCAAAACAGGCGGGTGGACCAATGGTACAGAATAGAGGACACAGAGACTAATCCACAAAGTTACAACTATCTTATATTTGATAAAGGGCCTAAAAGCATGCAATGGAGGAAGGATAGCATCTTCAACAAATGGTGCTGGGAAAACTGGAAATCCATTTGCATCAAAATGAAACTGAATCCCTTTCTCTCACCATGCACAAAAGTTAACTGAAAATGGATCAAGGAGCTTGATATTAAATCAGAGACACGGCGTCTGATAGAAGAAAAAGTTGGCTATGATCTACATACTGTGGGGTCGGGCTCCAAATTCCTCAATAGGACACCCATAGCGCAAGAGTTAATAACTAGAATCAACAAATGGGACTTACTCAAACTAAAAAGTTTTTTTCTCAGCAAAAGAAACAATAAGAGAGATAAACAGGGAGCCTACATCCTGGGAACAAATCTTACTCCACACACTTCAGATAGAGCCCTAATATCCAGAGTATACAAAGAACTCAAAAAATTAGACAATGAGATAACAAATAACCCAATCAACAAATGGGCCAAGGACCTGAACAGACACTTCTCAGAGGAGGACATACAATCAATCAATAAGTACATGAAAAAATGCTCACCATCGCTAGCAGTCAGAGAAATGCAAATCAAAACCACCCTAAGATACCATTTCACTCCAGTAAGATTGGCAGCCATTATGAAGTCCAACAACAAGTGCTGGAGAGGATGCGGGGAAAAGGGTACACTTGTTCATTGTTGGTGGGACTGCAAATTGGTGCAGCCAATTTGGAAAGCAGTATGGAGATTTCTTGGAAAGCTGGGAATGGAACTACCATTTGACCCAGCTATTCCCCTTCTCGGTCTATTCCCTAAAGACCTAATAAGAGCATGCTACAGGGACACTGCTACATTGATGTTCATAGCAGCACAATTCAGGATAGCAAGATTGTGGAACCAACCTAGATGCCCTTCAATAGATGAATGGATAAAAAAAATGTGGCATTTATACACAATGGAGTATTACTCTGCATTAAAAAATGACAAAATCATAGAATTTGGAGGGAAATGGATGGCATTAGAACAGATTATGCTAAGTGAAGCTAGCCAATCCTTAAAAAACAAATGCCAAATGATTTCTTTGATATAAGGGGAGTAACCAAGGACAGGGTAGGGACGAAGAGCTTGAGAAGAAGATTAACATTAAACAGGGATGAGAGGTGGGAGGGAAAGGGAGTGAGAAGGGAAATCACATGGAAATGGAAGGTGTTCCTCAGGGTTATACAAAATTACATATAAGAGGAAAGGAGGGGTAAGAGAAGAATAATACAAGTGGAAGAAATGATTTACAGTAGAGGGGGTAGAGAGAGAAAAGGGGAGGGGAGGGGAGGGGAGGGGAGGGGAGGGGAAGGGGGATAGTAGAGAATAGGATAGACAGCAGAATACATCAGACACTAGAATGGCAATATGTAAATCAATGGAAGTGTAACTGATGTGATACAGCGATCTGTATACAGGGTAAAAATGGGAGTTCATAACCCACTTGAATCAAACTGTGAAATATGATATATTAAGAACTATGTAATGTTTTGAATGACCAACAATAAAAAAATAAATAAATAAATAAAAGAAAAAAAAAAGAATGTTCCCCTAGATTCGGTTATTATTAAATATAATATCCAAACAAACCAACATGAGTTTATTTCAAATTTGGTAAAATGTGATTACACATAAAAAGTAAAATTTCATTTGAAATCAGTCTTTCTTCAAGATGAGTGAGTCTTTAAAAATGGTACATGTATCCATTACCAGAAGGACACATGGGTTGAACAGTAATTTTCTTGTTAATGTTTATTGTTGGCTTTTTTTTCCTTTTGTGTTATACACACACCCTTGGAAGACTTGATCACCTAAATAGACTGGACTTAAAGGAATTTATTTCAGCAAATTCATTTAGTTCTTTTAACTCCTGAGTTATATGCCCAAATCCATGTGGTAGGCTATCATCAAAAAATCATTCTGAATGATTTGTCAGCTCACAATTTGCCTGAATTCTCTTTCCATATTGTTGAATGCAAAGAATACTGCCACAGTTGCAAAAGGAGTTGTTACTCAGTCCCTAGAGATTTGCACTTTTTCAGTCAATTGTACTTCTCCTACCTGAATAGGTAGTCATTAGCCCTTTGAGTCCTAGAAAACATGCATTCTGTTGACTTAAGAGCTTGTATGCCTTCCCATAAATATCACCACTTTTTCAGCACTTTTAATGTAAAAACAGTTTGTTAACCAGCTCATCTCATTCACTATCCTTGATTCCTAATGCCTTTCAGTTTTTTTCAGAATTATATTCTCAGTGATAAGGATTTGCTCGCATTGGGATATATTCAGCTACAAAGAGAAGCTCTGGAAATACCATGGACTCTAGTGGCCTCCTTGGTAGGAGTCCAGCTTCTCAGGGCTGCTGAAGAGGGGACAGTGTAGAAAGTGAAACCCATACAAAGGGGCACTACTATATTGATTCCATAGTTGTAGCAACTATACTACATAAGTCAGTTAATGATAAAGGGAAAAAAGAGATATGGGGGCATAGAACAATGCTGTACTATCTGCTCATATTTCTGTGAACCTAACATGGTCTCAAAACATGAAAGTCTGTTAACTTAAACACGTACATATTTGTACTCACCAATTATGTTAGCTGTCCATTGCTATAATCAAACCTGACATGAATAACTAGAAGGAGGAAAGATTTATTTATTTCAGAAGTTTCAGTCCATAGTCAGTTGGCTCCATTGTTTGGGCAACGGAACATCATGGCGGAAGGGCGTGGGGAGGAGAGCTACTCACATCATGGTGCCTGGGAAGCAGAAAGAGAAGAAGGGGCTTGGGGCAAGAGATAGTCCCCAAGGGTATGCCCTCAAGAATCCACTTCCTTCAACTAGGTTGTATCTCCTAAGAGTCAGCTGCAAATCCCTCAATGGATTAATCCACTGATGAGGTCAGAACCCTCATAT
Organism: Spermophilus citellus; assembly: GCF_964194105.1. Taxonomy (NCBI): domain Eukaryota; kingdom Metazoa; phylum Chordata; class Mammalia; order Rodentia; family Sciuridae; genus Spermophilus; species Spermophilus citellus. Next base: position 70,683,303 of record NC_138185.1, read on the forward strand.
TCCTGTTACTTCTAGAAGTCTTACCTATAAATATTGCCACACTGGGGACCACATTTTCAACATATGAGACTTTGGGGGACATTATGGAGCTAAACCATAACACCAATATATCTAGATAAATTAAAAAATAATATTGTAGAAGCTGGGCACAGTGGCACATGCCTATAATTCCAGCAATTCAGGAGGCTGAGGCAGGAGGATTGCAAGTTTTATGTCAGCCTGGGCAACTTAGCCAGCACCTATGTCAAAATAATAATAATAATAATAATAATAATAATAATAATAATGGTAATATAGCTCAGTGTTAGAACAACCCTGGGTTTAATCCCCAGTATGAGGGAGAAAAAAAGTCCTAGATTTTCCAAAGGACATGAAAACATTCCATTTATAGGGAATAGTAACTTTTAAATCATAAACAATTCAAAGAAAAAGGCTAATAATTACAAATTTCACAAAAAACTCAGAAAAACATTAGCATGTTTTATCTAATTGACACATCTGTAGTATTTTTGCCTATATTGTTTAACTGAATACTCTTTGATGGTCTCTTCATGTGACCATGGCTTTGCAACATCAATTTCTGTATGCAGAATGGAAAGTTTAACACTCTAGCATGGTTGATTGAAATGTAATTTTTGTATTTATAGTTTAGAAGTGTTTCTTCCAGATTCACTCAACTTGTTTTGGATAATATCATATTAAATTTAATCAAACCTAAGAAAACCTGAATTGAGTTTCTTTGATATTTGATACAAAGCAAAATAAGATTTCAGAACATTTATTTTTCTTGTGCTATGATCTCATCTTAAATAGTTTGTGAATTGAGAATTGGAAGCAGGCTTGTATAGGAGGGGCCTGGAAACACAGGAATCTCAGAAAAACAGCCTCTGCCCCCTTCATTATATATTATTTATTTGGACATCTTTTATGTTTAATATTTATGTAGATCAATGGTTTTCTTTTGCATATGGTAAAATAATGCCTTTGTAGACCTTTTCGTGAAAAAGAAACTCACCGTCTCCTCATTACCTCTTTTGAAGTGCACAGTGACTTGTGGCCGAGGGTTACGTTACCGGGTGGTTCTCTGTATCAACCATCGTGGACAGCACGTTGGGGGCTGCAATCCACAACTGAAATTGCACATCAAAGAGGAATGTGTCATTCCCATCCCGTGTCATAAACCAAAAGGTAAATTTTTGTTGTTTTTAATTTAAATCAAATGATGTTTTCCAGATCTCATTCCAATATCACAGCTTTTCTATTTCCGCTTATATTCTAATAGAAAGTGTTTTAATGACAGTTGGCAGTGGAGTTGTCCACCTTGATTAAGAAATTGAGCACATGCAATTTATCGAGGAGGCAAAACTGAGCCCCTGTGGATTTGGTACATAGAGAGTGGTTCCTATCTGTGCACACTTGTGCTATGTACTTCTTTGATGGGCATCAAATAATATGATGCAGTTCCTGCCTTCAAGAAAACGAGGAGGAGAAAAGAAAGGGGAGGAAGGAAAAAGAGGAAGAAGAGCAGAAAAAGGAAGAAGTGGCAGAGGAGGAGGCGGTGGAGGCAGCTGCTTTGCTCCTCAAGATTTTTTCTCCTTTGTTCTCACAGTACGTTGTATACACTCCTCCACTGAAGCATTAAGTTTCTTGCAGGAGGAACACTGGCATGGTCATCGTGTGTCATAGTGCTTGAAATGAAGATTTTTGGATCCCAATCGAGGACTATGAGTGCATTTAGAATTTCTCCAATAGTTCCTATCAGAGAAGGTTAACAAGTCTTGGCTTCATCGATCAAATATATTCTCCTTTCTGTATACGATTACTTTCATGTATGTTAGGAAGGCACTATCAATCCTTATGACAAATAGCTTCCTTCTTGAAAGGGATAAAAGTTGTTCCCACCTGTTTATAAACAGGATTCCTCTTTAGTATTTTAGAAGGATGTTAAAATTCTCCCTCTTTATTTTTGGGTTCATTATCTATTCGAATAATCTCACAATTACCATTCAATCAACACATACTTGACTGAGTCTCTCTCATCATTTGCCATGGCAGGTGTACACGTTATATAACTGTCAGTAAAGCCCTTTCTCCTTTCTTTTGTATTCCATGGTACTTTCATAGACACTTTCTTATTATCTGTAATTTCCCTAGAGCAGCAGCCCAAAATTATTTTCTCTCTTATTTCACAACTAGATTTGTTTCTTTCCTCACATCTAAGGAGGCTTCAAAGGACAGAAGGAGGCACCAGTTTGCTCCTTTGTGCCAGATGTAATTACTAATCATCTCCCTTAGCAACAATTAAAGTCTGAGTAAACCATAGCACACACACTCTCTCATACTCCCACTTTATTAACCTCCATGCTATTTGTTTTTCTCTATTAATTTCTTTGTTCAGAGGACAAAATAATTTGTGGCAAAAGAAAGCAAGCTGATATTGTTGAAGTTAAGAGCTTTAATATGCAAAGAACAGAAAATGGTATTGATTTTTGAAAGGCATTTTTATGTTTAACTTTGAGAACACATTCAAATGTATCGTGGGGATCATTTGGGTTGCATTTTGTAATGTGTTAATTTAAAAACATGGCAGAAATTTTTATTTATTCCAGAATTCACCTAATGTACTGTGCTGAAGGACTCGCATTTGAAAAACATGACCTCTTTATTAATGACATTTTCAGCCAATAGTGATTCATATAGCCAAAAACTTATGATTAATAATAATTAAGCTTATTATTTGTGCTCATTTTTTTTCTTAGAAAAAAGTCCGGTGGAAGCTAAGTTACCTTGGCTGAAACAAGCACAAGAACTAGAAGAGACCAGAATAGCAACAGAAGAACCAACGTGAGTCCAGGGCCCTTTGTGGGAGTAATCAGGGCATAGCCAGTTAACATGATATATGTAATTTTTGTACTCATCAGAGTGCAATGATACATTCAGTATCCAAATGACCTGGGTTTGCAGACTCTAGAGAGCTTGAGTTGGCTAGAATGTTTCTGTATTTCATAACTCAGCATCTCACTTTGGCAGTATCTGTGAGAAGCACAGAAAAGAACAGCGTTATTTAACTCAAAGCAGACCCAGTGTTCTGTTGCAATTAAGAGATGGGGATAATTTCTAGATTAACACATGATTTAACTAAGGACCATGACAGTATTATGCAAATAAACCAGTCATTCCATAGTTAAATCTTGGCCAAACTCTACAAAACCAGTTATGATGAAGTGAATCCAGGTGACCTGAGTGCTTATAAGGAGCAATCCAGGGCTGATGTGGTATGGAGCAATGGGAAGCACATGGTATTATGGGTATCAGGACTTATATCAATTGCTATTAACTATGTGACCTTAGACAAGTCTTTGTAGTTTCTTGTGTCACATTCTCCTTATTTATAAAAGGGGTAGGTTGAACTCAATCTCTCTGGGATCCATTCCAATTCAAAATTTCAGTGACTGCTATCCACATGGTACAAGTCTGGATTGCAGGTGTCAGTCGAAATGCAGAATCAAGAGCAAATCAAAGAAGCTCCGTGGAAGCCGAAATATAGGGACCAAAACCAAGGAAGGAGCCAAGGTGCTCTGAAATTTTTAGCACAGAAGTCTATTAGAATAGCTGCACCAATGATAGACTCAAGTAGTGGATAGCTGGTTCCATGTCAGACATGTTGAGTCTGTGGCAATGAGAAGCTATCCACAAAGAACATGTAGAACATGCAGAATGAGACAGGAGAGGGGATCTCAGCAGCAGTCTGGCCCATTTCCCTGAGAGATGAAGCCCAACCTGCCCCTTTTGTAAATAAGGACAGTGAGACACAGAAACTTTAAAGACTTCTCTAAGGTCAGTGAGCAGAGGTGGTTAGTGAGAAGTGGTGGTTCTAAACTCTAATCTGCATGGTACTATGGGTCCATTTCCCCACACTAAGGCAGCTCTGGGACTATTTCCTCATAATAGCTCATACATTTCTTTTTTAGCACCTTCAGCAATGGGCAGATTTTCCCACTCATTCTTACATTGAACAACCCAAATTATTTGCGGTACTTTTTTTTCTCCTGCTGAGCCAAAATATACCTCCTTCTAATTTCTGTTTTCTGAAACAGAAAAAATAAAAACACCACACATCTACTTCCTATTCCACGTGACAAGTTTTCATAAATTTGAAGAAAGCTGTCATGGATCCCAAGAGCTTTGTCTTTTCCAAGCTCATCATTCTTAGCCTTTTCAGCAGTTTCCATGTGTTGTTTTTAGATCCCTTACCAACCTTATGGCTCTTTTCAGAACATTCTCTCATTTATCAATGTCCTTTCTAACTGTGGTCCAGCCCAGCTGTGAATCCCAGGAGACAGTGGCTTGCTTCTCTGTGAGAAGGCACTATGCCTTTAGTGATCAGGCCAAGAGCATTGGCACATCTCAGTGATGACACAGACAGACTTTTCCACATGGACCTTTGTCAGGCCCAAAAATGACCACAGAAGACACTGGATGCTGTGAGGGTGAATGACCCCAGAGTGATTGAAGGAAGGGAGGAGTGTTGGGTTCATGATAGAGCCCAGAGGTCTAGAGGATCAAGGGGAACCAGAAAAGATGGGCAGTGGAGTAAAGTAATGTGTTCAAACCATAAAAACTCATTATTACAGAGACTGAAGGAGTCCAAGGTTCAGGAGGGGTAGCAAATAGGATTCAAATCTCGCAGAAGGTCAAGGAAAAAATGGAGGAAGGAGAGAAAGTAAATTGATTGATAGGAAATTCATTTCCAGGTGATTTTACAGTAGCATCATTCAAAGGTCAGAGAGGGAAGCATTGTGGATATTTTAAGAAGTGAATTTCCAAATATGAAGGAAATGAGACAATGAGTAATTGACTACTAAAGGAAAGAGTGAAGATTGATAGGCTGATAGAAAAGAGTGTGTGTATGTATGTGATTTTTGGTTGTCATTTTTCATTTGAAGTTAGGTCAGTCTTGACCTATTAAAAAGATAAGGATTTTATACAAGTAAGTGGACATCTGTAGGTTTCCAACTGTATGAGGAAGGCATTGGGCTAAACTGCTAGAAGCCACCTACCCACCCACCCACCACACACACGTCTGTGGTCCTCCAAGGAAAGTCATAAACTTTTTAGTCCAGAACAGTTCTGGGTCCTACTGGGTCCTGATGATATTTACCAAAATCTTTCCCGGTTTCAGATCCTTCTCTCCATTTCTATTGCCATCCCCATCCAGGACCTGAATTTGCTTACCAAGATACCTACCACAGCTTTCTCATTTGTTCCTCACTTGTTCCTCTTCTACCCTCGATATAGCCACCAGACTAGTCTAACTAAGGCACAGATCTGATTCTTCCTTTGCAATATTCAGAATATCCAAATGCATCCTCATCTAAATATTTATCTTTATATTTATCACCTAAATATTTATCTTTGTTCAATAGGCCAGCACTTTAAAGGGAATTGCCCTTCCTGGGTCCAGTCCCTTCCCTGGCCAGTTTCTTGCTTTGGCTTGAATGGGACACTCAGCTGCACAGACCTGTTGGCTGTTCTTGCCTATAGCAGAATGTCCCTCACCTCCACCCCTTTCACTGTTCTTTCTTATCTGTTGAAAATGTGCCCTTCATATTGTGTTCTTAAAAACTTCTATATTATAGAAAAATTTAAACCTATATAAAAGAATATTATAATGGACCCCCATGAGCTCATCACTCACTGTCAACAACTGTCACCTCAAAGCCACTCTTTTTTATCTATGCCACCAATACTGTTCCCACCCTGACAGACATGACAACATGACATGTCACTCATAAACACTTAAACATGCATCTATAAAAAGGAAGCAGTATTTTTCATAATAAAAATATCATTTTTTAAATGGTTGTCCTCAAATCACCTCTATCAGAATCACCTGTGTTACTTTTTAAACTCTGATTTCTGTTTCAGACACTGAGAGTAGAGACCTATTACCAACTTTTTTTTTCTATTGGATCTGTGATTTTTTTTATTATAGTAAGACCTTCTCAGCATAAAATTTACCATTTAACCATTTTAAAGTAGACAGTTCAGTGGCATTACATACATTTACACTGTTGTTCAATCCATCTCCAGAACTTTTTCATCATCCCCAACATAAATCCTGAACCCAATAAATAATAACTCCCCATTTACTTCCCTCCTGCTCCACCCCCAGACCCTGGTACCTTCTATTCTTCTTTCTGTCTTTACAAATTCCAGTCACCAGCATTTTTAAACAAGCACCCCGGGTGACTTTGAGAGGTGGGTGGGGTATGTATCCAATTTGGGGAACCACTGGATCAGATGCTCCCAAAGTCCCTTCCAAAATCAGAAAATACTGTTCATATTATTGAATTAGAAAAGGGCAGTGCAACATAAGCTACTGTGGTTCAGCTCATAGTCATCACAAACCTATAGTTTCCATCAGCCCCACTGACTTTACTGGGGATTCTTCCTCCCCTGTCCACAGAGCAGAGCTAATTCGCTCTTTACCCCTGAAGGATGCCACCACCCTTCTCTCCCACCCTGGGAGACTGGGCCAGCAGCACCTGATCCCCCAACATGCACAGCTGCCTCTTCCCTACCTTCCCACATCTCTCCCTCTGAGGGCTCCATGCAATCTTCCTGTGCAGTTCACACCACCTGCCAGTTTCTGGCCTGTTCCTGGCCGTCTGGTGTAAAGTTTATAGTTTCCTGCCACTTCTGACTCTGTTCATTCCCTCAATTTCCAAACAAAACCACAGCATATCTCAGCTTCCAGTTCATCCTTTTATTATCACTGTCTTTTGTGGCTTGGGGATGCTTACTGTTGACAATGGACCAGGAGATGAGCACAGCTGTATTTTAGATCCCTGGAGGAAAGCCTGCCAAACCAGCCTGGAGAAGATAAATATTTCTGCTTCTATGGTTTACCATGGCCCAAGCTCTGAATTTACATAGGGAGCGGATGTTCAAAAGGCTTTTTTTTTTAATTAGGAAAATAAAAATTATAGCTTATAAACTTAAACCAAGGGAACTGCAGTTTCGACCTTAGCTTTCAGCTGTGGAATGTGTCCACAGTTGATATGGTTCATTGGTTGGAAGTTGTTTAAAGTTCCTCCCTGGAGCCTTCTCCGATTCTATGGGATTCTCAACACTTCTGCAGTTTTGCTGTCCGAGCTCCCATTTTTCATATGTGAAAACTAAAGAAACCAGACAGTCACTTTGCATGATTTCTTCACTACTATTTTAGCTTCTCCATTGAAATTGAATTTGCCAAAATCAAATTAGGTTGTATGCCAGGAATCTGTTTGCTCAACAATGACAAATATTGAGGGCTTCTTTTATGGCAGACCATGTTTAAGGGTTCAACATGGATTAGCTTGCTTAATTCTCAATTTTCACAACAAATCTATAATATTATTATTGTCTTCATTTTGGGCAGAGGAAGCCAAGGCACAGAAAGAATAAGGAATTGTCCACCATTTCAGAGCTATCCCGTAGTGGACAATGATTCTACACTATTGGTGCAAGTTGAGCATCCCTAATCCAAAAATACAGAACTCACAGTGCTCTCAACTCTGAAACTTTTTGAGCATAGATATGATACCACAAATAGAAAATTCCACACCTGACCTCATGTGAGGGGGTGTAGTCAAAATGCACTAAAAATATATAGTAAGATTATCTTTAAGATATATGTATAAAGATTATAAGAAGCAGATGAATTTTGTGTTTATACTCGGATTCTATCCTTTAGATAGCTCATTAAGTATATGCAAATATTCCAGAATAAAAAAAATTCAATATCTGAAACACTTCTAGTCTCAAGCATTTTGGATAAGGGAGACTCACTCTGTACTGGGAAGAGCTGCAGTTTCATGTCAGATGACTCCAATTCAAGTCTCACCAATCCAAGGTTGGTCTAATGGAGTAGACAGAGAAGTGAGTGCTATACTATGGTATTTTATGGAGTGTAAGATTATAGGGTACTGTGATTACCTTATGGTAAGATGACATCATGTATCCTTAAGAATCAGGGATGGCTTCCTGGGAGAGATCATACAGGAATTGAGATCCTAATGTCTTGAGGTGTCAGAAGAACAGCAATTCAGATATTTGGAGTAGACATTGTGTGCAGACTGTTTAGGTGGCCTGAGTGTGGAAACAAGCCAGGGGGTGGAGTGGGGCAGTGACAGCAGCAGGGTTACAAGTGGAGAAGTGAGCAAGTCCTGGAGATGTTCTGTGGTTCATTAAGGAGCTTGGATTTTTCTGGAGGCAGTGGCTGCCATTGAAGGAAAAGAACCTAATTGCTACTGGGTTGCATTATAGAAAGATCTCTCTGGCTGCCTGCAGTTTGTTTCTGATTATTCTCTGTGATAAACAAAACAGCAACAAATCCCAGATGACATATCTCTAATTGTCTCATTAGGAAGTATTTGCTGGAGTGGAGTTTCTGGGCCAGAAAACAGGCAGACACATTGAAGGCATTTAAATTCTACAGTCACATTTCCTTTCAGAAAATCGGTACTGATTTCTCCTGCCAGCAGCAGTACCAAAGCTCACCTTTTTTCCTGAAACACCTTAATTAACATTGGAAAAATTATCTTTTTTGGGGGGTGGACTGGGGATTGATTCCAGAGATGCTTTACCACTGAGCTACATCCCCAGCCTATCTATCTATCATCTATCTATCTATCTATCTATCTATCTATCTATCGATCTATCTATGTATTGAGACAGGATCTCACTAAGTTGCTCAAGCTGAGGCTGACCTTGAACTTGTGATCATCCTGCCACAGCTTCCCAAGTTGCTAGAATTACAGGCATGTGCCCTCAGGCCCTGCTGGGAAGTTATCTTTTTTTAAAATACTCTTTTCTAGTAATCTTTATGGGTTTATATTTTACACTGATCCAGAAGGAATTTACTTTGACATGTCACATGCAAAAATCAGTCTAACTTAATTTCTTCCCAAACAACTTCATAACTTAGCACCATCTATTGAATAAACTACTCATTTTGATTTTAAAATGTCATCATTCTGTAAAGTATGGCATTACTGGTGCCATACTATTTGAATTATTTTATCTTTTTAATCAGGCTGTGCAGTTACTCTTAATTGTTATTTCTCTTAAAAATGTTCTTGATTATTCTCACTTAACATTCTATAAAATTTTAGAGTTGTATTGTCTGTGTCTGTCCCCTCCCATACCCCTGCCCAAATTGCCTTAGATGTCAGAACTGGAACTGCATTATTTCTAAATTAAGCAAAGGAGAACAAACATCTTTGTAATTTTGAGTCTTCCTGTTCAGGGAAATAAAGTGTACTTTGTCTTTGGGCTCAGAATCTCCTCAGGTTTTTATAGTTTTAGTTGTATCAGGTCTGCATATTTCTAATACATAACAAACTCATGGATCTTAAGTAATTTTTCTTATACTTTGAAAGGTTTTTCTCATTTGTAAAAATAGGAAAATAATGACAATTCCTGAAGTTGTTGTGTAAATTATATTAAATAATACATGTAATATGCTTAGCATATGGCCTGGCAGCAAACATTGTTAGCTGAATTCTGGGAAAACTGGTAATTTTAGGATATGCACTATATATCTGTATTTCTTTACAGATACACATACATTTATAGTTATAGACTACTTTATTAAATTCTTTTATTTTTTTCCAAAAAATTTCAATTAATTTTACTGTTTTTCAAAATTATGTCATCTTCAAATAGTGATTTTTTTTTGTCTATTCTGTTTATTCTTTCCTAATATGTGCATCTGCTTTTCTGACCTTCTGTTTTATTTTAATTTGTATTTTAAAATCTCATTTTGCTTATCCTTATACATTTTATGTTTCTGAAGTCATTTGATTTTATTTGTATCTTCTATGGTTCCATAAATCAGAGACTCTTTTTAATAGGAGAATTTAATCCATTTAAATTGGTTACCATTACTAAATAGTTATGATCTCCATTTTCCATCACCAACAAAGTTTTCTTTGTAGCCCATCCCTCCTTCTACCTCCTAATATCTTTACTTCTTTTCTTTCTTTCTGAACACCATATTAACTTCTAAGTCCTCCATGTGTCATCAGTTTGATCTTCAGTCATATCTTTTCTGCTTTTTTTCCCTTGTTCTGAATTACTTCTTTTTTACATCTTTATTTTATTTTTATGTGGTACTGAGGATGGAACCCAGCGCCCTGCGCATGCCAGGCGAGTGTGCTACTGCTTGAGCCATGTCCCCAGCCACTGAATTACTTCTTAGATTTCTAATTGTCTTTTTACATTTCACAGTTGGTTTCCTCAGCTCTGCGGTTTTCCATTTTATTCCATTGTTTCACTTCTCATATCTAAGCTCCCACATGAGTGAATTGATGTTCTTAAGGCCTTCTGTTGTGCAGAGATGCAGGGAACACACTGTTGTCCTCTGGGTGTGTTTCACCTGGATGTGGCTCTTCAGTGTTCTCATATGACTACGTTCCTTTCTTGCCTTTAAAAAAAAATATTACCAGGAGTAGTGGGGAGAGAGTAAGAATTGTGTGGATATAATAATAAGAAGAAGTAATACAGATAAAATCATATTAGATATACATATCCAAAGTCCATCATTTGGTCACCCTTGATTTAGTGGGTAATAATTTAGGATAAGAAATAAATGCTTCATTCAGCCAGATTGTGAAATACCTTTAATATTTTAAAGAAGATTCATCAGCTTAGTGCATTAACATAGTAAATATGAAAGAATATTAAAGTTTTGTGCATTTTGCAAAAGGCACATATGATAGCCTATAGGTTAGCCCCTAAACATTGAAACATTCTTTACAACATCTCTTTACAACATCTGTTGTAAAGAATAAGCTCATGGGGCTGGAGTTGTGGCTCAGCGGTACAGCGCTCGCCTAGCACATACGAGGCCCTGGGTTCGATCCTCAGCACAACATAAAAAGGTATTGTGTCCAACTACAATTAAAAAAATATATATATATATACAATTAAAATATACATATGAATAAGTTTGCAAAAGATTCACTGAATAAATATTGGTGAAAATCTCCATATTTTAAAATAAATTAAAGGAGGTAGAAGGAGGGATGGGCTGCAAAGAAAACTATTAGAATTTAAACTCCTATTAGAATTTGTGTCTACATGATGATTTATTTATTACTAAATATTGAAAACATAAACTTTTGTAACAATAGTTTGTTCTTATCATAGCACAGAATTTGATTTTTTTATACAGATGCAAGAGTAGGGCATAGTTTTTTTGTTTTCTGTTGTTTATAAGATCTGAAAGTTTGTTAACTGCATAATAGAAGTGCAGCACCCCAAATGAATTCCCTCTGAAGGCAGATGGTTATGTTTTCCTTTGTTGATTGCCTGACACTACTCCTGTTACAGCCTGTGTGTGACCTCCTTTCCTGGCCCTGTGATTTTCCTTAGGTTCATTCCGGAACCCTGGTCGGCCTGCAGTACCACATGTGGGCCGGGCATACAGGTGAGAGAGGTCAAGTGCCGAGTGCTGCTCACATTCACACAGACAGAAACTGAGCTTCCAGAGGAAGAGTGTGAAGGCCCCAAGCTGCCCACAGAGCGGCCATGCCTCATTGAAGCTTGTAACGAGAGTCCTGCATCGAGAGAGCTGGATGTCCCTCTCCAAGAGAAGGACAGTGACATGACTTACGACTGGGCGTATGCTGGCTTCACCCCTTGCACAGCAACATGTTTGGGAGGTACTTGAACCTTTGCTTAAGGGACAGTTATGTCATGTTTTTCTAGTGGTTTGAGAAGTTACCAAATTGGGTAAGCAAGATAAGCACACTAGCAGAAGTCTAAAGGGGATAAAGTCATTCCAACAACGGAAAACTAGGCTTTCATGTTTTTTAGCTATTATTTTAGAAAGGCAAAAGGTAATGGGATTGTATCCTAATTAAAAAAAAATCGTATGTTTCTTGGGCAGTAAGAATCTGCATAACTGAGATGGGTTGGGCCTCACTGGCTAACATTGGATAGACAGGGAAATGCAGAATGGATAAGTTGAATCCATCTGGCATTGAAAATACACATCGAGGGAGCCTTGAATTATCACAGAGGATGCAACTTTCGGTCAGAGCTTGTCCTGCACATTGGGACAGGAACCAGGGCAGAAGGAACCAGTCACCATGATTTATATGTGTGAGTATGTATGGATGACATGCATAGGCAGGAAGCCCTGTTAGGATTAGGAAGGGTTTGTGTAGCCTGACCCCTCAGGGTACAGAAGTTTCCCTCTGGATTATTTAAGCACTACAGGATCCAAAAGTGAGCAGATGAGCAGGAAGCAGACATACAGATAGCCATTCTTTAGGGCTCTGTTGAAAGGAGTAGAAATTGTCAAAAGGAAAGCTAGTTCTTTTACCAACGTGAAAGAGATAGCCTCTGTAGCAACCCAGGGCCCTGAACACCCTGTCCTCTGACTCCTCCTCGTGGCTTCTAGCCAGCTGCCCTAGAATTTACCTGAGCATATTCTGAGTTAGTCCCAGCCAAAGCAAGGAACATACAGGGAGCCACTGCCTCAGAGACACTGGCTCAGAAGATCCCTCCTCCCCCCCAGGGGGTCCTGTGTCCTTTGCTTGGAAATCTTTATTGATCTTGGAGTGCGTTATATGTGAGCCCCTCACCTTTTGTTTCCTAAGCTCTTGAGACGGAATTTTCAATCCTTGCCATAATCCTCGCTCCAAAAATCAATGGTATCTACCTATTCTTGTTGCTGTGTGATTCAACCCTAAACCAGCCTATCCTTGACACCTCTTCTCTAAAATTGCCAGAGTGGCATGTGCCTCAACTGGAGGCCTCATCCAGCCTTTCACATGGAGGGAGTCACACGTCTGGAATTTAGGAGAGGAATCCTTAGCTGCCTCTGGAGTCTTTCTTCCTGTCTTGGGAAGAAAAACTTCTCCTTAGTTCCTAGAAGTTTATTCCATCCAGCTAGGAATTTAGCCTTTCTGATGCTTTTGGAGCTTACACGTTTGCTGTGTCTCTTCCCTCCATGACACATAGTCTCAGTTGCCCCCAACACTGCTTTGTGTCTGTTCCTGCTGAAAGCTTAATCCTCTCCCTCCATGTTCAGGATCCTGGATACCTCTTTATGTATGGATGGATGTATGTATGTCTTGGAAATCTTAGCACTGACACGCCCTTGGCAATTTGCAAAGTGGTCCTTTCTCTCCACGAGCCTAGGGAAACCCTGTAGAGATAGCCAATGACAATCACATAATCACTGTACTAGGTGCCTGGAACTTTCTACTACATAAATGCAAAATATAAATATCTGCACCACTTCTCAGTCACCACATTGCTGCAGTCTTATCAGGGACCTGGAGCTGTATCTTTCACTAGGAAAGCAGTCCTCTTATTGCTTGCATACCCCCCAATCTATTTCATTAATCTCAAGCTTTTAAACATTGTCATTGATAAAAATCTGTGTATCTTCTATTACTCTGTCATCCATGATTTCAATTCTTTTCCTCTGTATATGGGAAAACACAATATGTTGTACCTTTAGAACTCAATAGACCATTTGGAGTGGAACCCCCCAAAAATGACCGAGTCAATTCTAATTCAGTTGGGAGAGTCAATTCTAATTCAATTCTAATTCAGCTGCTGTTAGACCTCATTTTTTGGAGCCTGATACTAAAATGCTAGCATTTGCTTTTTTGTCCCCAGCACCCACTGAGATGACTGTGGACTCCCCTTCCCATATGAGTGCACCTGCTGGAGTGATTTTCTGATTTTTTTCTGTAGTAGTTTTATTGAGATATAATTTACAATTATATAGTTTATGGATGTGAAACATACAGTATAGTCTTTTTTTAGTATATTCACAAAAGATGTGTAATCATCAACCTAATCAATCTTAGAACCCTTTAAACCCCAGTCCCCGGCAACCACTGATCTACTTTGTGATGGTTCTAGATATTTCTTTTAGTGGAATCCTGCAATATGCGTCCTCTATTATTGGCTTCTCTCACTTTTAGCTTAGTGTTTTCATGATTCATCCATGTTGTGTCATGTTTCAGGACTTTGTTCCTTCATATGGTCAAATGGTATTCCATTATGTGGTTACACCACATTTTATTTAGACATTCACCAATTGATGGCAGTTGGGGTTATTTTCATGTTTTGTATATTATGCTATGAACATTCATGTAACAATTTTTGTGTAGGCACATATTTTAATTTCCCATGAGTATGTACTTAAGGGTAGATAGAATAGCTTTTTTGTTTGTTTGTTTTTTATTTTATTTTATTTATTTATTTTTATTAGTTGCTCAAGACAATACAATGATCTTGACATATCATACATTTGATTCAAACAGGGTATGAATTCTCATTTTTCCACGTGTGCAGATTGCAGGAAGCATAAATGTTTTATGAAACAATGTGAAACTTGACTAATTGAGATTATTTTTATCTTCCCAGTGGACCTTTTGTCCTGCTGTGGGAAAAAAAAAACAACTGTGAGAAATGCCACTCAGTATGCAGATGGATATTTGATTTTTTCCCCCTTGTACTAGGGATGGGATCCAGGGCCTCTTACATGCTAGACAAGTGCTTTACCCCTGAGCTACAGGTACTTTCTTTCTGCTGTAGTCTTGTAAATCTGGAATTTGTTTTACAAAATTTGACAGAGCTCAATTTGGTAATCTTTCAACACTCAGTTAAGCATCCTCTTAGCCCTGTAAGGGTGTACTTTACTGCGCAATTCTGGGATTAAAATGAACCTTGAGCACCCACTAACCTAAATTTTACAGTTGAGGAAGCTCGGAGAACCTTTGACTACCTCTTAAGTGAAAATGAACAACTTGATTGTCATTCTTTAGAAAGGATTGGTTAGTTGAACTATATATGTGAATATAATAAGCTTTATAACTTTATAAAAAGTTATGTTTTTAATTTCTTGGGTTCAAGTTTAAAAAATGAATAAACTATAAAACTGAAGAGCTAACTATGGAACAAAAATTCTCTACAAAAACTGGAAATTGAGTGCTTATTTTGTTAGACCCTATGAATTTTTACTGAGTTCTGTGCTAAATATCAGGAATATAAAATGAATAAGACAAGTCTTTGATGGAGCACAGATTTTGGTTATTTTGATTTCATTATTTCAAACACATTGCATATAATCACTGACATTTGCCTCTCTGTGACCTATTTTATCATAGTTCTAGAAGCTGAGCCCCCACAAGTCCACTTACATGTGAATGTGGGCTTTTAAACCCTCACTTTGGATAGCAGAGAGGACAAGCCTGTGATGACTGACATCACAGTGAGATGAAATTCTCAAAGCCACGAAGTTATTTCTTAAATACCCCTATTCTGGTAGAAGAGTAACAAATACAAATTACAAATTGTGAAAACAAAAATTTTGGCCACATCTTCAAATTCTGTATATTTGCTAGCTTATCTTCACATCATAGGGGAAATAAAACCGTTTTTTGAAATTGTTGCTGCATAAGTCTTCTTTCACATTAGAGTAGCAAATAGCAAGAGAGTTCTTTTTTAATTCCTGAAAGTGGGATGAATCCAGACATACTCAGTCTCCAGCTTCCATAGTGCATGTGTGTGTGTGTGTGTGTGTGTACATGTGCGTGTGCATGTGTGCATGCCTGTGCAGGCAGGGAGGTAGGTAGGCTGGGCGGGTGTGCAGCACCGTGTGTGTGTGTGTGTGTGTGTGTGTGTGTGTGTGTGTGTTTGTGTGTGTATACACCTTTTTAGTGCCCTCTGGGAAGAATTTGCTACATCATAAACATTCCTTACCAAAGTCCTTTCATATTTTATACTGTTGTTGTCTTCACCTATATATTTTCTAACAGCACAGGCTAGTACTAAATGGACTTTTGAGGCCTGACCCCTGCTCTGCTGCTCTCTTTGAACTATTTGTTGAAATTTGTAGATGGGTGGTTCATTTTTGTGTAATGGGGAAAGCCATGCCTACCTCACTGGGAATAATGAAAGGACTAAATGTATTAAATAGGTGATATTGGAGAAGTGTTTAATCATAATCTGGTTCATGGTACGTAATGAACATCATTTGAGTTATTATTACTGTGGTATAATAATAGGGTATTTCTTTTACATTAGAATGCTGATTATTTTTTCTCTTTTTAAGAATCTGACTAATGGGGCTGGAGATGGAGCTCATTGGTAGGGTGCTTGCCTAACATGCTCATAACCCTGGGGTTAATCCCCAGCACCACAAAAAGAAACAAAAATAAGAACAACACAAAACTGACATTGTTGAATCTCTTAATATTTTAATAGTTTTCCTGCTCATTTTTTATGAGTTTTCTATGTATTCATCTGCAAATATTGAAGATTTTATTCTTTCTTCAAAATATTTATCATGTTTCATATCTGATTGCTTGTCTAGAATTTCAAGAAAAATAGTTCATAATGTGGATGATATCAATGTTGGCTTGGTCCTAGCAGTAATGGAAATCTATGGTTTTTTTTTTTTTCATTTCAAAACAACATTTAGCAAATAGTTAGTGTGTGTTTCCGTGTAGTAGGTTGGGTGATAGGGAATCAGTAGCTCCTAACTTTGCAACTCCATTCTAATGGAGCAAGGGCATTAACCACATGATCACCCACATGTGTACAGTTACCTCTGGTGATAGCAGCTGCAAAAGAAGAATGTGGTACTATGAAAGCATACAAGAGAGGGAACTTGGCCTAATTAGTAAAGTCAGGGAAAGCCTCTCTAAAAACTTGAGTTTTTAATTGATGTAATTTATGAAGAATTGGTTAAACAAAGGAGGGTTTGGAGGGGGAGGCCCTGAGAGAACTTCACAGAGAGAGCATGTGCAGAGGCCCTTGATGTGTGGCAGCATGGTGTGTGACACATTTCCTGGCCTGAAGGAGCCAGGTACAGCTGGAGTATTGACAGTTAGGCAGAGCTCAATGTGAAATGATGTTAGGGACGAAGGCGGAGGCCAGAAAATTGAGGCATAGCAGGCCAGTTTGATTTGGATCTTTGAAAATCATAGGAAGCCATTCTAGTAATTAAAGAGGGAGTGACATGACCAAATTTTTATTTATTTCCACCCTCTCACATCATAGAGAGTGGAACAGAAGGCACAAGAATAGACATAAGAAACAACAGGAAGCTATTGCCTTTTCCAGGCAAGGCCAGGTGTGGTGGCATACTCCTGTAATCCCAGTGATTTGGGAGGCTGAGGCAAGAGGATCACAAGTTCAAAGCCATCCTCAGCAACTTAGTGAGGCTCTAAGCAACTTAGTGAGATCCTGTCTCAAAATGAAAAATAAAAAGGGCTGGGGATGTGGCTCAGAGGCTAAGTACCCCTGGATTCAATCCCTGGTATAAAAAAAAAGAAAGAAAAGAAAGAAAGAAAGAAAGAAAAGAAATAAAGAAGGCAAGCTTGTTCTGGAGTCGGGATGGTAGTGGTGTCAGGGAAGATGGAGGATGACTTTGAGAGATGTAGAAGAGTCTGTCAAGGGAGAGGGTGAAAAGGAAGGAGTTGGTTAATCTGAGTCTGGGTCTTCTTTTAGAAGGTGATGAGTGTCCAGTTTGAGAAGGGAAACAATGAATTCATTTAATATTTTTAAGGTGCCTTTAGACTTTCCAAATGGAGATAGCAGTCAGGTGTGTGATTCTGAAGCAAAGTGGAGACGTCTGAACTACAGATTCACAGAGGTGTGGCTGAGAATTTTCAGGAAGAAGATATATGTGAAGAGTGTGTTAAAGTCAAAGTCATGAGGAAAATCAACATTTAATGGCTAGGTGGAGGACACAGAGCTGCAAAAATATACAAGAAGAAAAGATCAGTAAGATGGGGAGAAAACAGAAGGGTGTGATATGGTGGGATGGAAAGGTAGGAATTCAGAGTTGACACTGGGCTTAGCAATGCGAAGTCAGGGGTGACCAAAGAAAGGGTCTTGTCGTTGGAATAGCAGAGATCGAGGCCAAATTTAAGAGAGCTGAGGAATGACTGAGAGATGGCAAAATGGAAATGAATAGATTTGTGTGTGTGTGTGGGGGGGGCAATATTTGGCCATGATAGGACAGAGAGGAGATGACTGGATGGCATCATGGGTTGAGGGGGAGTTGGGTGTGTATGTGTTGTGTTGGGTTGGGTTATTGTCAGATAATCTTGGATAATATTTGAAAGACTTTGAGAAATCTCCAGAATGAAAGTGAAAGGCAAAGTAATCCAAAGGTGGGTTTTTATGCTTATGAAAGGAAGTTGCTCCCTGGTAGTTTCTGTTTTGTGTGCATGCATGAATATTTTCTGAGAGGCATAGTGTAGGTGAGAGGACAGGCTTTTGAGGTCACAATGTAGTAGTATTTTATGGCAGACTGATCTGATAGTATTTAATATAGGATTTTGCATATATTTATGAGTGACACTGATGTGTGTAGGTGTACTCTGTTATGTAGAGTGGAATACCAGAGTGCCTTCCTGCAAACAGTGGAACGAGAATAAGAATTGAATGGGCTCGCTTTGGGCTCCTTTACACATGCTCCCTGTGGAGATGTGTTCCCGACATGGTACATTAGCTGTCACTGTTTTGTTCTCTACGAATCCCTTCAATCATGACAGGCCTTAAGCTGTAGTTTTTTCCAGCTACTCTTAATATAATTGGTCACTTCCTCTCAGGCTCCAGTGATGTTTATGATACCCTTCATAGGACCAAATGGCTTTCGACAACCCTTAATCTTTACCAGCTGTCTCTTCAACTGGCTCCTCACCTATTTGGTGCGCTGTTCAACTGGAATGTTTAGTGATGAGTGATACTGTTCTTTGGCTCTTCTCTGAGTCCATAACATATGATGCTTCCCCTAGTTTTCATTACCTGAGAGTTTATGTGTTTGCTACTCTATCATACCAGCTTATCTGCAGATTAAAAAAAAATGTTTTAATTGTTCTTTTTAGAACAATGGCTCTAGGCCTGTATCTGTATGTGTTTGTGTATGTGTGTCACTTTGCATTTTAAACCAGTCAAGACTCTTATATACATATGAGGAACCCAACTCAAACTAACCTAAGCCAACAAAAAGGAATGTGTTAGTTCGTTTTTGGCTTTGCTTCTCTCCTAGAGTCTGTGTTTTACCCTTTAATCTTTAATTTATTTCTTAATGAAGACATGGAGTATATATGTGTAGTCATGCGGCACTGCATATGTAACTGTGGTCCCTTAAGGTTATATCACCTAGTGATATCATAGCCATATGCAATTGTATAAGTACATTTTGTGATGTTGTAACAGTGACAAAATCACCAGGAATGTGTTTCTTAGACCTTGTCTCTGTCATTAAGTGACATATGACTGTATACATATTTGCTAAAAGAAAGAAAGAAAGAAAGAAGGAAAAAGATCCTTTTATCATAACACTACTGAAGTCAAATGTGAAGTAACTGTTGTCGCTTTGTGCCAGTCAGGGAATTTACTGGAAAAATCATCCTGAAATTTCAATTCTTGAGTTAATTTAAATATCTAAATGCATAGTTGCAATTACTGCCTGAAATTTGACAAGTAGAAGATGAAACTTATATTTATAATTTTTAACTTTTGTTTTACTGTTTTACTTCTGTTGGTGCTGGGCATTGAACCCAAAGGTGCTCTATCACTGAGCTGTGTCTACAACCCTTTTAATTTTTTGAGACAGGGTCTTGCTGAGTTGCCCAAGCTGATCTTGAATTTGTGATCCTCCTGCCTCAGACTCCTCAGTTGCTAGAATTACAGGTGTGCACCACCATGTCCAGCTATTTTACTTGTATTCTTTAAGATAATTGTTTGATGAAATCTCGTGAAGTAGAAAGTGTCAAGGTCACATTGTAAGACCAGCATGGAAGATGAGAAATATTTTGTGGCTATCTTTGGAAAATGATTCTATACCAAAAATATGCCAAATCATCTAGTAAAATTTTAAATTCTTTTCAGCAAACTTGCTGTAAGACAGAGAAGTGTGTCACAAGTATTAGACAATTCCATTCAAAAATGGTTAAAATAGTGCTTAAAGTCTCACCAGGTAGTCTCCAAAAAATACTCATAATAGTCTCAATATATTTTCTAAAGAATTTTTAATTCAAATTAAACTGTATTCCAAAGGGAACTGGATTTTTCTCAGATTAAAAAAGAATGAAACTACTATAAAATGAACATTAATATACATGTTAAGTCACTAAGGAAGCTTTGATATTTGCAAATAAGAACCAGTTATGAAGTTGTAGCAGTATTTTCTTACATTTCAGGTTAGCCAGTGTTTATTTTAAAAGTTCAAGGAAGACGCATGTAGATAGATTTAAGACTGCATCCCACTATGTCAGGCACCGTAAAATTACAACGGAAGACAGCAGGAGAAAATTTGTTGGAAAGAACTGAGTATTACAAATATATATTTTATAAATGTTTTTGGCCTATACTGCATTCTGCAGAGTGCTGTAAAATGGTTGGATTGAAACATGGCATTTGGAAAAAGAACCACAAGTTGTAACATAATGGAATGTGCATTCTAACATGAAACTGAATACATTTACATATTTCAAATAGCATGGTCAGGGGCTGTTACCATTCTTATTTGACTTTTTTAATCAAAATTTTGATTTATATTTTATTCAATTCCAATTTTATAGTAATTCTCTTTTATCTTAACAAAGAAGAGCAGTGGAAAACATGGGCTTTGGGGTGAGACAGATCTTTGTGGCCTCAGAGGAAAAATACACTTGTGGAAGTTCTTATTTGAACAAGGAGCAGTCACTACTTGGGGATATATCACATTCTGGAGGCAGGGAATTTGATTTCTAGTTTTTAATCTGCCACATTTTGCTGTCTGCGTTTCTCTCCAAACTTTAGTTTCCTTATTAAATTAATAAAATGGAGATAAGAATATCATTTTTGGCTTCCCAAGATAATTTTGGGCTCAAATAACATAATGAAAGTACTTTGTACCCTTTCTCAATGGAAATTATTGCTATGTTTTGTTAGCAATCAAAATATTACTAATTGTGGTAACAGTGAACAGCGTCTCAAACCATGATGAAAAATTTTGAAAGTTATACATTGGATTTGGCACATATGAAATGATATAGAGCAAATGTGATTCTTTGGCAGCTGGCATGAAAATTCCTCTTAGGGAAACTGTTGTACATTATGGGAAGGATCATTGTAATGATTCTTTTGGCTTCAAGTACATTTAGATGCAGGTAAGTCTGAGGGTAGATGGAGAATCAAATGTTGTCAAGATGAGTGGGCTTGGGGGAGAGAGAGAGGAGAGGGACTGTGCTTAAAATGTGAATGAAGGACTTCAAAGATGGGGAGACTTTGGGTCATGTCAAGGTGTTTGCTTATACTTGTGCCCTGAAATTCATCCTGCAGCCCCATGATGTAGTCGAAAGGGCAGCAACCTAAGAATGAGAAGACCTAAGACCTTGTTTTCTTTCTCTCTATAATAAGCTATTCTATGTCATTTGCATTTTTTTCTCTTACCACCCTCCAGGCCATCAAGAAGCCATAGCAGTGTGCTTACACATCCAGACCCAGCAGACGGTCAATGACAGCTTGTGTGATATGGTCCACCGTCCTCCAGCAATGAGCCAGGCCTGTAACACAGAGCCCTGTCCGCCCAGGTATGTGCTGTCTTGTATTCCTGGGATATAATGTGTCTGGAGGGTAACATTGCCTCCTGCTGAGAAACTCAGCTGTGCATAGCGACTCAAGACTCACACAGGTAGGTTGGCTAAGCCTGCTTCAGAGCTCTCTTCAATGCTCAAGTTGTGCACTGGCCTATTTCTTCCAGAGATGCTCAAATGCAGTCTTGCTAAGCAGCAGTCTTCTGTAGCAGCAAACATGAATGAGCAAAATAAACTGGCTTGCTTCTAGCAAAACCAGTTCACTAGGTTGTTCTCTTCTTCCTCCTTCCCATCTCCTTATGGGCACTTCTTCCTCTAATGCCCTAGCAGAGAGCACAGGATCTGAGGTAGAGTTAGCACTGGCACACAGGGTGCTTGATCTCTGTCAGGTGACTGAGTGAGCTCCTGTTTGTTACATCGGCCTCACGTAGATATGTTATTACCTTTCCTGTTGACTTGTCTTAGATCTCGAATTGTGTGTTGTAATGTTATAGCCTGCAAATAATTGATGAAGATGACTTCTTTTTGGTCTTCTTGGTATGGAAGGTTGCCCTTAAAAGTTAATCGACATCTTGGTCTAAGTTCTTGTTCCATCCTGGGTAATTTTATCAGAAAAGATTCAGGCTTTCCCCATGTTCTTTGTCTCTGAGAGTTGCTGGCTACAATGATTTTGATGCACCATCAGTTTGTTACACAAGAACTTTCTGAATCTAAACCGTAAACTCCTTCATTTTTCTTTATTGTGTAGGCCAGTCTTCTGCAATAAGAATTAGATGCTACATATGTATAATCCTCTATAGTCCATTCCGTCACCTCCTCTCTCTTTACCAAAATCTCTTCCCTGCCTTTAGTAATTATACTGCCCATCTGATGGGTGGCCTTTGTTTACCAAAGGCAAGTTTTGCTATGTTCTGGGTTATAAGTGACTGAGAAAGGTTATGACCTCCTGCCATGTTGATGTATAGTATCTTCTATTTATTCAGGAAATAAATTGTGCTTCTAGAATTCCCTTCTGATTTTGATTCTTTGAAATCATCAGCTAAGATGCCTATGTGATGGCATGAGAGTGGTGAAGGTGTATTAAATAAGTGAGGCCACCCTAAACATTAGGCCCTCACACCTTGGAGATGGGCACCCTTTCCTTAGGAGTCTTGCTCTCTTAACTCTCAAATCTCACTAGGAGGCAAGTTCCAGGCTTGCTTCATCCTTATGAGACTATACCTGTAATGAAATGGACACCATGTTTTGTGTTGATTCTCATATTTCCAACTTTGATAGTAGTCTAAAGAAATACTGGGAACTTCTTGGCTTGTGCTAGAGCCATGCTGTTGTGCTCAGCTGAGATGATGTAATTGAGGCCAACAGACTAACTTGGTTGGCCTGGCAAAGCCCAGAAATAGCATAGGGCCATCTGCTTGCCACCTCTTGCCCTCACCCCCAGGCTGACTGTATCCCACACCAGAATATTCATTACAGAAGAGACAACATACAAGGGCTTTTAGGAATGTTTGCTCTAACTACAGGGCAGGACATCCGTGTTGTCAAGTATGTCCAGAGCTTTCTACAAACATCAAACACAGTTGTAGTTTTTTCTATGCATTTTGCATCCACAGATCCATACCAGCCATAGATCAAAAATATTTGAAAAATGGCTGGGGATATAGCTCAATGGCAGGGCACTTGCCTAACATATGCAAAACCCTGAGTTTGATCCCCCTCACTGGAAAAAAATTTGCATTGGTACTGAACAGGTACAGACTTTTCTTGTCATTATTCCTTAAATAGAATAGTATAACAGCTATTTATGTAGCATTCACGTTGTGTTAGGTATTACAAGTACTCTAGAGATGATTTTAAAGTATATAAGAAGATATAGGTAGATTATATGCAAAGATAACATTTTGTGAAAGGGACTTAAGGATTCATAAATTTTGGTATCTGTGGTGGAGAGGAAATGTCTTAGAACAATCCCCTGTAGCTCTCTAGGGATGACTGTATGTAGGAGTAGTGTTGAGTATATATCCACTTGGAGCAACCCTTCTATCTCTAGAGGAATGACACTTGTGCTAAGTGTACGGGGAGGGAGAAAACATAGTTTTATTTCTCAACATGTTTTCCCATGAAGTTGGAATCATGTACGATATGATTCTGTAAAATGTTTTCCTAAAACTAGACTTGGGAAGGGGCAAGAGGCAGATGTTCAATAGACAGAAACATAAATCAGTACATGAGTTAAATTATAATAAATGCTATGAAGAAGAAAATAGAGTTGAAAGAATAATACAAGAGCCCAAAATAGAGTAGTGGAGCTAGGTGGAGTGTGCGGGTATTTGGAAAAGGCCTCTTGAGGAGGTTATTTATGTCAAGGCCAAAAAGGCGAGTAGGAATTGGCCAGATATGTAGAGGAAAGAGTGTTCTGGGCAGAGGGATGTGTATGTGCAAAGGCCCTGAGGAAAAGAGATCTGTGTGTTCAAGGAACAGGATGGAAAGGAAATCAGTGTGTCATGAGATGAGATCAGACATGAGCAAGGGCCATGGTAAGCATTTGGACTTGCTCCAGAGAGTCAGTGAGAACACATTGGAGGTTTGAGCAACAAAGTGATAAATCAGATTTACATTTTTAAAAGATTACTCAAATCCTGAAATGGGGAGAAAAAGGGTGGAGATAATGAGATCAATTACCAGTTTTTTTTAAAAAAAAAATTGAACTAGGTAGTCAGCCCACCACAATTCCATCTGAGTGTCCCATTTAAAGCCTGCCTCCATGGGAATATATAAATTCTGTGTTTTCCTTTTTATATGACACCAAAAATATTCTTTATCAAAATAGTGAATCTGTTTCTATGTTTGGTACAACATAAATACCATTATGCTGTGGTAGCCATAAATAACATTGAATCTTTGCTGTGTTTTCCAGAAATGTTCAGAGGATAACATTGCTTTTCACATTGTGCCCCCTGTGTACCAGCCTCTGCTGAGGGGTTTTAAGGATTCTACAATACATAAATCCTTTTCTAGGTACAATAAAATTTTAAAATGGTAAAATGAACTTGCTCATTACTGATATCTATGCTATATAAGGTGTTTTTTTTCTTGCAAACATGTGAACATCACCACCCTCAGTAAAGTCTCTGCTTGGTGAAAAGTGGCTCCTATTCTTCATACCTTACCTTCTTTCAGAAATATGGTAATGAATTAATAATGAGCAAAATGCTTTTGCTTTCTGCTTATGAGAACTGAATTTTAGGATTTTAGATAGTTTGTGACTTGTCCATGAACACATAGTAAATAAATTGTATACTACAATGTCAAACCCAAACATGAAACATTTCTCATTAGATGACATCTAGTCCAAACTCTGTCTCTTCTGGATGGCAAAGAGGAAGAGCCTACCCAGTGAGCTGCTGGCAGAGCCAGTCTCCTGGTTTGTAGCCCTTTGCTGCCATCCCTTTTCTGTACACTATCCTGCACTCTTTTTCTGGAAAGATGACTATAAAATAAATGGATTGAAATTTGCACAGACTTTAAATGGTTACTACAGTTTTTTTTTAAGCATGGAACTCTCATTGCCATCATAAAGAAGAGGGAAAAGAACATACAACCCTAAATGTTGAGATGTATTATTCAAGATTGACACCAGTGTTGTGCCCTGTTTCTAGTCCAAACCATTGACAAGTGAGGACACAGGCGGACATAGACCAATTGGCAACTAAAACAGAAAATGAAAATAATGACAATGTGAAAGGCACTTCAAATGAGAATGGTTAGCGTGTCACAGGATTAAAGGAGGACATGAGAGCCCGGATGAAACTCTCCATTTTATTTTTGTACAAGTAGCTCTGTTATGCTCTGGCTCTGAAAGTGAAGACAGCCGTAATGTGTCACATAATCTTTCCAGAAAAGTCAAAATACAAAACAATTCACAGTTTGTTCTCTGTTTATTTAAAATTAATACACATGGTTGCCTTTATAACCAAAATAATGTTCAACATAAGATAATTTTATCTCACAGTTTTTATTTATTTTTTCAAGTCCAAATCCAAATCAAGCATTTTCTCCCTTTTAAAGTGGACTCGCGGTAAGTGTCCTTTCATTTCTCTAATAACATGAACCTGGCTTCCCTGACAATTTACTCCTCAATACTTTATAAATCTGCCCTGTCTTAATTCACATTATGTTTTGCCTGAACTGTTTCAGGAGTTTAAATGAACTCTTGCCTCTCATCTTTCCTGCTCTGATCCAAATGCACACATGACTGTGAAGGAGCATGATCTTTCTAACTTGCAGCGTGATCATGTGAATCTCCCACATAAAATCCTTCAGTGACTTTCCTTTATCTGTGTACTAAAATCTACATTGTTAACTTTGGTCTGTGGATTAGTTTTTAGGAGCTGCTATAACAAAGTACTCCAGATTGAGTGGTGTGAAGGACATAAATGCATTGTCTTAGAAACCTGGAAACTACAAGTCCTAAGTCCTATTTCAGTGTTGGTTCCTCAGAAGAGCTGAGGGAGAATCTTCTCTCTGCCTCTCTCTTGCTTGCAGCCTCTGCGTCCCTTGACTTTTGAATGGCATTCTCCATTTGGTCCGTATCATTTTCCTTCAGTATGTCTGTGTCCAGATTTGCTCTTTTCCTAAGGACATCACTCATATTGGGATAGTGACCTCCTTTAAACCTGATCATCTGCAAAGACTCTGCTTCCAAGTAAGCTCACAGTCTTGGATACTAGAACATTTTTGGAGGGAAATGATTCAACCTGTACCAGCATATAGATTCCTTGGTGACACTGGATCTAACTCTTGAGTCATGTCTCCTGTCACCAGTACCCCCCTCACACACACAGTCAGTCACCCAGAGGAACTTGCTCTGCAGCCACCATGAACTACTCACTATGACCCACACTCATGCTCACACGTGTCTTCTGGGACTTTGCATATTCTGAGCCCTGGGCTTGGAGTCTCCTTTACCATGAAATGAATTAACTATCTTCCATAAAAGGAATCAGTGGCTCACTTCCTAATGGTAAAATGAAATTCAACAGAATGTGAAACAGGATCCTCACCTGAAACATTTAACAGAGAGGAACTTCTAATGATCAGAGAACTGGAAATGGATCTACTGTGGACAGAGCCCTACTTCTGCCTCTCTCAAGGATGTCTAGAGAGACCCTTGACTCTCTGGGCCTAGTTTCTTAATCTGAGTCATGAGGAAAACTATTAGACTTTCTTTCTCATTATCAAGGTCCCTTGAGTTCCCATCTTCCATTTTTCAGTAGTTGTTCAAAGTTGCATTTTTTCAATCACATCTTCAAACTGGGCCTAATCCTCTTGCATTTATCCTCATGTCTTTACTGGAGTGCAGATACTCCTAGGCGTCTAATGGGGCTACTTCCTTATGAACCAATTGAAAGTTGAAACTGTCTTGGGCTGGGGTTGTGGCTCAGTGGTAGAGTGCTTGCCTACCAAGCATGAGGCCCTGGGTTTGATTCTCAGCACCACATATAAATAAATAAAAATAAAGGTCCATATATATATTTTTTTTTTCAACTTAAGACAGTATATACTGTCTTAAGTTGAAAATGCATTTAACATGCCTCATTTACCAACCCTCAGAGCTTAGCCACAGAGCCTACTCTAAGGGGCATGTTGTTTCCCCTCATGATTCTGTGGCTGACTGGGAGCTGCAGCTTGCTGTCCCTGCCCAACATTGCAAGAGAGGATTATACTACCTGTTGCTAGCCCAGGAGATCCACATTTATTAAGTACAGTTTCTGCTAAATGCATATCACTTTCACATCATCCCAAAGTCAAAAATTCTTTAAGTTAAGCCAACTAATGTCAGGATCCATCTATAGTGTGATGTGGTCAGAATTTGTTTTAGTTCTAAGAATTACAGCCTTTGCTTGACCTGCCCAGGAGGTAAAGCAGGTTGAGTTTACTTTGCAGTGTTCTCCTTTCTTTGGTCACCATATCACAGAAGGATTTAACAGTAAGTCCAAAAAACTGTTCCTTTGTTAAAATTGGTACATTATAATTATGCATAATGATAGGATTCATTATGCCATATTAATAAATGTACTAACATAACTTAATCAATCTCATTCCTAGTACCTTCCTTTTCCTCCTCCCTCTCCTAATCTGCTTATTCTATTCTTTTATCTCTCTTCTATTATTATTATTTTAATTAGTGCATTATAATTATAATTCTATATATGTAAGTGGGATTCACTGCAGTATATTCAAATATGGACTTAGCATAATTTCATAGATTTCATTTCCCAATACTCCCCTGTGCCTCTGCCTGGATCACCTTCCTCTACTCTGTTAATCTCCCTTTTATTTTCATGAGATTCCCTTTTAAAAAATTCCTTTTCTCCCTATCCCCTAGCTTCCACATATGAGAGGAAAGATTTGACCTTGACTTTCTGAGTCTGGCTTATTTCATTTAGTGTGATGTTCTCCAGTTCCATCAACTATCACCAGATGGCATAATTGACATAATTTCATTCTTTTTATGGCTGAGTAATACTTCATTGAGTATGTATATGGTATTTTATTCATATATTAGTCTGTTGACAGACACCTGGGCTGGTTCCATAACTTGGCTGTTGTGAATTGTGCTGCTACAGACATTGGTATACATGTATCACTGTAGTATGCTGATTTTAGTTCTTTTGGATAAATACCATGGAGTGGCATAGCTGGGTCATGTTCCTTTCCTGGTCTTTTGAGGAGGAAAGCACACAGGTTTATTTGTGCATTGGCCTGTTTGCAGTATCTCTTTCCCTCCTCACTGCACCTCAGCAATTCTTACATCCTCTCTTCCTTGGCAGCTCTAGCCACAGAACTTCCATGCTAGGATTGATAGGGCAGACAATGTGTTACAAGATTAAGAGTCTGTTTTCATGTGCGAGGAAATACTATTCCTCATTTCAAAGTTGCAAATTTAATAAACTTTTTGAAGGTTGAGAATTATATTGGAAAAAACCCAGGAGAGACAAAGACTTGATGCCAAAATAAAGGTAAGTTTACAAAAATGTTTTAGGTTCTAGAAACCAGTGGTGTAGGAATAACAGGAACAGGGGGTTGCATAATATTTTCCATACAAATATTTACTGACTCCAGGGGCAATAGCAGTAAAATATCACCCCAGGGTGAAACTTACCACTGAGATTGGGGTGGACAGCCAGTGGATCTTATTTACCCAAAGGCAAATGCATTTGATGTATTAGCCTGAACTCTCCAAGGTGGGGTGTTGTATGTTTATTTGCTCTTATGAGGTTGCTCCCCTGGTCTATCCTACAACTGCTGAGTGTCTGCTATTTACGGAGTTTGCTTTTGCCAGGAGAGAACCAGCAGCTTGTAGAAACATGCAGGGTTACATAATGGTCCTGCTAGTCTAAAGACAGCCTTCTGTAATAGAACTCAACACTTCTAGGGAGGAAAGGAGGAAAGCAAGAGGAAAGAGTGATATTTCTTTTTTTTCTTTTTTATTTTTTAGTTATAGTTGAGCATATTTTATTTGTTTATTTTTATGTGGTGCTGAGGATTGAACCCAGCACCTCACTGGTGCTAGGCAAGTGCTCTACCCCTGAGCCACACCCCAGCAAGAGTGATATTTCTATACCAACTCATTTTCTACCTCTTAAGTTTTAAAAAATCAATAACTTATTATCTATAACTAACAAATTGTTACCCATATCTTGAATAAAAATAGTTCCACCTCCTGTCCCTTTTGATTCTAATTGATTCTTCTACCTGTGCACATCTTGAAAGATGATTGTGCTGAAATTGTTCCAAATAATTTACATGTTTAAGCTGAATTAGTTTAATAATAAAACAGGAAAAAATAATAAAACAGATGTCTTCTAAATATTTATGTGATCAGAATTTCATCAAAATATGATACATATAGATACTGTTGGTCACTTCTCTTACATACAAAGCTACTGGAATTTAGATATAATTATTATTTAAATAATAATTATAGTCTTAACTAATTGGTACACTTGCAGTGAAGATGGTGCTGTAACATCACATTCTGCCCCAAATTCAGATGAGTGGTAGATCCTGTATTAAAAAGGGGAAATTAAAATTATATACCAAGGGCAAAATCATGAAAACAACTACTTGGGCCAGGAAAGGAATGTGTGCAGTGGCAAGTGAAATTGGACCTGTGGTTCTTTGGTGCTTGAGGTCCCAAGGCAGCTGGGGCAAATACATGTGCAGTTCCTAAGGGACAGAGAAAGGGTAAAGGGATGTAGAGAGAGAGCGAGAGCGGAGAGAGAGAATCCCTTCCTTCAAAATGAGCCTACAAAGTGAAATTTCAAAGCACAAGAAGAAATCTAATATTAACTAAAATCATCCAAAGATTCAACAGTGGAAAGATGAATTCACTCCAGATGAAAGCAAAATGCAAAAACAATCCAGAAAAGACCTAAAGTCATCAGGATTTTTTTTGAGATTATAAATTAATCAGTCTTACCCAAATAAGAAATAGAAATTAATCAATCATAAAAAATAGAAATTGTGAAATAGAAATAGGTATTAAAAAGAAACAATTAGAAAATCTAGAAATTAAAATAGTCAATGAAATAAAAGAATAAATTATAGACAAAGAATTTGTGACATGAATATTGCTTAGGGAATGAAATTAAAGCACAGAAAGTTAAGGATTAGAGGAAAGAAAAATAAGTTAAAAATTTGGAGGTTATATCAATCAGAGGAGCAAGATATAAAATAAACTGCTAATAAAGTTTGAGGAAAATACCTACTCCTAGGATCAAGAGAAATAAATGAAAACAAACCCCCACATAGTTATGTAATAGTGACACTGCAGAAAAATCAGGGATAACAAGAAAATCTTAAAATCTGCCAGACATGAGAAAGAGGTTAACTATATAAATAATTTATCAACAACTAGGGTTTCCAGAAGACAAGAGAATAATATCTTCAGAATTTTGAGGGGAAGTCAAGACCAATCTAGAGATGAGCATAATAAAACATTATTTCAGGTGTGTGAATGTGTGCTTCCATTTCTAGCCATGTGATGGACTAGATATCCTGGTATCCCTCTGACTAAACACATCTAAAATACTGGATAAAATATGTAAAACACCACTTGACATGCATAAGTAAGCCTGTAAGAAAGTAAGAGAAATCCTCAAATCAAAAACAAACTGAAGCCGGGCATTGTAGTGTAATCCCAGCGGCTCAGGAAGCTGAAACAGGAGGATCAGGAGTTCAAGCCCAGTCTTAGCAACTTAGTGAGGCACTAAGCAACTTGTCTCTAAATAAAATACAAAAAGGGCTGGGGATGTGGCTCAGAGGTTAGGTGCCCCTTAGTTCAATCCCTGGTACCAAAACAAAACAAAATAAAACTAAAAAACAAATTGAAGCATGAATTTAGAGCGGAAACCCCAGTTAAAGCTAGTACCTCCATGGGACAGTTTCCAGTCCCCCAACGTGGAGTCCTTGGCTTTGACAGTTTTGCCTGGCAAGCAGACCAGTCCTTGGACTTGACGAGGTTAGGTATAGAATGATCCCCATACAACGCCAGGAGCTACTTAGATGAAAAAACAAATTAGTTGGAGGAGGAGGCATCAATCCCAGAAAGATTGCAGAGAAACTCACTTGGCTTTGCCTCTGAGTGGAAGGAATCAGAAATAGCCCCTTGACAATCTGAAAACCATGAGTACCTCTTCTTGTGGAATGGGGTTTACATTCACTCTAACGACTACATGATCCAGAAATTAGTTCACATTGGTCTTGACAGATAATACAAATCCTACATGGAATAATGTGACTTCTACTTAAACTCTATATCCCACAAATTCCTAATGAGCATTAGCTCATAAAAGTTAGAAAGACTCACTGAAGAAACAGTGTGTGCAGTCAGGGTTGTGGCTCAGTAGTGGTAGAGCACTTGCCTAGCATGTGTGAAGCCCTGGGTTCAGTCCCCAGTACTGCAAAAACAAAAACAAGGGCAATGTGTGAGAGTCAGCAGGGTGGAGAACAGTAGAATCAGGTACACAGATCATCAGATGGTGGAGTTATCAGGTACATAAAATAAGTTTGTTTAAAATATGTAAAGATATAAAATGGGAAATTAAAAATCTAAGCAAGAAACAATAAGCTGTATCAAAAGGGGCTGGGATCGTAGCTCAGTGGTGGAGCACTTGCCTTGCAAATGTGAGGCACTGGGTTTGATCCTCGGCACCACATAAAAATAAAATAAATAAAATAAAGGTATTGTGTCCATCTACAACTAAAAATGTTTAAAAAATACCTGAAAGGTTTTTAAAAAGAACCAAGTATTAAATTGAACCATACGGAACTTCTAATTTTATCAAAAATATTTATGTGCCAGGAGCAGTGATGCAAGCCTGTAATCCCAGCAGCTCAGGAGGCTGGGGCAGGAAGATTGTGAGTTCCAAGCCAGCCTCAGTAAAAGTGAGGTGCTGAGCAACTCAGTGAGACCGTCTCTAAATAAAATACAAAATAGGACTGGGGATGTGGCTGGGTAGTGGAGAGCCCCTGAGTTTAATCCCTGATACCCCCCAAAATTTATGCATTGACAATTCATATGTTTCAATTTATCAGAATATCTAGAATTTTAAAAATTAATTTAAATTTAAAAGTAATGGAATAGTAAACAGATAAACACACACACACACACACAGAGAGAGAGAGAGAGAGAGAGAGAGAGAGAGAGAATATCAATCTAAAGAAATTGCCAATAAAGCCTGAGAGTAAATGAGATTTATAAAATACGCAGAAGACATAAGAGATATCAAGGAAGTATTGAGGAAGTTTATCATATATATAAATTGAATCACAGAAAGAAACGAATATAATTCAAAGAGATAATTGCTGAGAATATTTCATTACTGATGAAAAATATGCATCGTGAGTCTGGAGTCAAACAGGGAAAAAAAAAGATTCATCCAAATACACTGCTGTCAATCCTTAGAATTCCACAAAGAATGCCTTATAATCAATCAGAGAGAAAAGATCCTCCAGAGGAGCAATAAAACTAGCAATTTTCTTCTCATCAGAAATAATGAAATATTATTTTCAGATAGCTGGAAAAAATTAATTGTCAGACTAAAATTAAAAACTTAGTGAAACAATATTTTAGGTATTAAATAAGGATATTTTCAGATTGTCCTTATACAGCAGGGGTCAGCAAACTACATCCTTGTAACAGGGTTCTATGAGGATTAAATGAATACATGCAAAGTGCTTTAAAAAGAGCTTCATGCTTACTAGGCAACCAATAAACATTAGCTACTATTAGGTATTCTAGGTGAACAATAACAGAGACTACTATCACTAAAGACAATTTTAAGGAATGTTTTCATTAAGCAGGACAACTATCCTGACAGGAAGAGCTGAGACATATGTAAATGAATTAAATAATGAGCGATGTTTATCATAAATATGGTTAATCTTTTAGAAAAAAAATAATTGTGCTCTTTTGCATGGTCCCTTGTGGGCAATCAGCTTCACTAAGATGAAGTTGAATATCTCCTTCCCAGCCACTGGCTGCCAGAAACTCATTGAAGTGGACGATGAACACAAAACTTTGTACTTTTTATGAGAAGTGTATGGCCACAAAAGTTGCTGCTGACATTCTGGGTGAAGAATGGAGGGGTTATGTGGTCTGAATCAGGGACAGCAAACAAGATTTCCCCATGAAGCAGGGTGTCTTGACCTATGGCTGTGTTCGTCTGTTACTGAGTAAGGGGCATTCCTGTTATAGTCCAAAGCAAACTGGAGAAAGAAAGCACAAACCTGTTCAAGGTTGCATTATGGATGCCAATATGAGCATTCTCAACATGGTTGTTTAAAAAAAAAAAAAGGAGAGAAAGATGTTCCTGGATTTACGGATACTGCTATACCTCACTGACTGGGACCCAAAAGAGCTAGCAGAATCCCCATACTTTTCAGTCTGTCTGAGGAAGATGTTGTCCACAAAATGTTGTCAGAAAATCCTTAAACAAGGAAAATAAAAAACCTAGGACTAAAGCATCGAAGAGTCAGCATCTTGTGACTCAACGTGTCCTGCAACACAAGCGCTGGTGTACTAAGAAGAATAAGGAAGAGGCTGCAGAATGTGCCAGACTTTTGGCCAGGAGAATGAAAGAAGCCAAAGAAAAATATCAGGAACAGATTGCCAAGAGATGCAGGCTGTCCTCTCTGAGAGCTTCTACCTCCGAGTCCAATCAAAAATAAGATTTTTTTAAGTGTACAAATAAATAAGATCAAATCTTCAAAAAAAATTGTGAAAATCAGTAATAATATGTGATATATAAATTTGAAAAAAGAAAGAAATATTGGCTAACGAAACCATGCAAAGTTTGGAGAGGGCGATTAAAGTCAAAGCGCTTTAAGCCCTTTGTACTGTGTGAAGATGGAAATGATTTTAGTTTAACTCCACAGTTGTTAAATAGGCTCTTCAAAATTCTAAGGCTAACACTAAGAATTAAAAAAAAATAGTAGAAGGGAAAATAGAATAAAAAGTATATTTAAACAAATCAAGTCTCACAAAAACAGGAAATAAGTATGGAAAAGTCAGGAAAAACAATTCTTTTTGGGGGGTGGGTGGGGGTAGTGGGGATTGAACTCAGGGGCACTCGGCCACTGTTTTGTATTTTGTTTAGAGACAGGGTCTCACTGAGTTGCTTAGTGCTTCACCATTGCTGAGGTTGACTTTGAACTCATGATCCTCCTGGCTCAGCCTCCTGAGCCTCTGGGATTACAGGTGTGCACCACCATTCCCAACAGGAAAAACATTTCTAAACAAGAGTAGTGGATGAGTGTTTCAAGATTTCTGAGAAGGACTCTTTTTTTTTTTTTTTTTTTTTTTTTTGGTGCTGGTGATTGAACCCAGGGATAAGCCACATTCTAGCCCTTTTTATATTTTATTTTGAGACAAGGTCTCATTAAATTGCTTTGAGCCTTGCTAAATTGCTGAGGAGTCACTGGGATTACAGATATGCACCACCACACCCGGTTATGAGAAGTACTTTCATCTTGAGCAACAGAAGGAAGGAGATGTTGAGTAATTCTAGTCTTTGTTATAAAACTTAGAGTTAGTGTAAGGGTGGTGGCTCATACCTGTAATCCCAGTGACTTGCAAGGCTTAGGCAGAGGATTGTAATTTCAGGCCAGCCTCAGCAATTTACAAACCCATTACCTTAGCAACTTAGCTAGACCCTGTCTCAAAATTTATCAAAAAAATGTTTAAAATGGCTGGGAATGTAGCTCATTGGTAGAACATCCCAGCATTTAATCCCAAGTACCAAAACAATAAAAGAAAAAGAAAGAAATAGTTATGTATATTAAAATTTAAAGGTAAGTGCTAAATTGAAATTCAAAATTATATATTCATTTTATCTTTTTGCATGTGAAATGAATTTGCAAAATTTCTAGAATTAAAAAATAATATAAACTTATATTTCCTTATATATTACTCAGGGCTCCTAGGTACAAGTCATATAAACTCTGGCTAATTTGAGCTAAATATGGATTTTTTGGAAAGATATTAGGTGTCCTACAAGAATAACAGAAAGGCTGGAGAACTAAGTTCATAAAAGACAGGAATCAAGGGAGGACAGACAGAAGGAAAACACCTAAGGTCACACTAAGGTGCTGTCCAGGTAGGTTTTTCTGGGTTCTTGTGTCTGTTCCCATCACCAGACATTTTTCGAGGATGCACTCACCACCATGTACCATTTCCACTCAGTGATAGGCTACTGGTCCCATTTAACTGCTTTAACTTTGTGGATCTGCTAATGTCCATTTCATGATTTAAGTTAAATGGTCATCTGATGAATCATGGTCAAGTGTTCCACCATTGTCAGGTATTTAGTATCTAAAATGGCCCAGAGTTTGGTGAGAGCTATTTTTTAAAGGAGTATTGCTCTACCTTAAAAGGGTAAATTCAGCTGAGCATGATGGTGCACACCTGTAATCCTAGCAACTAGGGAGCCTGAGGCATAAGGATTAAAAGTTTGAGGCCAACATCAACAATTTAGTGAGATCCAGTCTGAAAGTAAAAACTTTAAAAAAGGAGGAGGAGGAAGAGGAGGAGGAGGAGGACGAGGAGGAGGACGAGGACGACGACGACAACTAGGGGTGTAGGATTTTGGTATGGGGTTCACTCCCCAGTGCCAAAAATTCTTTTTTAAAAAGGGTAAGTTTTATGGTATGTAAACTATACCTTAATAAAGATATTATTTTTAAGGGCAACTCAGTTGTTTAATATTTTACTATAGTCTCATTTTTCTTCTTTATTGAAGTTTCTGTTTTCTCTAGAATTGATAATTGCTTTGATTTCTTGTTTGCTTAATTTTTATGACCCTCTCATTAACTTCAGAATCTCTTCTTCCAGAGTTTAAATATCCTCAGTACAGTCACATACATCACATATTTTAATTTTCTTAGTACTTTAGTACTGTTTCCATTTGAGTTCTGGTTCACTGAGATGTTTGTTATGTATGGGAAATGTCTTTAACCTTATTTCTTTCTTTAACTGTTTTTGCTATTTTTCATAACAGAGGGGAGCTCAATTATCTGTCTTGCTATATTCTTCCACCCTCTCCCGCTGCATCCTCCCTCCACTTGATTTTTGGATGGATTTATTCAGATTAAGAAGGTTATTATGAATATCTGTTAAAATTTAGCAAATGTTTTTCTTTTTCCACTGAAAGGATACTATGATTTTTCTTCTTACTTTGCTAATGCTTTACACACTGATGTCCCATAGTTGAATCAATTTTGCCTTCCTGGAATAAATCTAGCTTGGTCACTTAATCATTTGTATGCTAAAATTTGGTTTAGAATTTTTATGTATGCATTTATAAGAGACATTGGCCTAAGTGAATTGGAAGTTTTCCCTCTTCTTTTTTCTGGAGAGTTTATGTAAGAGTGAAATTATTTACACTTTAAATGCTTAGTAGAATCTCAGGAAGTCATCTGATACTGGAGGTTTCTTTTAACATTTTAAATTATAAATTTAATTTAAGAAATGGTCAAATTTCTCCCCATTTGTATGTTTTTCTAAACTGGGGGTTTTGTAGGTTTTTTTTTTATTGGTTGTTCACAACATTACAAAGCTCTTGACATATCATATTTCATACATTAGATTGAAGTGGGTTATGAACCCCCAATTTTACCCCAAATGCAGATTGCAGAATCACGTCGGTTACACTACAAAGAAACTACTAGAACTAATAAATGAATTCAGCAAAGTGGCAGGATATAAAATCAACACGCATAAATCAAAGGCATTTCTGTATATCAGTGACAAAACTTCTGAAACGGAAATGAGGAAAAACACTCCATTCACAATATCCTCAAAAAAAATAAGATACTTGGGAATCAACCTAACAAAAGAGGTGAAAGATTTATACAATGAAAACTACAGAACCCTAAAGAGAGAAGTAGAAGAAGATCTTAGAAGATGGAAAAATGTACCCTGTTCATGGATAGGCAGAACTAACATCATCAAAATGGCGATATTACCAAAAGTTCTCTATAGGTTTAATGCAATGCCAATCAAAATCCCAACGGCATTTCTTGTAGAAATAGATAAAGCAATCATGAAATTCATATGGAAAAATAAAAGACCCAGAATAGCAAAAGCAATTCTAAGCAGGAAGTGTGAATCAGGCGGTATAGCGATACCAGATTTCAAAGTATATTACAGAGCAACAGTGACAAAAACAGCATGGTACTGGTACCAAAACAGGCGGGTGGACCAATGGTATAGAATAGAGTACACAGAGACTAATCCACAAAGTTACAACTATCTTATATTTGATAAAGGGGCTAAAAGCATGCAATGGAGGAAGGATAGCATCTTCAACAAATGGTGTTGGGAAAACTGGAAATCCATATGCAACAAAATGAAACTGAATCCCTTTCTCTCGCCATGCACAAAAGTTAACTCAAAATGGATCAAGGAGCTTGATATCAAATCAGAGACACGGCGTCTGATAGAAGAAAAAGTTGGCTCCGATCTACATATTGTGGGGTTGGGCTCCAAATTCCTTAATAGGACACCCATAGCACAAGAGTTAATAACAAGAATCAACAAATGGGACTTACTTAAACTAAAAAGTTTTTTCTCAGCAAGAGAAACAATAAGAGAGGTAAATAGGGAGCCTACATCCTGGGAACAAATTTTTACTCCTCACACTTCAGATAGAGCCCTAATATCCAGAGTATACAAAGAACTCAAAAAATTAGACAATAAGATAACAAATAACCCAATCAACAAATGGGCCAAGGACCTGAACAGACACTTCTCAGAGGAGGATATACAATCAATCAACAAGTACATGAAAAAATGCTCACCATCTCTAGCAGTCAGAGAAATGCAAATCAAAACCACCCTAAGATACCATCTCACTCCAGTAAGATTGGCAGCCACTATGAAGTCAAACAACAACAAGTGCTGGCGAGGATGTCGAGAAAAGGGTACACTTGTACATTGCTGGTGGGACTGCAAATTGGTGCGGCCAATTTGGAAAGGTTTTGTAGGTTTTTGGGGGATTTTTGAATTTACTTCAGTCTGTGTATCTTTGCAAATTTATCAATTGTGTTTTTTATTATAAACATACACTCATTATTTTTAATATCTTTGAAATTGCCCCTTAAATTCCTAATATTGGTAATTCATGCCTTCTCTCATCTTCCTTCATATTTCATCAAGGACTTATCAATTTTATTAGTCTTTTGAAAAACCATCTTTTTTATATTCTAATTTATCTATTTCTGTTCTTATCTTTGGTAATTGCTTTGTTTCCTTTCTTCTATGTTCTTCTATGAGTTTAAATGCTGTTAATAGATACTAGGATTATTAAAGCCAATCTTTCTTTTTTAACGTATGCTTTTAAGGCTATTTTTTTCTCTTTATAGCATTACCTGAATCCTACAAATTTTGACATTTGATATTTTTATTAACATTAACTTAAAAATACAATCTGATTTCCATTGTGATTCCGTCTTTAGCTCAGAAGTAAATTAAAAGGTTATTGCATAATTTCAAATATTTGGGGATTACCTATTTCACTTCCACTGTGATCAGCTATCTTAGCTCAGGCTGCCTTAACAAAATACCATAGACTAGGTGGCTTAACCAACAGCATTTTATTTTTTGTATGCCTGGAAAATCCAAGATCAAAGTCAGGCAGGGTCTAGTTATTGGTGAGGACTCTTCCTGGCCTTCAGAAATCCAGTTTCTCACCTTCTTATTGTCTGGTAGAGAGTGCAAACTCTTTGATGTGTCTTTTTATAAAGGCACTAATGTCCTCATGAAGGTCCTGAACTCATAACTCTAACCCTAGTTATTTCCCAAAGGCCCCATCTGCACACCGCCCACTGGGAGACAGAGCTTCAACATGTGACTTTTGGGGAGACATAAACCTTTAGTTTATAACATATATTCTGTATTATTTTAATTTTTTGATTGTTTCTTTATGCTTATAATTTATACTTTTATTTAGGATTTAGGATGTATGTTCACATGAAAATTTTTTCTATATATTTATCAGATTTTGTGCTCAGGTTTGGCTAATTTCACAATATGCATTAAAATATTTTAATCTTCTACTTTGGAAAATTTAAGGTATTTGGGGAATTCACTTATTCCTTGAAACTTTGTAGAGATTTGTTCACAAGAGGAGCAGGGTCTAGACACCTTCTTGGATGGGACTGCTGTAGTTTCCTAGAAAGTTATCTATTTCATCAATATTTTCAAATATATTCTTAAATTTATGTTCTTGCTAATATTTTTCTTCTTGATATGGGAAGAGCTTGGCAAAACATTTTAAAGCTTTCAAATTTTCCAATTATATTTCTGTTCATTATTCTTTGCATCTAACAGCTCATACTTCATACATATTTAGACTTTTTATTCAATTTCTGTACTTTAACAATCATTGTATCTTCATTACAAAAATTTCCATATAAACAAAAATTTTCCTCTTTGTCCTCTTGTAATTTCATTTTCCCACTATATACAAATAAAACATTTATTATAGAAAATTAGAAATGATTAGAACAAAATCACTTTTCAAAAAACACTAATTTTTTTTAAGAAAACTGATTTTTTTCTCCAGGAATGAATGCTCATTATAATAAAATTCAGGAAAAAATATAGTAAGGATGAAAAGAAAATAACAATCTTATCACTTATCACTGTTAACATTTAGATGTACAAATATGCAGAATTTTCTGCATACATTTATTGCTGCATAAAATATAGGATTATTTTTATAAGCCATTTTATGATAATCTTTTCTAATAAAAACATCATGAATGCATTTGTATGTCAGTTGTCCACTTTATTACTTTAATGGCTTCTAGAATTGTACTCTGTGCATACACAAGTATTTATTTTGTACTCTCTGCATTCACAAGTATTATTTTGTCCTTCATTGCTAAATATTTAGATAATTTTTCATTTTGTGAAATTTTATTTTATTTTATTTTTTTGTCTTTGCTACTACAAACTACTCTGGAGCCACCATCCTTTTATGTACATTTTAAGCAATTTAAAATTTACCTCATGATGTATGTCTACAGTA
Source organism: Spermophilus citellus (assembly GCF_964194105.1). Lineage (NCBI taxonomy): Eukaryota > Metazoa > Chordata > Mammalia > Rodentia > Sciuridae > Spermophilus > Spermophilus citellus. Next base: position 70,723,513 of record NC_138185.1, read on the forward strand.
ATTAGTTTCATTTTCACTAAAAATTAAATTTTCACAAATTAAAATGAACATAACACGTAATTTTTTTAACTCATCACTTGGACAGAGATGTTTTAAATAGTATTATCTGGCTTGGCTCTCTCACATGCTTCTGCTGGGTGTAAATTGGGAGAATCTTCCTTGAAGGCAACTTGGAAATATGTATTAAAAGCAACTGCCCTGGTTTTTCATTTTTACAGATGTTTCATGAGAAAACCTGATTTTTCCAAGATCTTATTGCAAAGGAATCACATTATATTTATGTTGTAAATCCACTCCTAACATAAAGGAATTTTCTTAGGGATATTCCAAATAATGAATCCAGGTGCCCTGAAGATTTCCTGAAGTGTGTTTTTGAGCATTTAAAATTTCTTTTGACACCTATATAAATCATCATTGCCTTGGGACTCTACTCAAAACCAAACCAAGATTTTATTTTTGATAGATGGTGGTGAGGCAGGATGGGAACAACTCTGCTTCTTTTCACTAGACCTTTCCAAACGAGTAAGATCTTAAAACACTTCCCTGACATATCTTCCTTTCAATACTACATTCCTGTATTTTAATTGCATACATTGATGGAGATGCTTTTGCTGTGGAATTTTTATACAGTGTATAAAACCCAGAAGTGCAGAGAAGAACTTAAAATTGTTCATGTAGACTGTTGCACCTTGTCTCATTGAACAATTCAACTTTCCCCACTTGGCTTTTTGTGTAGGTGGCACATGGGCTCCTGGGGTCCCTGCTCAGCAACCTGTGGTGTTGGAATCCAGACCCGGGAAGTGTACTGCCTGCACCCAGAAGAGTCCCCTGCACCTGCTGAGGAATGCAGGGATGAAAAGCCCCATACCCTACAAGCATGCAATCAATTTGATTGCCCTCCTGGCTGGCATATTGAAGATTGGCAGCAGGTACTGCAGATTGGCGACTCCATGACCTGCCATGCTTATGACAGTGAGGAGCCCTGCATTGCTGTACTCTAGAGTGAGCTGAGCCCACTGCCTTACCTCCTCTTGTCTTCTTAGTGTTCCAGGACATGTGGTGGGGGAACTCAGAACCGAAGAGTCACCTGTCGGCAGCTATTAACAGATGGCAGTTTTTTGAATCTCTCTGATGAATTGTGCCAAGGACCCAAGGCATCGTCTCATAAATCCTGTGCCAGAATAGACTGCCCCCCACATTTAGCTGCAGGAGACTGGTCAAAGGTAAGGACTATTCTCAACTTTACAGTTTCTTCTTTTCTGTTCCTCCTTTGTTTCAGCCTCTTAATAATTCCTCCACAGGATCAGACCAGGACTGCTGTGAGATGAGTAGGGTGCGTGGGGTGCAAATTTAAGAAGACACTCTCACTCTTGGGGTCATGGACTGGATGAGGACTCAGGCCTGATCTCAATTAATCATTTTCAGTTTTTACACGGTATTATTTAAACTCTTCTCATAATTTTTTCTCCCAAATGAATCCCTTCTTTGGGAGGTACTAGCATCATAGTATCCAAGGATAAACTCAAAATCAGTTTGGTTCCTTTCTTCGTTGTGTTCTCTCTTGGAATTATTCATTAAACCCTGTAATTTCAACTTTCTGAACATCTTTATACATTTATATCCTCTACAATCTGTTTCTATCATGGTTAGTTTTGCCCTTCATCATTGCAAGGTTGGATTATTGCAGTAAGTTGAGTTCTAGCACGTTGTCTTGTGTGGACAGGAATCAACACAATCTGGTAATGATGATTTAATTTTTAGGTGGGAATATTGAAGCCCTAGCACTTTAAATAAGATGTCCAAACTCACACAGATGAGAATGTAGGAGCAGAATCCATTCCTTGACTTTATTCCAAGGGTTCTTTCTGTTATGAAACTGTTCACTTGATCTACTTGTCTCCATATTACTCTCCCATCTCCAGGCTATCTGATAAACCATAATATCTCCATCACTGTTTTCATCAAGTCAAATGTTTGTGCAGAATCTTTCAGGGTCTTATTACTTGCAGAATCAAGTTCCCCAGAGTAGCTCCCAGGGCCTTTCTTGGTCTGATGGTCTTCTTATTGCAATCTTTTATTCTTATTCCAGCTCTTTATCCTTATTCTAGACTTTTGCTCCAGTCTTGCTGTATCTTTAACATCTATAGATCTACAGGCTGAGGTTCTTAGCAAAGATTCAGAAACAGATAATTCTCATAAGTTGTGTTGTCAGTATTTTGGAACCTCCAGTCACTACCATGAACTGTCTTCTGAGGGTAGAGAGCCAATCTCAACATCAGAAATCACTTTAAGAGATTAGATAGGGCAAGCCAGGCATGGTGGCAGTTTCCTGTCATTCCAGCAATTTAGTAAGCCAAGGCAGGAGGATCACAATTTTAAGGTCACCTTCAGCAACTTAGCAAGGCCCTAAACAACTCAGTGAGATCCTGTCTCTAAATAAAAATTTTTTTAAAAAATGTTGGGGATGTAACTCAGTGGTAAAAGCACACATGTGAATGAACTAGTGTGTTCATGTGCTAGTTCAGTGCCAGATGGAGTCATACCTGTCACCCTCTTCTAAAAGCAGATATGGTCTCCATTTCCATCGATGAGAAAATACAGGTTCATTAAGATTAAGTAACTTCCTAACAATGGAGCTAGGATTCAAACCCAAGTTTGTGTGACCAAAATTTAGTAAGAAGGTGATCTTTCATGCAAGAGCAGGGCCTTTTGAGCCAAACAGACCAATGCTGGATCCTAACTCTAAAGCCTATAAGCTGCTTGTCCTTGTTCAGTATACTTAGCCTCTCTGAACTCCAATTTTCCTTCCTCTAAAAGTTTTGGTTAGTGAGGATAATATGAGATATTTGATAGGGAAACATCTAGCAGAGGAGGGCTTTCCCTTCTTCCTTAAGGGAAAGTCCATAATTCTGGCAGTAGGTTAGATTGATAATACATGTTCTCCAGATTTGGAGTTTTAACTGGTAGCTCAATTAAGTACCAATATTTTAAAACTGTCTTAAGAAAAAAAAAATTACAGGTCAGAGTTTTAACTGGTAGCTCAATTAAGTACCAATATTTTAAAACTGTCTTAAGAAAAAAAAAATTACAGGTCAGAGTCCTATTCCTCATGAAGCTCACTGAAAGTCTACATAAATGTCCCCCTAAATACTCAAAAAGTATTCAGGAAAAGAATTGAATACCTCTCTTCAGGGTCTGCAGAGGAGGAGTTGCCCTTGATCCAGCCATTATGCCCTACTCCCTCTATCTAGCTCACAGGAGAGGAGACGATGCTCTCACCTCAACCTGTCACACTATAAGTCAGTGACACAAGGGACAGGAGAACTGTCTTCTCCAACATTCAGGTCCTAAAGCAAGAGGTATGGCTATTCTAGGTGAGACAACCTCCCTAAAATAGGCTGTGGAAGAATGGATAGAATTTAGCCCTGTTGATTTGCTTTATTTCCCTCCAACTCACAGCTCCCTCCACCCCACCCCCCCACTGCCGCCTCTCTCTCTGGCACTGGAGATTGAACCCAAGGGCTTTTTGCCTCTTGAGCTACATCATCCATCTTTTTTATTTGTAGTTTTTAATCTTGAGACAGGGTCTCACTGAGTTGCTGAGGCTGCCCTGAACTCATGATTCTCCTGCCTTGGCCTCCCAAATTGCTGGGATTAGAGGTATGTGCTATCTCACCTGGACCCATCCTACTTTCTCACAGAAAAATAGAGACCGCAGAACAGAAGTGTTCATTTGAGCATCCCTTTGAGACTGGGTACTAGGCAAAGTTACCTGGTTAATGGGTAGGCAGAGTATGTCCCAGTCACCGAGCTAAACTCAAAGAGTGAACTTTTACTATGTCCCATTGTCACAGGTAGTGCAGATTCCAGTTCCTGTCCCCGTAAAGAAAGCAGAAAGGAAAGGGCCATGCCTTTGTGGAGAGACTCTTGTTGTTATGAATGCTTTATCTCCTTGCTGCGCCGAGTGTGGCACAGGGACTAAGTGGACATCAACTGGGAGATTGTGAAAAGGGAGGAATCTCTAATCCCATCCGACCTCAGCAATGACAGTCAGCTTTTCAGTAAGATCCCCAGGTGTTTAATGCATGTGACAGTTTGAGAAGCATTTTTCACTCGCTCCTCATGCTTGTTTGAGTTACTCAGCTTTAAAATATGTCCAAGGTAGGACGGGCTTCAGGCAATGAGCTCTTGGAGCAACTGCTCTTAACCCAAGTGGGACGAGGCAAGGAAACAGAGGGCCTGGGGGCTAGGGAAAGAAGCCAGGCACCTTGTTTATAGGCCCCGCCTAGAACTAGTGCTATACTCTAAAATACCCCACTGATTCTTTCTTTTCTGTAAGAATAAGTAGGTCTTCACAGTGCACTGTCTTATGAAACAAACTCTTCTCACTGGCCTTTGAGAGTAGAGACAGGCGGTGACATCATTGATTCCCTTTCCTGTCCATTCTCTCAGCAAATAATTGGACCTGCACTTGCCAGTTCTGTGTCATTAAAGTGACACCATCGTACTCATGCTTATCTTTGTGTCTTTCCTCTTTCTGGGGTCCCCCAAATCCCAGCTCAGGCTCTGAGCTACCCGCCTCTGTGAAGTCTTCCACTCCCTAAAATCATGCAGCCTTCCCTCCCCACCTTAAACTCACAATGACCCTACTTTTTATTGTATTTCAGTGAGTCACTACTTCCTGAGCAACCATATGGTCTTCCTATCTGGCCTATAATGTCCTTGAGGCCAGTGGCCATGAGATCACTGACAGGTCCTTGGGCCCTACAGAGCTCTGAGCAAGAAAATACATCCCTCGAGTGGTTTTGAAAAAAATCAGGGAAAATGCAAAGTGGTGTTGAAGTGGTGATTTTTAGAAATACTGGGGTCTGCTAACACAGGAGAGAAAATCATTCACTGGAAAGGTTTTGTTTTTTTTTTTCTGGGAGAAACAAAGGAAGGAAACAAAAGAGGAGGTTACCCACCTGATGTGCACTGAACCTGATGCAGTCAGCTACTCAAAGGGCAAGCTCTCCTATGCCAGAAGGTCAGCCCATGCGTTTAAGAGCCCTCTCTCAAAGCCAAGATCACATCTTCAGGAAGCCACTATCAGGAAAGAATAGGAAGTGCACACATTTCACAGGAAGGTAGGACAAACCTTGGGACACTGAAAGACAGTGTTCAGATGCAGGTACAGTCAGACACACAGCCTGTGGCATGGCAGTCTGGGTTTCCTACTGGGTTCAGCATCTTCCCTGTTAAGTTGAAATTTCCTCTCATTTTGGAGTTGCTTTGCTTTGGCAGAGACCCTGGCACCAAATTACCACCTGTCTCTAAAAGCTTCCTGCCAAACTAACCCTTGTGCCATGGGATGGCTCACTTGGGGGCAGCCATCTGTTCTGTGGTTCTGGATAAAGCCCTTCCACATTGAAACTGGCCACTAACCCTGGACGTGAAGTGAGTGAGAAGCTACACCGCAGTTTCCATTCTTCATCATGCTGGGCCTGCTGGCCTGTAACTGGAATAGTCCTCTCTCCCCACACTAGCTCTATTCATGGTGTGTGTGAGCTCTGCCCATTCATTGGCTCATCAGTTTGCCTTAGTGTCTTAGATCTGGACTGGGCAATTGGCAAAAAGGAGCCTTCAGTTCTTATACAGCCTTTCAAGTTGTAAGAAAGAAGCATTGACTCATAAATGGCAATCCTCCTAAATGGTAGGTTTCTGTGATCCACATATCCCCTGTAGCCTGTTTGATGCCCTCACACCTTGACTAAAATCCAGTAACCTTCTCTCATTTTTTATTTTCTGTACGTTGATGGACATTTGGCCATTTTGTCTATATTTGTCTTTTTCTTTCATGATGTTTCCAGGTGTTTTTTTTCCCTGCATATTTGATTACATCTTTTCTGTTAATTTTTCTTCTTCCAAATTTCAAAAAAAAAACCTTAATATTTGACCCTTCAATTTTCTTTTTTTTTTACTCTCTAGTTGATTCTGTGTCCCTACCTCTACTATGACTTTTATAGGTAACTCTTCTTCTCTAGAAACAAACTCTAGCCTATCCAATACCACATCTCCAGCTTTCCATGTTGAATATATCCCCATCATTGGAAAACCAAGGGACAACCTCTTCATCCCATCCCAACTAACTCCCTACCTTATTTCCTGTCTCTGCCAGTATGTCATCATCTTTCCAATACCTGCAATCACATCTGACTTTTCTACTTCCTGTGTTTAGTGACCTATCTGCAGTCTTCTCAGTTCTTGAAATGCACCCATAGTTTAAGTAAAAAAGGAAATATCTTTAAAAATGAGAAATTTTAAAAGAACATATCGAAGATACACAAAGTTCCAAATATAGAATTCCAGTTTTCAATAGAATTATTCATTAGAAAACATGAAGATCATCTTGTTTGGGAGCCAATTTATACAGGCTTGTGAAAACCATATACCTTACATGTATGTAATTATGTAATCTTTTGGCAACTTGTACTTAATGACATTGAGTTGATAGCTTGCAATCAGCCATAATTGGAGTATTTACACCACAGAAATTGGTAAAACAATCAGGACTCCTACCCTAAGCATCTTTTGTGAGACACTCACATTTACAAATGCATGAAAGGGTCACACACACACATTTACACAAGGACACAGGGTTTTTTCAGCTGTTTCATTCCTGTGACCAAAAAGCCTGACAAGAACAATTTGAAGGAAAGTTTATTTTGGCTTATGGTTTCAGAGTTTTAATCCACAGTAAGCTGACTCCATAGCTGTGGGCTTGAGGTGAGGCATATCATCATGATGGAAGGACATGGTGGTGGAAAGCAGCTTATGGCAACTAGGAAGGAGGGAGAGAGAGAGAGAGAGAGAGGGTGAGCGCTCCACTCACTAGAGACAAAACACAAACCCCAAAGGCATGCCCTCAGTGAACTTTCTCCAGCCACACCCTATTTGTCTATAGTTTCTACCCAGTTAATCAGTGTCAGTGGATTAATCCACCAATTAGGTTACAATTCTCATAATCTAATCAGTTTGCCTCTGAAACATACTTGCATTGTCTCACACATGATCTTTTGGGGGATACCTCATATCTAAACCATAACATTCCACTCTTGGCCCCCAAAAGCTCATGCCCTTCTCACAATGCAAAATATATTTAGACCATTTTCAAGAGTCCCTATGACCTTAACAGTTCTGGTATTACTCAAAAGTCCAAGTCCAAAATCTCTTGTGAAACTCAAGAAAAACCCATGGATGTTTTCCACTATAAAGATCAAAAGCAAATTTCATATATACAATATATAATGGCACAGAATAAAGTTTCCATTCCAAATAGAAGGGGATGAAAAAGGAAGTGATGAGACCAAAACAAAAGTGAAATCCAGCTGGGGGCAAACAAGTTCTATAGCTCCACATCTGGCATCTGGAGCAGATGGCATTGTGAGGCTCTCTCTAAAGAGCTTGTATAGCTCCACTTCTATTGTTTGGCTGGTTGCAGTCCTCTTGGCCTGTTGCTGCTTGATTCCTTGACAGATATCCCACATTACTGACATCTCTGAATCTCGGGAGTTTTCACTGTAGCTTTGGCTTCCTTCTCACATCTTCATATATTACCCACTCAGGAGCAGCCTGAAGGAACTCCAACTCTGCTACACTTTGCCTTGCTTTCCAGGGCTTCCTTTGAAATCTTGGTGGAAGCCTCCATGACCCCTTAACTCTAGCATCCTGCATTCCTGCAGAGCCAGCACCATATGGTTGATGCCAAGTCTGCCACCATCTCAAGCAGTAGCCAAGCCTCCTGGGACCGCACCTACAGTAGCCCCTGAGTGCCTCATTGGCTGAGCACAGTGAAATGACTTAATAGATCCCCCCTCTGCAATTAGGAGTCCCTATGATCTCTTCTTAAAGGAACTTTTACTCTTATACCCTTGAGCCCGAGATAGGTGTGGTCTTGCCATTCCTGGGATGCCCACAAGCCATCTTTCCTGTTGTCTCTGGGTAAAGTACTTATTATCTTTTTAGTGACTGTAATCTCTTCAACAACCACAGCTTTCTTAGCCCCAGTTTTACTTGCACTTTTGTAGCCAAACTGCAAGTTTTTCAAATATTTCTGCTCTTGATTATCACAGTAAACTTGGCTAAAAGCTGCCTGCAATATCCATTCCACTGCCTGAATGCTGTACTGCCTGGAAGATTCCTCTTCCAGATTAATTAGTTCTTCACCTTTAAATCCAGCCTCACAGAAATCTGAGGGCATGAGCAAATATAGACAACTTTTTTGCCAGGATGACATGAATGGCCTCTACTCCAGTTTCCAGTAGAATCTGTTCCAGAGCCCAGTCTACTGTCCACAGTTCTGTTGACATTTTGGTTTTCTGAACTCCCACCAGAATCAGCCATTAATCTCTGCTTACAGCATTCTAAAGCTTTTCCAGCCCACATCTCTATACTTTTCTTAATTCCACTTGCAAACCAGTTCACGGTGCTTCTGATTCACATGGTCAAGTTAGTCCTAGCAACAATTCTACTCTTGGTATCAATTTGTTTTGGCCAGCTTTTTCGTTGCTGTGACCAAAATAACTGACAAGGACAATTTAAAGAAAGGCTTTATGACTTATGGCTTATGGTTTCAGAGTTTCAGTCCATGATAAGCTGACTCTATAGCTCTGGGCCTGAGGTGAGGCAGAATATCATGGCGGAAGGACATTGTAGAGGAAAGCAATTGAGTATATGTTATCCACAACACAGAAGTCCACTCACCAGAGACAAAATATAAACCCAAAAGGTATGCCCTATTGACCTACTTCCTGTAGCCACACTCTACTGTCTATGTACCACCCAGTTAATCCATATCCTAATCCACTGATTAGGATTCAATTCTCATAATATAATCCTTTTGTCTCTGAATGTTCTTGCATTGTCCGCACATAATCTTTTTGGGAAACCTCATTTCTAAAGCATAACACCCCCCCCACACACACACACACACACGCACAGTTACTGATAAACAATTTCAGCTTACTGATGGTGCCTAGGATGGAAATGACCTTAAGAAGTTCCAATCTGTGGAATTTTTGTTTTGTTTTGCTTTAAAGAGTCTAAGAAACTTTGTTGGGCTTCTCTTAATACATTCTAAAATCTCTATCTGCATAATTAGTGTTTGGTGGGGCCAGGAGATATCTGACATCTGGATGTAGGTTCACTCTATCAATCATTATCCTGTGGAGTTAATATCATCTTGATTCAAGGTCTTTGATCTTAAAGCAGTACCTTTTTTTTCAGATATCCCTCTATGAATAAAAAACATTCCAGTTTTCAAGGTTTTTCTAAAGTCCTCTTTTTACTCTCACTATGTGGAATTAATTATGAGTTTCTTATTACTAATCATTATGTAGATAGCCAGTCTTCTACTTAATAGTGGTCTTTCTAGAGTCAGTATAACCACTTACTCTTAAATTCTGACCCATTCAAACTTCACCCAGTTCATTCAATTATATGCACTTCTATTTGATCAACTTATTTTAAATCTCTTTCTCTCTCTCTCTCTCTCTCTCTCTCTCTCTCTCTCTCTCACACACACACACACACACACACACACACACACAATCTGAAAATGCCTTATTTTCCTAACTAGATTGTAGCTGCCAGAGGGAAGGACATCTCCATATATCTGTATTCCACTTGTTGTTTGGCAAACTCTCACTGTATGCGATAAAGAGACTTATAAAAGCTTCTTCTAAACTGAATATTCCTATTCCATAGCCTTTCATGCTCACAGTCATTTAAACAACAGCATTTATTGCACACTGCTGTGCTGATTACCCCAGGCTCCAGGAATCAGAGACAATCAAGAATATTCCAGTGAACTCACAGTTTAATGAGGCATGCAGCTGAAATAAGGTTTACAATCACATTTAAAGAGTCTAATAAAGGTGTCCCCAGTACAGAACTATGGAACAATTGAGGGAAAACATCTGTGTCTGCCTGGGTCCCAGGAAAGTGTTGTAAAAGACATAACTTTAGACTTGAATCTTAAGAAATGAGTGCAAACTGTGTGGAAGTAACATAAGGGTGCTGTTCTAGGCCATGATAGCAGTGTATAAAAAGGCACAGACTCGTGAGTTTACCAGTGGTATGTGCATGGGAATGGGATGCATTGAGGAAGTAGATGAAGATGTGATAGACTGGAGAGGTTGCAGCCAGATGGTGAAGGACTGGGGGGTACTTGTATCAATCCCTGTATTTATGATGGAGGATGTTTGAATAAGGAAATACAGTTCAGGGTTTCAGACATATAATTCTGGCTGCACTATGGACAGTGTATCACAGGAAGAAATTCTGGAACTTGAGAAACCTTGTTAGATGGAGACTGGAATAAAACCAATGAGGATAAGCCATTGAGATAGAGAATAGTAGATAGTTTTGAAATGTAGTCAGGAAATATACTTGACATTTTTGGTCATCAAATTGTTTAAAAATGAGAAAAGAAAAGAGGGGCATCCCTTATTTCTGTCTTAGAAGGCTAATAGAAGAGGTGGCCATTAATTTTAAAATTAGAGAAGATGAAGAATATTCAGATTGTGATTTGAAAAGGAGAGAAAATGGGTTTAGTTTAGATATACATATAGTTTGAGAGTCTATAAATTCTTCACTCTAAGTTGTAACTATACAATTATCAACATGTGAATGGTAGTTGAAGTCATAGAAGATGAGTGTCTCTGGTATCTAAAAGTATATTATTGAAAATAGTTCATTTAAAAACTATTTAGGAGGCTTTCAGTGAAACAAAACTATGGTGGAAGGATGGTAGTTTAATGTTCTCAAATCCCTCATTGAAAAGCAAAACAAAAAATAAGAGCAGTAATTAGGATTTCAAAAGCAAAGGAAAAATAAAACATAGATAACTTTAATGAAAATGACATAAGTGGGTAAGACCAAACCACACACAGTAGCAGACACTAAAGAAACTACAAATTTAGATCTAGGAAGATATTTAAAAACAAACAAGCAAAAAAACACATGGAACACAGGAGTCAATGATAATTACCACGACAGGGTTCAATAGAACCCTGAGCAAGCAGACCTCAGACCAGTCAATTCAACTGAGAGAAGATTCCAGGTTCCAGAGTGTAACTAAGGGTGAGGATGATCATGCAGACTCACTCAGAGGTGTCCTAAGAAGACTGAGAGTTCAGGAACATCTCTTATCTCTAAGGTCTTCAGAATGCCCAACAAAAGTTGTCAGAATTAATATCTGAGTTCAGAAGGAATGTGTGGGGAAAAGTAAAGAGTTTCTTGGGAGTGCACAAGTCCAGAGAGTACAAATTTTAGAAATGTGGCCAAATTGCTAAATGCTTCCTTTTAACACCAGAACCAGAAAAGGAGCCTTAAACAGTGAAGATAATTACCCTGAAATTCTCTACTGCACTACCACATACACTCCCCTCTCCTAAAAGCACAGAAAGCAATTTAATTTCTCTAGTACTTTCAACAACCCCCCCAAAAAATACTGTAAGTGAAAGTATCAGTAACACATCACCTTGAAACAGATAAAAATATGATTTAATATTAAAAAATGAGCTCAAAGAAACTAACAAAACTGCAGACACAAATAAAAACAGAAAACCTAAGAAATGAGATGAATAAATAACAAGTAAATGAGCAAAGATAGCTGACAGGGTTCAGGAAAGAATTAGAAATCTAGAGGGAAGTTTTCAGGATGTATACTAAACTAGAAGGAACCCAAGAATAATAGATACAGAGAGTCATAAAAATGAAGGTAACCCAAAAAAGAAGGGCAGTGAATGGAATAAAAAAGAAACGAGGGGCTGAGGTTGTGGCTCAGTGGTAGAGTGCTCCCCTAGCATGTAGAAGGCACTGGGTTCGATTCTCAGCACCACATAAATGTAAAATAAAGATATTGTGTCCACCTAAAACTTTAGAATAAATATTTTTTTTAAAAAAGAAATGAAAAGGATTCAAGTGAAAATGACAGATATAAAACACAGGGACAGAAATTCCAGTGAATACAAAGTCCCGGGAAAAGAAAGCCACCAAAACAGTATAACAGAACAAAACCATAAAGAAAACAATTGAATTGCCATTTTGAAAGGGCACCCTGTATTCCTAGGAAAATTGACCCAGAGTAGTCAATATCAAGACACATTTTTCTAAAGTAACTAAAGTAAATGTATTTGTGCATCTGGGCAAAAAGACTCAAGTCACTTATTAGGTTAAAATATATATCTCATACAGATAGTAGATTTCTTTTCTCTCTCTCTGTCCCTCTCTCCCTCTTTCTCTTCTCTCTCTCTCTCTCTCTCTCTCTCTCTCTCTCTCTCTCTCTCTCTCTCTCTCTCTCGGCACCAGAGATTGAACACAGGGCCGATTAACCACTGAGCCACATCCCCACGCCCCAGCCCTTGTTATTTTTTTTATTTTGAGACAGGGTCTCACTAAGTTGCTCAAGGCCTTTCTGTCTTTGAACCTACAATCCTCCTGCCTCAACCTCCCAAGCTGCAGGAATCATAAGCATGTGCTATCATGCCTGGCTTGGCATCACATTTCTTGACAATACTACCCCGTACAATGGAGCAACATAATTAATATACTGAAGGAAAGAAAATGGGAGCCACAGACTTTGTATCTTGCTGAGATAACCTTCAAATTTAAAGGTTATAGACAAATAGTTACAAAGATGTGAGAACTCAGGGTATGCGGTTCCTATACACTCCTCCTACTGAATCTGTTGGGTCTCTGTAGTGAACTGATAGGAGGAGATTTGGCACAAAGTTGCTGCTTTGTAAATGGTAAGGCACTAATCATTCTCTCTATATATATATTTCTCTCTCTCTCTCTCTCTCTCTCTCTCTCTCTCTCTCACACACACACACACACACACACACACCATACACACAAATATACACACGTAAGTAATTTATGAACATTCTCTAGTGGCACTCTTAATTTGTACTTAGCAAATACAAAGTCACATACGATCACCACCCAGAAAAAGGATTTTTTTGAATGATCCTGCTAGCATTTATGACAGGGAAGAAAAGTCAAACATGTATTATTGGAAATGCCTTATGAGTAATGTTTGAACAAAAATGGCTCAGTAGTAGTTTAGTAAAAAGTTTTACTAAAAAGTTTTATTGTATGGCAAATGCTTAGCTGATCATTTGGCTTAAGAAAAATAAGTAATTTGCCAAATCATAATTTTAAAATACCTGTTCAAAAAGCCTATTGAAAGTTTTTCTCTGTACTGAAAAACAATAATAATCAGGGCTTTCCATTAAACATGACAATAAGGCATTTTAAAAAATTCCTTTTGCCTCTTTGAAGCCCTACAAAAAACCCACAAAGTGAATGAAAAAGAGGAAACATTCTGTCTTCAATGAACAATGAAATGGCCACAATCCCAAACTATAAATCATGAAACACACCTGCCAAAGACCATAAAATCTGGACCAAAATGAGAGGGAAGTTTGAGAGCTGACAAATATTTTCTTGGGCGCTGAGCGGGATATATATTTCCCAAAGAGTAAGTATGGCCGTCCTGAAAGGTCTGCTCAAAAATCTCTGATTATGGGGACTCCTAGACTGAGGAACATGAGCTTCCCCTGAAAACACAGAGAATGTCCCTGCAGAACTGTGGTGGGAGACAGCGCTGCAGGAGAAACCACATTTGTATACCTCCTCACCAGGAAAGGATGCCAGAGATGAAGTGGCGTGAAGGCAGGGCAGGCGGCCTTGCCCAATGATGACACAGTGAGCCACTTATTTAAAAAGCTCTTTTCTTACTTGTGCCAACCATTCAAATGCCAGAGTCGGAAGAGATTTGTGGGCAAAGGAAAGAAGAGATTTGGTGACAGAGTGTTGAAGACAGCAAACCGCCCTTGCTCACTCACATGGCTCACAAATAGCCAGTTGCATTCAGAACCCTGGCATGCACATCAAAATGAGGGGAAGTAGAAGGAAGAAATCAGGGTGTGGGAAAAGGAAACTAAAGCAAGAATCATATACACACAAAACAAAAGGTCTTTTCCAGAGAAAAGTTCCAAGAGATGGGACTGCTTCCAAAGAAGTGATGGTCATCATATCTAACAGGAAAGTGTCTTAGAGGTGAGGTTTGAGAGCTTTGTTTGTTTGATTGTTTAATATTTTAAGATGGCACAAGATAGACAACTAGAACAGTCAGGAAAAAATAAAAGACAAAAATTAAAACTAGCAAACATACAAGTTATAAGCAACAATAGCAAAAAATAAATCAATCAAAAACAGAATGGTGTACAGGATGGAGTACGTCATGAGAAGATATGGAAAAGAGCAAAGGTACAATATTGGTTGTTACAGACAGTGATGGATATGGAAAGTAGACAAAGGAAATCAAACATTAGCATAATTGGTATTTGGTGAGAACAGCAATACAAATGTAACAGAAAAATATTCAAAGATAATGTAAGGGGAACTGACTTCCTTTAGCAATGACTTTTTGTCAGCAGGTCATAAAGGCACATCATGTGCCAAAAAATACAACCTCCTGAGACAGCCTGCATAAGGTGCTGGACTTTGTGGATAAGGCAGCCATGATGAAGTCAAACAACAATGAGTGCTGGCGAGGATGTGGGGAAAAGGGTACTCTTGTACATTGCTGGTGGGACTGCAAACGGGTGCGGCCAATTTGGAAAGCAGTATGGAGATTCCTGGGAAAGCTGGGAATGGAACCACCATTTGACCCAGCTATTGCCCTTCTCGGACTATTTCCTGAAGACCTTAAAAGAGCACACTACAGGGATACTGCCACATCGATGTTCATAGCAGCACAATTCACAATAGCTAGACTGTGGAATCAACCCAGATGCCCTTCAATAGATGAATGGATAAAAAAAATGTGGCATTTATACACCATGGAGTATTACGCAGCACTAAAAAATGACAAAATCATGGAATTTGCAGGGAAATGGATGGCACTAGAGCAGATTATGCTTAGTGAAGCTAGCCAATCCCTAAAAAACAAATACCAAATGTCTTCTTTGATATAATGAGAGCAACTAAGAACAGAACAGGGAGGAAGAGCAGGAAGAAAATATTAACATTAAACAGAGACATGAGGTGGGAGGGAAAGGGAGAAAAAAAGGGAAATCGCATGGAAATGGAGGGAGACCCTCATTGTTATACAAAATTACATATAAGAGGTTATGAGGGGAATGGGATAACAAACATGGAGGGAAATGAATTACAGTAGATGGGGTAGAGAGAGAAGATGGGAGGGGAGGGAAGGGGGGATAGTAGAGGATAGGAAAGGTAGCAGAATACAACAGTCACTAATATGGCAGTATGTAAAAATGTGATGTGTAACCGATGTGATTCTGCAATCTGTATTTGGGGTAAAAATGGGAGTTCATAACCCACTTGATTCTAATGTATGAAATATGATATGTCAAGAGCTTTGTAATGTTGTGAACAACCAATAAAAAAATTAAAAATAAAAAATAAATAAAAAATAAAAGACGAACTTTTCCCTGTTTAAAAAAAAAAAAAGAATTTATCCACAGGCCTCTGCGCAGGAAGGGCAAACACATCAACCACAAAAATTTCCTGCTGGTCCTCATTTGTTCTGCATTTGTCAATGCAAGACAATGGAGCAGGATCTAAGGGCAAGAAAGCATGACTCAGAAGTTTCTCTTCATCCAGGTTGCTCTTTATGTAGAAAGGTGCCAGAAAGGCCGTCAGGGAACATGATGCTGATGAGCCCCTCTTGAAAACCCCGTAGAGCCAAGAGGAGACACAAAGATGATTTAAAATAGAGAATACAGGAATGTTTTGACCCTGGTAAAAAATGATGGAAGATGAATGATGAATTCATTTAATTGTAGAATTAAAACTAATCTATTAGCAGTTCAGAACAGAATGTAAACTGCAGAAATCTTGACATCATCTAAATGATATAATGTGAGCTAATTGGGAACTTGGAGAGGAGAGGTGCTTAATTCCTCATTATTCATAGTAGAAGGTCCCTAAGATACTTTCTGAAGTCAAAATATGTCATTAAAAATAACTATCCAAAGTAGACATTATTATTGCTGTGGGTATATATGTGACTGCATGACCAATCTAATTCTGAAACCTGTACACTCAGAAAAATGGGAAATTATATCCCATCTGATTCAAATGTAGGATATATCAAGATCATTGTACTATCATGTGTAATGAATTAAAACAAATGAAATTTTTTAAAAAAAATAACTATCCAAATCTCTTATTGGTTTTCTTAATCTTATTTCTTAACTTTAGACATTCTTTGAGGGAATTAATTATAGTAAAAAAAGATGTATATTCATCAAATCCTTTTATTTTAGTTTTTTTCTTACTATACTTAATAAAATCACATTAAATTCAAATTAAAATTATATGATACACAGTGATTATCAAGTATTAATGCTATTTTATATATAGCATTTGGGTGATTCTTTAAAGTATTAGTCAACTTTGCAGCTACAACTAAATGCCTGAGGCAATGAATTTATGAAGATAAAAATTTATTTAGCTAGATTTTTGAAAGTTCAAAGGTATGACAACATGCATCAGCTCAGTTCTTGTGAGACTGGTAAATAACAATAGTGGGAGCAAGTGTCACAATTCTCAAGTCAGGAAGGAGAGTATGGGAATGTACGGGGTTCCCACAATCCCTGTCAAAGGCACATCCCCAGTGATCTAAGGACCTTCAACTGTCTCCAGTTCTTAAAGATACTATAGCACCTCCCAACAGCACCACATGAGGACCATGCCTTTATATATGAACCTTGGGGAGGCATTCAAATTACAGCCAAACCATAGTACTTTCCTTTTTAAACATTGTTAAAATTTATTAGTTCTATTTTAACATAAAAATTACAAGTATTAATGGAGTTTCCTGTGATGTTCCCGTACATGTATGCATGGCTAATGTTTATGTCAGGTTCAACATATATTTCCCCTCAAATATTTGTGTGTGTGTGTGTGTGTGTGTGTGTGTGTGTGTGTGTGTATGTGAGTGAGTGATGTTGGGAATTGCACCCCCAGGGTGCTCTACCACTGAACTACTTCCCCAGTCCTTTTTATTTTGAGACCAGGCCTCCCTAAATTGCTGAGTTATAAAAACTATAACTATTAATGGGGTTTCATGTGATGTTTCACTAAGTTGCTTAGGCTAAACTTGAACTGATGATCCTCCTGCCCCAGCCTCTCAAGGCATGTGCCCCTGTGCCTAACCATTTATCATTTTGTTGTGGTGAAAACATTAAAATACTTTTTCTCTAGCTTTTTGAACTGTGAAATACTTTATTGTTATCTATACTCAGCTTACTTTGCAATAGTGCACTAGAACTTCTTGTTCCTGTTACTTCTTAGGTTTTGATTGATCTTTCCCCATCCCTTCTACCCCACCCCCAACACTCCTCAGGCTGCGGTAATTGCCAGTCTGTTCTCAACTTCTATGGGATCAACGTTTTTATCTTCCACATATGAAAGATCGTTTGGTACTTGTCTTTCTCATTTCATTTAACAAAATGATATTCACTTCCATCCATGTCCTCACAAATGACAGAATTTCATTCTTTTTTATGACTGAATAAAATTCCATTGTAGATACAATATTCTCTTTACCCATTCATCAGCTGGTGGACACTTAAGTTGTTTCCTACTCTTGGCTACTGTGAATATTGCTACAGTAAACGCTGGGAGTGTAGAAGTCTCTTTGACATATGGATTTAATTTCCTTTGGATAAATACCCAGTAGTGAGATCGTTGGATCATGTAGTTCTTTTAATTTTTTGAGGAACCTCCATACTGTTTTCCACAATGGCTGTATTAATTTATGTTGCTACCAACAGTGTGGAAGGGTTCCTTTTCTCCACATCCTTGCTTGCACTTGTTCTCTTTTGTCTTTTTTTGATCATGGCTATTCTTACTTGAGTGAGGTGATTTTTTGTGTGTGTGTGCGATTTTGGTTTACATTTCCCTGAAGATTTATTATGTTGAGCTTTTTTCCATCGATCATTTGTATGTCTTCTTTTGAGAAATACTATTTAGGTTTATTGCCCCTTTTTAAATATTTTGAAGTCAAGTAGTATGATACCGCCTGCATTCTTCTTTTTGCTCAAGATTGCTTTGGCAATATACTATTAGCTGTTATCAAAAAGAAAAGAGAGGATTTTAGTGGAACCATACAAATTTTAGGAGTTTTTTTTTCTAGTTCTATAAAGAATGTTGTTGCTATTTTGATAGAAATGACATTGAATCTGTAGCTCTCTTTGGGTAGTATGAACATTTTAATAATATTGATTAGTCTAATCCATGAATGTAGGATGTCTTTCCATTTTTTGTGTCCACTGCAATTTATTTCATCAATGTTTTATAGTTTTCATTGTAAAGATCTTTTACCTCTTTGGTTAAATTTATTCCTAGATACATTTTTATAGCATTACAAATGGGGTT